>NC_051159.1:112169506-112469506 GCF_013339745.2 Dermacentor silvarum | reverse complement strand
CGGCGCGCATGCGCACGTGGTCTCCTCTCCGCCAGCTCCCTCCCTTCCCGACCCCCACTTCTTTTTACTCCGCGGAGCGCTGAGCCACAGGAGAAAAAAAAAGACGAAAGCTTGCACTAGGCTGCGCAAAGCTCATGACAACGCGAAGCTGGCCGATTTATATCAAGCGGCTAGCCTTCAACGCGTTCGGCGTCGGCAAGCAACAGCGTTCTTGGCACTGTGCCAACCTTGGTTAGCCTTCCTGCGTTTGTGGCATGCCAGGATCGCTGTCGCTCGTAGGCGCTGACGCGTCCAGCGCTAGTCACGCAAAATGTCGCCAATGCGTTCGGCGTCGGCCAACAGCTTTCTTAGCACATTGTCAGCCTTGGTTGGCCTGCCTGCGTTTGTGGCATTCCAGGAATGCAGTCGCTCGTAGGCGCCGACGCGTCCCGCGCTAGTCACGCGAAATGTCGCGAAAAAGAAGGTACCTCCGAAAATGATCGCTCAAGAACACCCTCCTACATGCGTAGTTAAGCTAAATCAAGTTAAGACCTAGCATCAACCAAGTTAATACCTAGCAGAAGCAGCTAGTAAGACTTGGAGGATCGGCAGTTTCGCTGTGCCTAAGCTTTGCACGACCGAGTGCAAACATTCCGTTTTTTTAACGTGACAGTGTTAAAGGCACCGTTTTGCAGAAAATCTGAAGTCGGCGTGAAGCATCGGCGTCTGGCGTAAATAATCATGCCGAACCACACCGTCCCGAGCCATCCCGACCACACACGCTCTCCACGTGGCGCAAGGCGTTAGTAACCAAAAATTAAATTTCTCAAAGCAAAATGTGTAAAAAAAACGTTAAAGTACGACTAAACCACAACCTACAGACGTGATATTGTCGAATTGTAATTTGAATATACGAGAAAAGAGCGTGATAAGCAGCCAGAGATCTTTGAATGCTATCTCGTTTCACTCTTAAAGGCGAAGCTTAAGCATCCTCCAATTCTGATGGTGTTTCGCTGTACTTTGGTTCTTGGCAACATTGCGGGGAATGTTGAAAACCGAGCATTTCTAAATTGTGATTGGGCCCCATGTCGCAGAAAATACGGTGTCGGTGTCAACGGCGTCCAATAACGCTATCGCGCTCGACTCTTATGGGCGAAGCTGAAGCGTACTCCAAATTCTAGATGCGAAGCAGCTTATGGTCGGGGCTATGTCACTCCCTAGCTCCCTCCATCCATCCATCCGCCGTGTGGCGGCCCCACCCCTGCTGCGCATGCGCATCCTCCTCCCCCTCATCTCCTCTCCTCCCTCCTCCCCCTCCTCTCCTTTCCTTGTCTCATCTCATCTCCTCTCGGCATTCCTCCTCTCCTCTCCGACGCTCCTCTCCTCTCCGGATTGCGCAACGAATAGCAACACCTGCCGCTCAGCGCGCGATAATGCGAAGCAGCTTAGGTTAGAGGCGCGACGGTAGGCGCCCCAGAGGCACCGGCAACAGTCACCAACGCCGCGCGCGTTCGGTGCGAACGCGGGCAAAACGCCGACGGCGTCGACAAGTTCTGCGCGTTGCTGGTGCTGCTGCATGTCCAAGTTTATACAGCTGATAAAACTACCTTGAGTCGACCCCATGGCTGTTTCGCATACTACTCAGGGTTCCTCCACGGGAAGATGGTGTAATTTTTTTTGTTTCTTTTTTTCTACTCTCTCTCTCTGTTTTTGTCTGCTGCAGTTCGCCAAACTTAAATCTCACAAATTAAGATGACAGGAAGCCGTGTGTTCTCAATGCTACGCTACAGGCACATTCATCTCACCGTCGGGTGACGCGTTTGAATAAGTTTAGTGCGCGGCTTTTGCATGCGCTAACGAGAACAATAAAAAGAACAGCTGAATAAACGCAATGTTTAATGGAAGCCATGTAAAAAGAGTGAAACAAACAAATTGAAAATAACGGCGAAATAAACGTAACCAAACGGTCACCCGACGGTCCAATATGTTCGGCCGTCGAGTGGTAGAGAAGACGCGCTGCTCGCAGTCATTCGCCATTGTCTGATTCAAGCGGCGAAAAGGCTTTTGCTTCTTCAAAAAAATGTGTCGAAAAAAAAACGATAGAATGTGGGCACGTCAACGGCATCGAACCCGGGACCACCACATGGCAATAAGAGGTACCGCAACGCCACCGCTGGAGCTTGGCCAGCTGCTTCTCCAGTCGTAATACTGGAGAAGCAGCCACAGGAGTCGTAACCACAGCCTGCAATTGTTCCTGCTCCTCATGCATCACTTTTGTTGATTTCGGTGTTTCCAAGGCCGCTTCTTGTGTACTTTAGGTGCATTCTGCTCTAACCATTTGTCCGTAATTTATTTAACGTCTAGAGTTACTTATAAACGCCTTTTTCGTTGGAATAGCGATCCTTTAGCCGCCCTCGCCTTGATTGTAGTTGTAGTGAGCTAGAGCACGTGGATTCTTACTCTTTGAAGCCCTACATCATAGCCACTAAGCAACCATGGCCGGGTGATTCTTACCATTATTTTCGCCGGATCTCGCCTAGCACAGTTGATGACGGGAAGGCATGCGTGTATGAGAAACAGCTCAGCATGCATTTTGCCCACTGTGCTATGAAGGTAGTGCAAATTGTCGCGGAATGCTGTTGCCGAAATGGCTTTAAGAAATAAAAATTAAGTTATGAGGTTTTGAGTGCCAAAACCACGATCTGATTATGAGGCACACCGTAGTGGGGGACTCGGGAATAATTTTGACCACCTGAGGTTCCTTAACGAGCACCTAAATCTAAGAACACGGGTGTTTTCGCATGTCTCCCCCAACGAAATGCAGCCGCTGTGGCCGGGATTTGATCCCGCGATCTCGTGCTTAGCCGCCCAACAAGTAGCCACTAAGCAACCACGGCGGGTGAAATGGTCTTCTACGTATGAATCAGCCGCATCTTTAAGAAGATAAACTGGATTGTTCGCGCGTACGTGCGACGTAACTTTAGACGCTTCGAGTAAACAAACAACTCCAGTGTGTATGCTGATATTCGTACTGTGAAATGAGCGGTGATACCACTGCGCGAATGACGTACCTTTCATGTTTCACCGCACACTCTTGCTGTCAGGATGGAATTAAACCGACAAAACTTTTGCAACGCATGCACGAGGGCTACTGGGCAAGAAACACGTAGAAATGGTATAGGCTTTCAGCTGCGATAGCAAGTAGCCCATTGTAGAAGCAGTTCTCAGACACTATGAAAATTGTTGCACCTTCATAGACGAGGTTACAAGGGAAAAGAGGTATATTCGCGCTACGCTATGCACTTTTTCTCATTAGCGCAGAATTTCAGTGGAATGAATTAAACCAGACGAATTCTGTGATATACCATTGTGCTTTCGTTGTCAAAGGAGAGTTCGCAAGTGCCGCGTAAAAGGCTTGTCAACGCTTAGAGAAGCAGCAAAGCATTTACGTCCTCTTGTACGCATACCTATTCTACGGGGCTCTTTAGGCTTTCTCGATTACATAAAGATAACCGCATCCAAAGACTGTTCATAAGCAGATCAAGCACATGTTACAGTTACGAAAATGAAGCAAGTGCGTGTGGAACGCAAGTTCATTTAACAAAGATGATTTGATTGGGGGGTGGGACGGATAAGGGATTTATTCTCTGCGTTATAACGGAATATTTAACAAAATTATTTTTGGTTATCTATGAACTGCCACTGGTATCATGATTTCTAGAATGCGCGTATGTCCTTGGAACGCACTAACGTTAATTTGTGAAACCAACATATGCACCTTACTGTTAATACTTAGAAATTAGCATACCGATGTCAATTAGACAATTAGTAGCTGTGATTTCTCGTGAATTACCTTTGCCTCTTCAGGCAATCCGACTAAACGACTCAACTGCCTTATCTCACAAACTTTATTGCTAACAGACCTGTATCTCTCGAAAAATACAAAGTATACGGACCGTACAAGCTCAAACCAATAATAAGCTTCCGAATACCAATAAGTATAAGTACATCACTATATGCACCAATGTTTAAATGTACCGTGCTATTTAGAACGATGGTTATTACGGATTGTGATACCTAGCTGTTCGCGACATTCGTGCGGATGAGCCTTACATTTATCTGCAGTCATTTTCTTTGATGATTGTGTGTTGCCAGCCGTACATTCGCTGGAACAGATATGCGCGTACACTACATTGGTGCAGTCAATATAAGTTGATGCAGACACAATGTACTTTCACTAATTTCATATCGATGAAATACAAATTAACTTGGGAAATTAAAGCCTATCATACATTTCTCAGTGCGGTTACAGAATACAGGCAGTGATTTTAATCGGCACTTTATTGTCTTTTGGCAAAGAGGGATTTATTAAGCGCATTACTCTACAATGTCTCTCAGGCCGGATTAGTAACAAACTGCTGCACAAAGGGAGTACGAATTGCTTTCAGGCAATAAATGGTGCGTCTACACCCGTTCCGCTGTTCCTCATTTCGTTACCTGCTAAGCTTCTTACGCTCTCACATCACCACTGAATTTTAGGTACTACAAATCACGGCTCAACCTACTTTGGCCGCTAAAAGACCCTTAGCACGTGTTGCTGATACGTTGAATATCGGTTCATGTGCCCCTCTCAAGTTCCCTACTCATGTAAAACTGCAAAAGTTTCTCATTGGATTTCAGGCAATAACGTTTTTGCTGTTGTCTCGAGATAAAAAGAAATGCATTATGCAATGCAAACTGGGCTTCGCGATTCTCTAACAACAACGTTTGTGAATTCAAAGTCAATGCAGCTGCAAAGATTAGTAAGTTTGATACTCTTTAAACTTCAACGTTGTCTAACGAGACATTGTGTCACAGATAGCCGTGGTCTAATCCTACTTATAGCAGGTTTTGATGGCAACACTGCAGAGGAACTAAAGGAAAAGAAGGAAAGGCAACCAGGCGTGCATCCGCTTTGAGGCCTTATGGCGAAACTGCCGAAATACTGCACTGTCATACGAGGAATACGCAATGGCCCAGAACGTTACCTTGGAGAGAAGGGAGGCATAGACCGTCTCTCAAATGCCACTACGACAGCGATGATGACTTCTGGCAGACGTCATCTCACTGACATCGTTTCTGACGACGAAGATGACGAGGAAATGCTATGCAATACCGATTCGCTGTCACACAAAGCACGTCCCATCTTCCTTTTCCGTATATGGGGCTCCGAGTCACACATTGCATAAAAAAAGAAAAGCATTGTCTACATTGTAAAGGCCCTCCACGTTCCACCCAGTCATTGTTTTTTTCAGAACACTCGATTTTATGGAAGCCAGAAAAAAATAGGACTACGTCCTTCAGCACGGAACTGCAATATTCCTTCAAGCTCTGGAAGTCACCGACGCAATAATGCCCGTGAGCAGGGGATGTTGCTTCACCGAAATTGCCCTTAACATTTATGTCGCTACTTTTCTGTCACAGTCGAAGGCCCAAGAGTCGGCACTGGAGATGCATTTTCTCGTTCTCAATGAAGCGTCTGCAGTAGAACGTCGGCAAAAGAAAATAGCATTCATATTTTTTCGCCATTCTTTGACCTTCGGTATTGGAAGTCTACAAGCGCACAGCACATCAATCCTGCTTACTTGCTTTTCATGTACAGTCTCTGAGATAAGCACCTTCCCTATTCATATCTCTTTTTTTTTTCGAAGAGTCGGTGATGTGTTCCTTTCCTACTTTTTGTAGGTCATATTGCATGACGGCTGCCTATTTTAATGTAATTGCCTCATTTTGATGACATTGAATGTACAGACCTACAACCTCCATTTACTTTTTGGAGGAGCTGACTGAAAAGTGAATAGATAAGAATAAATTAAACCACGGCCTAAATGAACAGAGCTAAGCAATGGCGTTGTAATCGAAAATCTAAAAAAACTATGTACTGGTCTACAAAATTTATTTCAGTAACTTGTTTAGAAAAGCAAATAGAGCGCCACATCAGCTCACGGTCAGTGCTTAAGGTACAGATGTTTTGCATGGAAATGCTCAGTGATGTTTCAAAATTGTGGCTTATAAATTTGTCATACAGAATGTTCATTTTACATAAAGGTACACTATGGCCCCAGAGAACTTACTAATATACATTATTCCGGCCAATCCTCTGTTCTTGCCCCCTACCTTGTGCAGGAGAACACGGTATATTCTCTTGACTATTCTTATACTTTCCCTTTTTGGCACTGCCAAAATTATTTTATGTGCGCTTGTCAGATGTATCTTTTGCATGGGATACTAAGCCTCGTAATCTGCGCTTGAGCATTCCAGGATGCTTCGACACCAACGTGGCACTAGAAAGATTTGGAAGGAAATGTTGCTAGAAAGCGCTATTTTCTCCATTACTTTCTAGTTTAGATCCCGTCGATAAACGTTAGCCGACCGAAAAGCACCACTGCTTGGAGAGGTGCTCATGACTTGCTTTTGCCATAGGAAATGGTACTTCGGCATATTCACAAACAAGACGGCCGTGTACATGGTTTCTTTCTACGGTAAGCTCTTGAGCGCTCAGCGAAAAAATTGCGAAATTTGTGCATTTAGGTAATTTGTCAGCGAATGAAAGATTAGCGCGACAGTTTGAAACACAAGGCACAGTGCTTGAAAGACACCATGCTTGCTGAAATAACGACCCACACTCTTGCGTTCTCGGCTTCCTGATATGGTTGACGCCATCATTTCACAGGTTGACGCCGTGATTGCACATGTTATGAGAAGGCATATATTCGTTTTGATAAGCAGTTAGTTGCATAGCGCGAATACTAGATGCCATCAATAATTTTCTAGGGGTGGTCGAATATTCCAATTTTAAAATAGGAATCAAATTCTACACAGTAACTACTAGCATTCGTATTTGTATTCGAGAAGAAACTATTCGGTATTTTCGAAAATGCAGTACTACCCAAATATTTCCCGGCAACCGAATGCTAAAATCTGGTTACCGTTCACTCGAGAGAGCGTTAAGGAGCGCGCAAAGAGCCGTGGAACGGAAAATGTTAGGCTTAACTTTAAGAGACAGGAAGACAGCGGTGTGGATCAGAGAGCATACAAGGATAGCCGATACTCTAGATGACATTAAGAGAAAAAAATGGGGCTGTGCAGGCCATGTAATGCGTAGGGCGAAAAACCGGTGGACCTTTAGATTTATAAGGGAAGGGAAGTGCCGTCCAGGACGGCAGAAAATTAGGTGGGGTGATGAAATTAGGAAACTTGCAGGCCTAAGTTGGAATCAGCTAACCCAAGATAAGGGTAACTTGAGATCGCTGGGAAAGGCCTTCGCCCTGCGGTGGACATAAAAATAGGCTGCTGCTGATGACTATGACTGTTCTCTATCTGATAAACAACATATCGCTAATTACCTGAAGTACACAACTGCAAAAATCATCGTAGGAATGCAGAAAGAAAATCAGTAACGCCAGATGAGCCCGCACAGCGCGAGAGGCAACACTGGGACGAAAAGGACACGGGACCGTGCTGCCTTCCCGCTGTGAAGGCTCATTCCTAGTCAGTCAGTCACTTGCAGTAATCAAGCCTTGTTTTTCGATTGTCGACGAAACCCTAGATGACAACCTTTTACTTTTGATTGTAGTGTGTCATTTATTGTTTCTGGATGTCTATAGTCACGTACCATCTTTATTTTTTACCCTACAACCTGTGACGTTTACCTTGAAACGTACCCTTTTACATGCATCTGCGGTACGTAAGTCTGTATGTATGTCTGTATGTCAGTAATTTATTTTTTTTCCACATCTGATGTGTTTTTTTTTTGCCAACGTAAAACCCCAGAAAGGAGAAAGCTATTTATTTGCCGCTTTGGTAACTTTGTTCGTACAGGAGCCATTCTTTATTGAAAACCGTCTTTGTAACAGGCATTCTGAAAAACTTGTTTGTGACGAGGCGCTAAAGTTGTAGAGAGACCATGAGTGCTGTTTATTTATTCATAATTAGTGATCGTATGTAGAAAACTGGTCTTTTGTACCTGATATTTGGCTATCTAGGCATTAGTCAGTACATGAGTGGCACATTAACTATACCGAAATAAATATTCCTTCCATCTATATAAGCGTCTGTGCTTGAATATTTTATATTCCATTCTATATTACACGCTTAGTATTCGCATTCAATTATTATTTGAAAGAATGTATATTCGCCCACCGCTATAATTTTCACGCTATTTTTGTGCTTCTCCCGTTACGACTTTTGCCGAACAGACCTGATACGTAAACCGCCATGCGAATTTGCCCTCTTTACACTGCTCCGGTATTCTCTTAGTCTTCATCAAGGTAACCGAGCATAGCTGCC
Organism: Dermacentor silvarum; assembly: GCF_013339745.2. NCBI lineage: Eukaryota > Metazoa > Arthropoda > Arachnida > Ixodida > Ixodidae > Dermacentor > Dermacentor silvarum. The sequence continues at coordinate 112,461,199 of NC_051159.1, read as the reverse complement.
TATATATGTCACAGATATTATGCACAGACGGCGAGTACTGTGTACTATTGTCCTTCGTGTAAAATAGTACAATTACAAACAAATTAAAAATATTTTCTTTCTGGTTATCAGGTTGGCGCGTTCCGTAGCTGGGCTAGTTTTATTATATGTGCGTATGCCGTTTGGCAAACAGTCTTTAATCTTGCGGGCAGCCCATTGAGTGTTGCGTAACTTTTGATGTAAAAGGCAGGAACTGCAACTAAATTATGCTTATGCTCTGGGATATAGCGGACATAAGATGGTCGAAAACATAGGGAAATAAAAATCGCGTGGCAACCGTATCTTGGCTTGGGCGATTTGTTACTTGCTGTTACTCTTGTTTAGCGTGAAAACAATGAATTATGGAGACACATAAATAACACGAACACATTGGACGATGTGCATCTTCTAACTGCGGTTTGATAGAAACAACATGTGCGACTTTACATATGCGCACTTCATAACCATCACTCTCACTATAAACTGAACGTTTGTTCAGTTAGGGCCTTCAGGCACATTCAATCTGTATGTCGCTGCTTTTCGCCTGGAGGACCCCCAACAATGTTTGTTGGAAATAAAGTCATTGTCATTGTCATTATACCGTGGAGAAAGTTAACCTCATTATCCTGAAAGGTTACCGAAGATATACGCTTACTCGTGTGTCCCCTGCATTAATGATGAAGTCAGCTTCTATATTATTTCACTCTCCAGTTTATCGTAAGATTTTATCAATAGTTTTCTTTTCTTCAGAAGCGGCGGTCTCTGGCGGCTTTTACAATGCTTGGTTGGGTGCCCACCGCACCGATTCTTCGCATTCAAGTTGTGTTCGCAAAATAGAGAGAGAGAGAAAGCAAGAACGGGAAAGACAGGGAGGTGCACCGGACAAGCTTGCTGTATGCTACCGTACAGTGGTGGTAAGGAAAATAGGATTAGAAAAGGGAAAGAGGGAGAGAGAGAAAGCCACGTGCACACAGGAGAATACACACCAGCACTATAGACAGTCACTCAGGCCGATGCACATGGTGAACGGAACCAGTGCACGGATATATCCTTCTGCGCTGACGACAGAAGTGGCCACTGTCCGAGTATCATTTACTCTTAAAACAGTCTCGAGTCTAGCCGGTATAAAATTGTCCTGAGAGAGAACCTTTCCGTGGTAGAGTGGGCCCATTTGCCCTATGTATATTCTTTTCCGACTCGGAGTGATAAGGTGTACTACGACTTTCTTGCACTCAATGTATCGTAGCTCGTGATTCCTTGGACGGTTAACTTCCTCCCGTTTACTCCTCGTAGCGCCTACTTTTACAACCCACCAGGGCGTTGAAAAAACGAACACGTGTTGTTGCTATTCATCCGTTTCCGTGTGTCATCTATTGTCGCGCTAAATAGCACGAGACTCAGAAGGAAAATGTAGTATGAGTAAAAATGAACACGCGAATCCTGACGGCAACTTGCACCTTACACTCGGATGCCTCATCATGCGATGCATCACGCACAGCACAGCCTCTGCTCAGAACATTCGTTCGCAGAGACAACGCGTTCAGGCACCGGAAATTGCATCCCTGATTAGGTCGTCCGAACGGTATGGTACTCACTAGCTTTCAGTCGTTCGAATGCGGCTGAGAAGCAAAAAAAAAAAAAAAGAAAAGTCTGGTATTTATGTGATTGGGAGATTGTGCCCCCCTCATGAAAGTTTTTCGGTATACATGTAAACAGTGTGTTCTGGAACGATTTTGTGCACAAAAGTGAGCCATAGATGGGAAAAACAAGGAGTGACGTGAACCTGGTTTATTTTCTAAGCTTCTTTATTTCTACTTGTACACGTGACCGATTCCCACAGTTATTGCTTTTACTTGAATCAAGTTAAGAGGATGTCAGCTGGAATTGTCTCTGCGTACTGCAGTCTGCCGCCGTAATCGGCGTGCTGCTGGAAAAGAAAGTTATGAAATAACCTCTCACACTTATAACTAGGTATACGTCTCTTTGTTTTTTTTTTTTTGTTTCCTCAGAGTTGTGTATATTCAGATTTTAGATTGGTTATTTGCACACTGACAACGAAACCAATTTTCTTGCCTCAGAAAGCCGATAAAAAGTACGAATGCATAACAGTGTACCTGGTTATTTTCCCAATTATGCTTTATTCACATTTTACACAAGTGGACAACCGGAGTAACTTGATTTAAGTAAAGCAAGAGAGGTCAGTTGGACTACGATTACTGCAAAAAAAAAACAGACATAGGCAAAATATTATGCAAAAATAACGCGACATTTTATTATCGTGTCTGGTAAAGCGAAACGTGGCGTAGGCACCTGTCAATCACCTTTCACCCTGTTTCCTGGTTTAACAAATTTCTTCTCTCCAATATATTGGTACCTTGGTCAATTATGATCTTCTACTTGCCAATTAGCGATGATTTGTTATCATCCTCTCCTTCAACTACCGATAAATAAAGCCCGGTTGCGTGTTCGGAGTGAAGGTCGTCCCTTGACATACATTCCTTTCTGCGATGTACACGTCATTATGGTTTCAAAGGCGATAGTCGAGGGTTTCTTTATAAGTAACACGGCACGAAAGCATACTTCCATTTCCGGATCGAATCGTGCTCTCAAAGAAAAGAAAGGGGGCGTGGCCGTGCACCCGATGTGCGCTCCCCGACAAGACAAAGTGCCAAGCCGCGAAAAGGCGAGCATGGCGCTCAGCTATTCCTTTTCCCAAAAGCTATTGGGTCTCCACGGGCCATAAACATGTGCTAGTACACTAACTCAGTCGGTTAGGACAGGAAAGGGAAGCTTTCTAGCGTGTGGGTACGTTATTGATAACGTACCCAAACGAAAGCTCAGCAAAAGAAAATGAAACGCGGAAACGCGAACCTTTCATCTCCGTTGTAGATGTTTGTCTTTTTCTTGCCGAGGTGAAAAGAACATTCTCCTCGCACACCTGCGATACAGCATTGGTGCAAGACGACGCATTGGTGGTATTTTTTAAACTGACTGGCGCTCCCTCTTCGTTCACAGTATGGTCTTCTTAGAAGGAACATACTTTATGTGCTGTTTTTTCAATCCCATAATTTCACTGTTAGGCTTACACCTTTAACCTTGCAACACGCATTCCCCCCTTATTTTTCTTTGTATTCTCAAGAGGCGCCATTCAACGGCCATGCTCGCTTTCTCCTTTCACACTATTTTCCCCATCTCCCTATGGGCTGCTTTCCCGGAAGGCAGCGTTCTCGCGGAAGTTCTGCCCCATCTGGCAACGCAACTTACAGCGCCACACTTACTGCGGCGAAGTTGTGTGGTTTCTTCTTTCCCAGTAACGGAGGAGCGTCAAATTCTTTCATTTGTAGAAGCGGTCGCTTTCGTTGTACGCTTTTTCGCAGGAGAAAAAAAGATTGTCGGTGATAGCTGAGAGGTCGAAATTTTGTTTGTGCCGCTGTAAGATTCTCAAAAAATAGAAACGACCCTAACTTCTGACTTAAGAGTCTGCTAGTGGCACTCGCACTTCGGCGCTAGGGTGTACCCTGGTTTATTGTTTGGGTTAACTTTGTGTTTTCCGTCTGTAAACTTTGTGTCAATAAAGTGAAGTACGACACAGAGAATACTGGTGAATTCTTGATGTAAACGATGTAAACTACACTACACTACACTACACTTGGCCCGGCGTCCTCGTCGTCTACTTCCATGGCGAACAGAATGGGCGGGAAACCGAACTCGCAGGAGTGGGCGAACGGAACTGGCGGGAACCCGCCAGGCACATGAAACCAAGCCAACACGCACATGTGTGTACGGCAATTAGTGATTTCTAATTAATTTCTAATCATTCCCCTCCCTTAATTAACTCAATTTGTAACTGAACTTATGCTATGATGTCATATCTATCATCAACATCATGTAGAACCATCTATTTCGCGCAGTTTTTATTTTTAATGATTGATTTTGAATTTGGAAAAAGTTTTCTTAAATTTCCCAGCAAACCGGAAGTGGGTGGTCGAACGGAAGTCGCTGCTCAAGAAACAAGAGTGTCATTCGCTGCTCGTGCCACTGAAATAATCAGTAGTTTGCTGAAGCCTTCTCGACTTCTGTTGTGCAGACGGCGTTTCAAACGGGAATGTTTAGGCATTTAACTATGGTGCTAGTGTCATCGTCATATTAATTGTACGAAATTGTTCTTTGATAGCAAAAAAAAAGACAATAAGAAAGTACTCTTTATTTTTAAATGAGTTTCGTATATAATTATTTCAGCCAAATGCCATCGTTGTGTCAATATAGGCCGTAAATGGCTCACTAAGCAAGTTGACGGATAAGCTAACGACGACCACTCCACGTCACCATCCTCACCATTGTCATCATTATTATCACCGTAATTATAATCGTCATCATTGCCATTATCGCCATCATCACCATCGTTGTTGTAGTCGTTGTTAGACGCGTGGACATAGCAGCGTAAGTTTATGCAAAAGAAATTTTCACGTAACAATTCTTAGAATCAACCGCTGGCCGCGGAACAGTTTTTCTCAGTCTACTGCGTTATCGATAAACTCCGATAATTTATGGCGTCGTTTATTCAGAAGTGTTCATTACAATGTGTGTGATTTTCGTGCTAGGCCCCTAAAAAGTTTGCAACTGTGGTTATATCAAAAGAATAATTTGAAGCGATAACAAGGATGTAAACATCCGTAATAATTACGTCGCAAGAACTGCAAATACAGAAGACAAATAGACATATAATGAGCATGAAATGAACCTAAATTTATCACGCTAACGCCGAATAACGCGCTAGACTTACCGTCGTTGGTTCTACAGTGCTACTGCAAACGCAATGTCATGTTTTGTATCGGCTGGTCGTAAAATGAGAGAATAGGCTCTCCCACAACTGTCCATGATAAAATTTGTGAGCCTTGTACCACAGGCTCAAAAAGCAAAACAGATGGTTTGGCAGCATAATTAAAAGCCACGAAAGCATAGTCGGCAGAAGGCTAATGACGATTTACTATGCGACAAGTATAACGTGGTCAGCCTAAAACAGCTGGAAGAAATCGCTTTATCTATGAAGTTTACAAAACAAGGGCGTTGAGGAAAGTGTGCAAGACTAATAATGGTGTACAATATATTAAACAGATGCGCAACAGATTTTGATTGAAATATTGAAAAAGAGCATAGACGACAAAAGATAATGTTTAGCTCACAACATTTGTTGCTTATTGCGGTCCCTGTAGCTTAGCACGCAGAGTTCAGGCAGCAACTCAGCAGGTCCTCTGTTTCATACGCCAGCTGGATCTTGACTTCAACGCGTGTAGCACATCAAAATTCTTCTTAGAAGATCGGAATAGGGCAAAGCAAGAACATTTCCTGACGGCACGTAGAAGCTCCAACTCTTGGGCGCTTGTTAGGCTTTGCTTGTACATAAACACAGATTCGGTTTCCTAAAGTATGAGCGAATATACGGCTATGCCAGCACTGTATGCCTTCGTGAGCTTTCTGAATGATATTCACAACGTCAAAACATCTCACTGCGTGGTCCCAACTCGGGAACTAAAGTAGGTGCGATGCCGTCAGCAGCAGGCTCCATAGCATAGTCAGCACTGCCTCATTAGGTGCCTGGCCACAACGAAGGCTGACGTCTTGTTGCCTTTTTGTCGAGCAGACTCCTCCTCCAGTATCTGCAGGGGTGAATCTGCTTGATTGCAGCCGCCAACATTACCAACGAAAGTTCCGCATAGAGACACTGGCCTCAGCTCCGCGCTGTAGTCATCACCACATCGTTTGATGTTGAGGAATGGTGGCTTCATCAACTTGCTTAATTTCTCTATGGAGGAAAGCAAAAAATTATCTCAGTGCTTACCAGGAAATTATATTTGCCCTTTGTTTTGTTCTGTTGTAACGTCATAGTCACAATAAAGGCTCTCGATGCTCCACACTGCAATATCAAGCTAAATAATGCAACAGATGCATTGGACAGAAACGTCGACCACAATATACAAGGAACTCGACATGCGGCCACAAATTCTGTTGTCGATCTCGGTTTTGCCTCACAGAGAGAGTGCATTGTATATTAGTACATTCAAATCTAAGCCATGTATCACCGCATTGATATAGCTTGTTTAAGAGTCACCTTAACTGCGCACGTGGAAAACCCAGCGTGAATGTATCCTTTACATCAAGCAACGCAGATGTAAACTGGTAATTTTTACTTCTGTACGAAACCCTTTTCTGTTCACGTCAATCGTGCGTGCGTGTGTGTGTGATTGGCGGAGGGTGGCGTCAAACATGCGTTAACTTGTCGTATACGACAAGAACAAATACATTTGCCCACACAGGAGCCAAATCTAGAAACACATCCGGCATAACTTTAGAAAATACTGGCTCTCAATACAGTGCCAATGCACTGCGTATGTGAATCCTCCGTTTTCAGCGCTATTTCACTCGGATGTTTCTGGACGAATAAAATGTTTCTTAGTGTTGTCCACGAGTGTCCAGAAGTCGCACTAGCACTGGCGTCTTCTCCATATCCCATGAAACTCTCTAAATGTAACTTTCAGTCGTCCGGGCCCATAACTTCTGTTCACAGTAACTGAGGCAAGTGAATGAAAAGGTGACTCCCTACGGTACGACAGAGTACACCCAAGTATAACGCTTTGTCAGATGTAGGAAGGGGGAGAGAGCTCTTTGGTTTCGGCCGTTACGCATGCTAAGCACAAGTGTAAAATGAAGCTGTATGCGAAAACCATAATAAAACAGGCAGTTTCAGGCAGTGTTTATCGGCCATGACAACAATAGGTGTTTTTCATTTTATGTCCTGTGCATTCAGGGAGTCAGGCCTCAGCAGAGTGACGGCACTTTATGTGGGGCAAAATCGCAATTTACATTTGCCACCAAGTTGCTGCGCACATAACATTTCATGTTGAACTGGTCTTGTTGTGCACCGGCACACGCACAAACAGTTACAGAAAAGCAGCCGGGAAGGGCTGTTCTGTCTGCTTTCCTGTAACCTTTTTATGTACCGGTGCGCTTGCAGACCTGTGCAACGATAACATTACCCATTTATCCCGGCTCGCCATCTCGTCGCACGTTACAATGTCGCAGACCCGCTTTCAGAATCTTGCGAGTCATTTATGCGTTCTTGCTCGTTGCTCAGGGTCGCCATTCGACAGCCTATAGGTTGCACCGCCTAAGGGAAATGGCGTGCCAGCATCGCGTTAGTCAGTGCTTCGAATAGACGGCTACGCCGTGTGTGTGTCGAACGTCGAGAACACATGCCGAAGAGCGTGAAGTTCCTAGGCGAAATGATCGAGAGCATAAATTATTCAAGTGACTTTCGGCCAGGAAGGGTCTTCAGAGAAGTCCGCAGACGCCTGTATAGTAAATCTGTGGCGGATTTTCTGCGCTAAAATTGATCGATCTGAAGAATGAAATGTCGAGGCCACCGCGATAAGGTCCCAGCTGTAATGAGCGGTGACGGTGATTAGGATCCACTGCAACCTGGGTATTTCAATCGCTACATTATTTTGTTAGATCAGCGCAGCCTGTCGGTCCCGAAAGCTCAGGAACAGCCTTTCCTTTCATAAAAGTATAATTTGTGCACGCCACGGTGTCCGGCTTCGAATGCTGTTATATTATGCAAACACTATTTTAGTTCTGAAATCGCTGACTGAATATTTTCCCACTAGAAACAGTTTACTAAGTCAATATGCTTCCGGAAAAGCAATTTTTTTCGAACTATCTAATTACTGCGCTAATTCATTTTACTTAGGTGATAGTAAGTGGTTAGTAAACACGAAGAACCGTTTGATGGGACAATTTTTTTTCGAATGGTAACTTTCGTTTTCTATTTTGAGAGATATACCACCGTCTACTTACACATAAATTCAGGATATTCTTATACACCAAAAGCTGCTTGCGGACGTTAATTGGCAGTACTCTCCCGTAGCGGTAACGAACAACTGTGCACCAAAAGTTTACAATCAGTTTCATCATCATTACAATTTACAACCAAATTTTACAATCAAATTTCACGAACACGGGAGTGTTCGTGAAATGTATGCATCTTCAGCCTTAATTTACGAACAATCATGCACTTAGCTGCGAACATAAATTTGCATTTCCTGTCTCGCAGGCATCGCAGGCATTTGTGCATCTCCCGCGAAGGAACAAGGAATAAATTCTCAGAAAGGGCACCAACGGTTCCTTGCCGGCTGCAATTCTTAAGCCTTTTCGGTTTCTCTCGCGGAATACACGCTTAACGAGGTCGCTGCGCAGACGAAAGCCGGACGAAGCCCGATCTACGTGAAGCTGGGATTTGTAGCTGGCATCTGTCTGCATCCATTTACTTTCCTCCGAAGCGCGCAGCAGTCGCCTTGGAAATCTCCGAGGAAACGCTTGGTTCCCCTTCGAAGCTTCCCCGCTCAGCCTTTTCCTCCCCTCATATGCCTTCGTGACTAGGATACTGAAAACTACTTAACGAGAAAAGTGTAGTCGCCGTTTTCTGGGGGTAGCGCCAGGCACCAGAAAAGCCGATACCCGGAGATCTGTAATGCTGCGCTTCGTATTTCGGTTGGCTAGATAGCTTGCGAAGTAAACGGTAGAGAAAAGCGTTAAAGTTAAGCCGTCAATTTCGCCACTGTCAAACACTGGTGTACCGCACATTAGCATGCTGGTAATTAAGTAAAAGATTATTTTACAGGACAGAAATGTACGTTTAACAGTATTATAATCAATACTGTAGTCGCAAAAGCTATAGGAAAGTCATGGGGCACGATGCGAAAGGTCACGTGAGAGCAGTACAACGCCAGACTGCGAATGCGGGGACATGTAAATAATGCTGTACGTAATTGTAGACCTTTCGGGTTCCCGGTTCTGAAACTTGACATACATGACGAAACAGCGCTGAAGACAAACACAAAGAGTGGAAACAACATGACGATGCGCTTAAACTGCAAACTGACATAAATTTACGTACGTCAAGGTTTAAGCGTAATTTACCTACAGTCTAGAAGACGTTCGAGCTGTGAACAATTTTCACGGTGAAAGGTGATTTCCGGCACCTCGCCACGGGTATATTTCGGGTAATTCAGACGCTGTTTCTGTCTCTGTAGTACCATTCCAAGCAAATGTTTAGGTTACTCGTTTATTCTCTCCAAGTTATTCTCTCCAAGGACATAAGGCCGCAGTCATCCCAAAATAAAAGGCTTACTGACGAACCAGCGTCAGGAAATTTCGTATAGCACTTTGCAGTTGGAAATCTGCCTCAAGACAGCATAGGATGCGTGCCTGTGTTAGGAAGCGTCCTACTACGATTATTTCAGCGTAATGCTTGCAGCAAATTATCCTGGCGACAATACCTCAGCCTTGCCAATTTAGCAAACAAGTGCCTAAAATACTGCAGACTCGCATTTTTAGTAAGCGATGCAATCGTGAGTACAAGTTCACTACTGTTGAGCTACCAATAGGCTCCGAAACTGCAACAATGTTTCACGATGCCTGGAAGAAAGGGTCAGTATCTGTACGCCCGTTATTTGCCATAGTGCCTGCTACTACATATCTACTTTCGCTCGCTAGGATTCAAACGCCCAACGTATTCGCAGATGTATTTTTTTGCTAACTGTCTTGAGGTAATGGCGCAATTAGCGCGAAAGCCGCATAATTCGTCATATACATTCCTTGCCTTAGAGACACCGCTCAGATGGACACGTTTGATGGACACGTTTGATCAACACGTTTAATGGACACGTTTGATGAACACGTTTGATGCACACGTCTGATGCATACGGCGGATGCACACATTGATTGAGACAGTCATTGTTGCACGTCATTTTATGCCAGATATCCTGGTTGACAGAAGTTTCCAGGGGGGCGCGTTCCCGGTGTGCCCCCCCCCCCCCCCGCCCCTATTTCCTAGCTTATGGTTCTCCTCTGGCTATTATTGTTGACACTTACATCCTTGACAATACGGCATTTACTGGAATGGAATTTGAGATAATCAGTCATTGAATAGATGCTCTACAGAAGCCACCCAGCTCCTCTTTTCAAAAAGAATAGCATATTAACACTAGGAAATCTTATTAACAAAAATACAGCCACTACAATATTTCAAGATATCAGGCCTAATGTAAACGGCTTTTTTTTTTCAGAAAATACCTTCTGAAAGAACTTGCATATAACACAAGGCACATAACTTACCAGAAGAGTAAGATATGGACAAACTACGGCATGCAAAAGCAATCATTCATAGTTGCAGATTTTTAAAATCATCATCCTGCCATACACACTATTACAAACGAATCACCATCTCTAAGAATCTCAAAATAAGCGAACATATATTTGTTGTCGGTTCAAAAGTTATTGTTTATATTGAAACTGCAAATAGCACTCAACGTTACAGTTATGTGTTTTATGTACTACCTTCCATTATCGGTGTATGTATTCACTGTATGTAGCCTGTTTATTATGCGTGCATGAGTGTTTTGTGTACGGGGAAAGGGGACTGACACTTAGTCAGGCATTCATGCCTTTTTGTCAGCCTCTTAGACAGACCTTCTTTGTATTTTCTGTAAAAAAATATGCAGAGGGAGAAGTAAAAAAAGGTTACCTTTAAAAGATATTTCACACGGTGGAAAAAGCAGCGTCTTCTGAACGAAGCAAACTCCGGTTTGCGCTCACAAATGCAGCAAGAGGTCATAACGTGAAGTAACAACCGGCACTCCAGCCTGTCCTGAATTTTAAATGTCGTGACACCAGATGCTTCCACACGCAGCTCGATTCAGAGACTCGCTATGCTTCAACAGTTTTTCCTCTGGGACTAAGCTTCTTCGCCGTTTTAGACGTTTAATTCTTTTCACAGATCGTGGCAGCCGTGACGCCGCCGTTACGAACATAACGTTAAGACAGTCCGCCCTTAGCGCTAGCGGGCCGCCATCGACCTGTTCGGATGTTATTCAAGCGTTTTATCTGGGGAGTCCCGGCAGTCATTTCACCTGATGTCGCAACACCAAAGTTTTCTGCCGCGCAAAGGCTGGCGACTTAATTAGATTTCCTTCGAGTTCGGTTGCACCGTGAGCCTTGTGCCAAACAGTCCAAATTAATGCTGGCTCCAAAGGATAATAATTGTTTGCAGCGCGAACCAGTTTTGTCAGAAGATATGTGTTAATGTGCGCACGTCTCGTCTTTGCTTGTTTTCAGTATTTTTTTTTTCGTCGTTGCCGCTTTGGAGTCCGTATTTTCCTGTGTCATAAGAGGTTGCGAAACCCCTTGTTAGTTACACGAAGAGAGAGTGGTAGCTCCTATAGGAATATCAAATGCCATTGATCATACATGCGTGCCAAGTCCATAATCATGTGTCACTTGCTGATGTAAAGCCACTTGGAATTTGCCTGAGCACACCATTGAGATCGATAAAAAAAAACTGTGGCTCCAATCTACTCCGTGAAGGTGGTGTGACAGCGAAGCTATCACGACACCCACAACGATTATCCATTGTGATGTCACTTGAATTCACACACGTGGCTGTACAAACATTGAAACCAGAGTCAAGTGAAATGTACCTAACCACACCCTTTATTACTTCACAACGACATTATATTCACGCTGTTATTCTGGCGTCTTTACTTTCCGTGGTCTGCCCTAGAGCACTGCACGGGCTCGGGCTTGCCCGAAAGGCCGGGCCTGGACCGGCCCACGGGCCGAGCCGGGCCGGGCCGAGTAGGGCAGCTTTTTTCACGGGCTCTGGCCGGACTTTTGACCAGGGCCGGGACCGGGCTCGGGTTTTTTGAGGCGGGCCCGGGGCGGGCTCGGACTTTCTGACGGTGTGCATGTAACGTGCAGTGAGTTATCCTCGTGCGTCTCGATTCTGAAAAACATGTCTTTTTCGGTCTCGGGCCTGGTTTGGGCCGGTTTCGAGCCGGGCTCGGGAGTAAGGAAAAGGGCTGGCGGGCCAGGCCGGGTGGGTGACGTAGATTATTTGCGAAAAGCAAAAAATATTGTTAAAGTAACCGATATTTGAGAAAATATGTAATAATGCTTTCACAGAGTGGTAAAAGTGAAAGGCCGTTATATACAAGGCCACGAGGGTCTTCTTCATCAAGGTTTGCACAGAACTGTACGTAGGCGAAACACATCTAATTTATTTCTAACGAGGGCGTATTGATGTATGCAAACCAACAAGGTTTACGGCTTGTGAAATTGACATTATTGCATTTCGAGGAATGCTTACGTTATCGTGCGCTCGTTCATTCTGAGGATTACTCTGTCCTCCTGGTCATTTTCAACGGCACCGGGGGCCCCAATCACGACAAAGAGCCTTTCACCGGTTGCGTAATGATCGTTCTAGAAGCATAAGTGAATCTATGGGGGAAGTAAAAAACGCCATTATGAGGAAGCTTACGCTTCTTTGCTGATATCTGTCCATCCGTCAAAGGATTTGCGTTACATAAATTGTGGAGGCCTAGCACGACGCGCAAGAGATCCAACCGGCCCTTTAACTTTATGACGGGAGCACTAAATCTATCATATCGTTATTCGTGGTGGATAGGCATTCTTCGGAAATAGACAAAAATAAGAGAAGGGAAACTCTACGACCTTTGCTATATGGCGCCAGCTTATAACATCCTTTTTTTTGCCACACTGACAGTGCCAACGTGGGAGCAGCCCACCTCGGCTTAAGTCCATCCTCCGGACCTGTTTAAATAAAGTTTTCACACACACTTGAAAAGGGACCAAACACAGGTCATCATACAGAAAGGAAATGGGAGAGTACTAACACCAGTAAAAAGTATGCATAGCAATAACGCTTAAAGCAGAGCTTTTCTATATCATTGAAATGACAATTTAATTATTTTTACTTATATTTGATTGTCAAATAAGCTACGGAGTAGAAGTGCTAGAATATTTTGAGACACCATAACAATGTTCAGGTATAGCGACTATATTGACGCAGACATTTGTACACCAACCTTCGATTACTAAAAACGTGCAGTTTCTATTTAACTCACGAAGAAATTTCTGCAAGTGCAGAGTATATTTGTTGGATTCCAAGTATGCGGCCCCCTTTTTTTTATTTGCCGTTGGCAACGAATGGAGTCAAAATAGATCAAATATGAAACGTGCTGGATAATTTTTCCTCGCAGCTGTTATTTTATCAATTAAGTGCCTGTTTATTAGTTACTTATTGCACGCTTGTAAGCTAAGCGCCGTTTAGGAAATGTCACAACACTGGAGATGCGTTCACGGCATGCAAGAACAATAGTCGAGACATCTTGTGGCGCTTAGTTCAACCACAATGCGCTAAAAAAGGTTGTTTTTCCTTGTTTCTTTTCTTTTTTCTATTCTTACATCCCATGCTTTCTATGTCGAATGCAATAAAAAGAGCCACTATGTAAAATCAAAGCCCCTTTCTTAAAGAGAGATGGTTGAACGCGATGCTTTCACCCATGCAAACTGAATCAAAGTCTCAAGCCAATGACCACGCAACGAACCCAAGAAATCTGAGCAACCCTATGCGATGCATATGTGATTTAATTGCTTGTTTAGGATTGTATTTTTTCAACTTTGAAGTTAAATGAAGGCACATTTCGTTAAGTTTCATTGCCTTTATTTTAGATCATGTAGCCGTTGATTACACGCACACACCCATACTTTCATGGACTGTATGCCGTTGCCGATACACGGGATCGGCCTTATACGGGTACGATTGCGCTCACGCTTACGTTCGCATACGGCAGCCTCTTCTTCTGTCGTGCGCTGCACCCGCGGCCTACCCATGGTGACGGCCGAGAAAGCATTGCCTGACGCGCGTAATGCAATGCAGATACAGTTCGTCTGGGTAGGGTGGTGTTGCAGTTTCCATTGCTTTTATCAGTACAACTGTGAATGTAAACTGTAGTGTTCTACGATAGCGTGCGCAGATGCGCAGATAGTTCCATTGTGTAATTTAGCTTTCCTGTAATGCGTTTTTGGCGCTCACGGACGAATCAGTAGACATAGAAAGCTTCGCTTTAATAAAGCTGAGCTTGCTACCGACAACATTGAGCCAGCTGTAGCACATAGTCCATAGTTATATTAACTGTTTTGTGTACCGTTGTTGAACTAAAGGAACTAAGCTAGCGCCAGCCGGTGCCAGGGGACTCAGCATTTCGGGAGCAGGGACTTTCTGGCGCCAGTTTGTGTCATACAAGCTGGCGCCATTAGCGGGAGGTGCCTCCCGCAAATGTATACGGTATTTATATTTTTGCGAATGGTAATACCTATATGTTTGGATGGGTTAAGACTTCCTTGGCAGAGGCTAGCCTCTATTTCGATGTTCCGTATCTTCCGTATATTGCTTGGCATTCTTTATTCAATTTCAATTTCAGGATTATCTTTAGTCAAGCAGAACAAGAGCAAGCCGATGACACAACATTTTCCGCGCTAATTCTTATCTCTAGAGCTTCAAAGCGCGATATCAAACCTTTTCGCTAGAACTCAAGTTCGACCAAAGCAATTTAATTATTCTAGATACCAAAAGCTTATTTTAGCGGCAGGGCTATTGATGGTTATTTATTCAAGTTTCTGAAGCCTGGTCATATGGTCACAACATGTCACCGCAGGTGGTATTAGACAAACGCAAAAAGAGAGACAGAGAGAGAGGGATGTAAAACTAATTTTTGCCATTGTCAGGATAGAAGCATCGGTCCGCCATCATAGTATAATTATAATATGCTGAAACGATTCGCTTTTTAATCTTGTTACTGCGACAGACGTTAAAAGCTCTAAACGTGATTTTCCCATCGTTATTTTCCATTCACGTGCAAGTGTACGTTAACCTTCTTGCTTTCTAAATTTCATTTTATTGCGATAGCAATTATGTGGACACTTCAAGCGGATTTCTTCCGTCGCCGTCACCGTGAGGTTCCGTATAAAGTCCAAGGGCGAGAAAATCGTCGCCGCGCGCCGTATGTGCGAGTGAAAGCGCGCGGGGGACCCGCTCCATCACGGAGAGCGAACACGCGGCGGAGAGAAAACGCGACTTCTGTCGCGCGAAAGGCTATGGGGTATGGGAGGAAGGGAAGGAGGGAGGGGGGCGATGCTGTGCTGCGGCACCAAATGCATATCTTGCAACCGGGCGCAAGGGGAATTGGCCACTCAATCTCCCACGCGAAAGGAGGAAAACGGGAAGGCAGCACGGGAGGGAGGAGGGGGGGGGGGCAGCTTCTACTTTGCCAACAACTGCGCTTGTACTTTGCGCCGGTGCGGGCTGTCGCGCGCACCGTATCTTGAAAGCGATCTCCACATCACTCTGGCCTTTGTATGCGCTGTGCATTCGCCGCTCAGTTTCCAGTTGAAGCGATAGACCTCGCGAACCTTCGCTCGCTGCGGTGGCTGCGCTTGCTGCCAGCGTTTTGACAATGGTTGTCTGCGGTCATCGAGTGTGATCTATTCATGTTTGCGTGTGCGCGCTGCCACCACGCTTGTTAATTCAGTTAGTAAGGGAATGTGTCCAAGTTTATGCAGCCGATAAATCAACTATCCCTACTCCGAATAGCTCTCTACTAATTTGCTATCGCAATTGATGCTTCGCCATTCGAGCGAAACTGCGACATTTTTTATACACATATATTTTTATTGAATATTATTATTTTGTTATGTGGGACACATTTTTCTATTCCCGATAAATTAAATAGAGCAGAGCAGCAGGATGCAAGCTTCTCCCCAACTCTCCAGCTGTACCCAACTTGCCATAATTACATCATCTGGTTATAGCCGAAGGTTCACTTCTTCAACAAACAGCAGTGCCGTACAGGCAAAGCACGCTTTACAAGCTTCTTCTTCTTTCTGGGGTTTTACGTGCCAAAACCAGTTCTGATTAGGAGGCACGCCGTAGTGGAGGGCTCCGGATTAATTTACTTTACAAGCTTCAAACGGGGTTGTTGAGCTAAATCACTCGTTTGTCGTTAGGATTCATGGCGGGTAATGGCCGGTAGTACTTGGTGACCGTGAGACATGCAATAAATATTACCTGACGGGATTTTCCAGTTCCCCACGAACGCACTGGCATAGAAGTATAAGTAATTGATGACGTCGTAGTAAAGTTAAATAGTTTTTATGCACTTAGCATTCTTTTGTAACTTCACGCACTTTTAGGGAACTATCTGCGTATCTAACCATTTTCCTGAGTGGCATCTATTGGAAGAAATAATTTTAGAACATCGACGGGGCTTAACATCCAGCGAGTAGGCCGTGCAAGCGCTACTCTGCTTCTTGAGATCCATCGGACTATGTCAATGCCTCTAATGGAAACCTCCTTCCTGTACGTTTTTTTTTCTCTCTTTCGCTGTCCTTCTTCCCACACCTATTTCACCCCACCCCAGAGCAGGGTAACAAACCGGAAACTCATCATCTGGTTAACAACCCTGCTTTTAGTTTCTCGCTCTCACTATCTTCTGCCCGACAACTTGGGCCACTGTATACAAGTCAGCACTGCTATCTTGTCATTTCAAGGATCGTTAAGCAGCATACAATACCTCTGATATACCTTTCTTTCAGGTAAGCACAGCAAAGCTTTTGTTGAAGTCGCAGAGACAACAGCGATCCGTGAGTAGAATTCTAATGTACCTTACTGCGCATTTCGGAACTCCACAGGCACTGCGGGATTGCAGAGTGTTAATTTCTTGTCAATGAAATAACTAAAGATTTGGGGACGACCGTGTAGTTTATGTTCCAGGTAGCCTGTTTACTAGCTCCATTACTTTTGACCATGATGTGGCGTGCAAGATTGATTATTTCTGCCAGTAATTCTGTTCGCCGTTGAGAGTAAGCATGAAGAGAGTCGCAGAACAATAACAATTCTGAGCAAAGCTCAGCCACCTAAAGTGTAACACTCACCCAGACTGTATTTGAACGCAATTACGCATTCGAAAAAAATATTGAATATTAATAAAACAGTACTATAAACTATACTAATACAGCATAATGAGCAATATAAACTCTGAAGCATATATCATCAATGAAGAAATTTGCTATTGTTTTTCTTTACCTTCTCTAATAGACAAAACACCATTTTGATTACCTTACTAAATTTAATTCTGCTACCTTTAGACAGGCTACGCTTACAATAAACAAAAAAGTATTACCTCTGGCGCAAGCCGCCTTTCAGCTTACTAATTTTGTGGTAACGTTCTGCAATCTAATCACAGCAATGCTCCCATGCAACTAACACAGCAGTACCCGCCCACCGCTAACAATGAATTTAGTGCCAACATTCGCGACAGTTCAGGAGCAGCAATTTTACGACATGAAGCTAGAACACTGATTACAAAACGTTTTCGGTTAGTATATTGCTTTAGCAAATGAAAACATTTAGGATTGGAAGTATACATAAAAATTTATGGCCCAGTTCGTAACGACAATGTCTTAGAAGCAGTCATACGCGTGCTCTCACAAGCCTCTGAAGATAGAGGGAGTGATTACATATGAATAAATTTGCCTGTCGCCTGAAGCTCATCACTGACATCTCCACTACACGTGTTTTATATAACGCTGTCGTGCTTTTTCGTGCATACGGAGACTTGGAATGCTTTGGGAAGCTTCTACCTGATTTGATAATTTGTCATCTAAGAGCTGAAAGGTTACTTTCTATTTTTCAGTGCTTTTGTGCCGCTAGTCGTGCGTCGACAGGTTGGTTCAGTGGGTAGCTCCGATCTTACAGCAATGGTTTACCAGAAACGATTCACGATCTTCATTGACGTCCACCTAATTATTATGCAGACAGAATGCGTCGTCTCTAGGCAAGGAGACAAAAGAGCTCTGCGTATTTGGATTGTTGCGTCTGAAGGATTGTTGAACAAACTGTAGAAGTGAGCAAACCCTATCCTATGCCCCGAAAATCTAAGCGTGCAACGAAAGTCAATACTCTTGGTGTAGCTAAGGCAGGCCAAGCGGTCGATAAACTTGTTCCTCGACCACCAGGTCTTGCTATGCTTTAGGCTTCGCTCTTTTTTGTTGTTAAAGAAAGTTATTGGAAAGACGTCGGTTCTTATTTTAAGTGAAATTAATCGTGGAAGCGTTATAGTGCCTTGTATTGAAGAAACTGAACTTCACTAATGATGCGTTTAGCAGTGATATCACAAATATACTGCATGTACGTAGCGGCCGAATTTTTGTTTCACAGTACAACTTCGGCTGCTGTAATGTCGCAACTGGTGATGATCACAAGGTGAGGAGCTCGGTCAAGGTGCTATGGTGCCTTGGGAACCATAATTGATGTAACGGCTGCTTTAACCTTTCTCATTTGGTTGCCTAAAAGTTTAACAAAGTTTTGCGCGGCGTAAGTAGTGTTCTCATCTGTCAGGTTTGAGTTGGAAGGAGTAATGCGGAGTAACATAGAAAACTAATTATGTGGCTTGGCGCAGGACAAAACCAACCATAATGCCAGTAATTATAACATAACTATTTTCTCCCTAATCGGTAAACATCCTGCAGACAGACGCAAAGTATACAGTCGCACAGCGCAAAAATATTCTTCCACAACACGAAAACAAAAATCAATGCATTCTAAGAGGTAAGCGATTTCCGAAAACGGTGCTGCCTGTCTGCAGGCCACTTTCAAGATTAAACTTCCTTTTTTACTGCTTTGCGAACCACTCAGTGCTACAAAAAAATAAACTAGTAATTTCGACGCCGGTCAGTGACTCCCGAACACGACGCAAACGACCAGCGGACGCCAGATATTGTCGTGGGAGGAGGCCGCTTCGATTTTTCCAGCGAAAGGACTGGCAGGAAGGATGTGGTGACTGGTTTTGGCTCGGAAATAGTCGTACATGCCCCACGTTGGGAAGAACGACCGCGAACCGTGGTTGAGACGTAGAGCGTACAAGAAAGATTTCCCCGGAATAAGGAACCTAACCAACAGGACACGTTATTAGCATGAAAGAGGAATAAGTGGACGGCTCGTAAAATGCTACAGAAAAAAAAGTACTTCATAGGAACATGCTCATCGAGAAAATTGCTGCTCGACGTACATCATCCGATGGTTCGAGATTAGGATAGCGAGGTTATAACTTGTGCAAAAGCAGGGAAAAGGCAGAGATGCTAAACAAAACTGACGGGCGTCTGCGATGAAAAGTCGCCATCTGGGGTACGGAATCGGAGAGGCGGCCTAATGAGGAAGACAATCAGTAAGAAAATACCCCCCCCCCCCCCCCCCACACACACACACAAAAAAAAGCAAAAAGTAAACTGCACACCAACTGTAGCCTTATTTTCCTGTTTTGTGATCTGTGAAATCACATGCATACCCGCCGTGGTTGCTCAGTGGCTATGGTGTTGGGCTGCTGAGCACGAGGTCGCGGCCTCGGCCAAGGCGGCCGCATTTCGATGGGGGCGAAATGCGAGAACTCCCGTGTACTTAGATTTAGGTGCACATTAAAGAACCCCAGGTAGTCCAAATTTCCGGAGTACCCCCTACGGCGTCACGATATTAATCAGATCATGGTTTTGGCACGTAAAACCCCATAATTAACTAACATCATATGCCTCACTGAAGCAAGCACCGTAACACTAATTTAAATGACAGAAAATCCTTAGCAGTAAAGACAAGGCATTCATCTGACATCATACATCGCACATGAAGACGCTTAGGCTTAAGTGCGGTTTATTAGGCGCACTTAAGCTCTTCCGGTGTCCGGTTAGCCTAAAACTCAAAGCATCTGATAGAGATAACGAATTACCATCTCTTTGGAACCTTGCCATATTTTCGTTTCAACTTGATATACGCACAACATTTTTTAAGCGAAATATGCACCATAAGCTGGACTTTTAGCAATGAATATGTGTAGGGTGGATATCTGTAAAGAGTGCGCACTTGTTTAACACTGATCTGCAAGTCCGGAAGACGGCACTGTGAAAAAAAGAAGGCGAGGCATTTTGCAGCAGCAACCTTCGACTACTCCTTATTGAGTATATACAAACTTAGTTATGTTGATAAAAGAAGGAAAAGCTAGTGATCGAACTATTACCATTGTAAGTACTTCTGGTCTTTTTTTTTCTTGCTCTTTTTTAGACGCGATCACTGCCCCGAACTAAGCAAGAATAGGACGTTGCTTGCTTTGGGAAGGTTTTCTTGAGAAAATTGCGTCGTCCCATGTGACAGCCGGTTGATGTAGCAGTAAAGGCGTTGAATGCCGCACGAAGCGTTTAATTCAGTTTTTTATTCTAGAATCTACCATGTCGCTTGGCGACAGGTCGTAATATGTATTCTGGCATTAGAAGTGACGTCATTTTCTTCTAGTGCATGTAGTTGCGTCGTTTCCCAGGTAGGAAGCGTATGATGAGTATCAATGCAGGATGCACACTGGGTCCTTGTGCATGGCTTTCGTCATACGCTTTCTATCTCGAAAATCTCGCAACTAGCCATGCACAAGAACAGATAGGATCCGGGCGTCCACGGATGGCTGAGCGGGCTTATCTTGAAAGCGATCTGCGACGAGCACAGAGTCCGTCGTACCCTGTGTCGTATAGTTCGTGTTGAAGCGAGAAGCAGCACGAAGGTCAAATCGCTCGTTGCTGCGGCCGCGCTTCCTTACTCCAGCGTTTTGACAGCGAGTGTCCACGGTAATCGAGTGAGATACGTTCATGTTTGTTTGTGCGCGCGTGACACCATGCTTGTTTATTTAGTCAGTAAGAGAATGTTTGCAAGTTTACACGGCCGACAAAACTACTATCCTTACTTCGTATAGCTTTCTACTAAATTGCTATCGCAATCGTTGCTTCGCCTTTTGTGCAAAGCTGCGACTTTTTTGGACTGATGTCGTCGTAAGTTACGAGAAAAATTTGACTTAATTTCAGTTTAAGCACGTGGTACAATATTTGATGACGTAAGAAAAGTACGTGCCGTAAGTTCAACGAACTTGACAACGCACTTTTTCTTCTGGAGTAGTAAACATACAAGAAACATAACCAAGAGTACTTTCTGGGTGTGCAAGCTCGCTGCTTCCACGACTTACCGTCTATAAGTTGTCGTATGTGTAGGCAGCAGACGGCCTACAGCACGTTCGCTGGTCTACAGGATGCGTTTACGTTAACTTCTTTCGGGCTGGCCACTACAGCAGTTGCGCATCACGAATTTCTTTGGTTTTACAGAGTCACGCTACACGGACTCCCCTTGTCCCGAATAAAGCGCTCATTCGTTCTTCAGTCGATATTTCTGCTGTACTCACGAACTTATATCAAAGCCTTCTAGCTTCGATGTCTTTCGTTTTTCTTTTTAACAGCCAGGCTGCTGAAGGCGAAGTCACGTTTGCTTCAAGTTGACTTCAAGATAAAGGTCAATGCAGACTGATCGTGACATCTGAAGATCTTCAGTTTCAGTGTACACTCAGTCTTTAATAGCGGATGTGTGAACGCGCATACCTACAAAGATAAGTTCTTGGGTATTGGCGTAAATCACGCAAAATATCATTCGAGATTCTTGCTTTCATCGTAGTATTTAGGTGCGAAGCAGAACACGAAAGGGAGAGGACAGACAATGGCGCTTTGCCGCGTTAGCGAAGCAACGCGGTTAGTGTAGCTTTCTGCTTAGCTCCTTATCTGGACGCTTTTTTTTTCTTTTTCCAAAGAACGCTCACCGAAGTCAGCGTTCTTAGGAGCTATTTATTTGTGAGGCGCTGAAATCTGCTCCACTGTTTCTTCGGCCGCCTGCTGTAGCACAGGAGTGAGTTTTTCATCGCAGCTGGGTTGGTCGAGAGCACGTGCCCTTAGCGTAGAAAGTCCGTGCACGATAGCGAGTCAGAAAGACTCAGAAAAGTATTCACTTTAAAACCGACAAAAAAGCTGAGAAATCAATTCAATTTATTAAAATTAGGGGGGTGCTTGAAGGTATATATCAGATGCAATAAGGACATGTAGGAAGCATTTGTTGTTTGGTTGCTAAATTCCGTAAAGAACAGATCCAGTGACCGGCACATGCTGACTCTTTATTTTTAAGCTGTCCTGTGTTAGGATATGGCGGGCGTTTACTTCGTTTCCGTAAAATGGAAGTTAGCGGAAGAGCCCAAGAAAAACCGTTCCTGTGGTCAAAATAAGTATACGCTGCTGACCTCGTTACACAAGCTCCAGAAGTTTTGTTCTCCTTTCGGCTGTATACTGGTTTTATGAGAGCCTTCGGAAGTTTCTTGCATACAAAGTACCACATTTGATGAGGAAAATCGAAGATGGCAGACAGAACCTTTGCCACAATTTCAACGAATAGCTGAAGTACCGTTTCGGGTTAAATTTACTTGAAGCCGGCAGATAATTGTTTGAGTCTTTTTAAACAGCGATATACAAATTTAAATTATATAGCCGGTATCATAATTACGGAAAACCACGGAAACTTTGATGAGTCATGTAAGTGCAGCGGTATCAGCGTACTTACCGTCAGTATGAGAAGTGCAGGTCGCATTTTTTACATAACGCAAATATTGTATTAGTGTCATTCAAGACTATTTATAGAGCATATTGCATCGCTATATTGACGGTCTGCCGCAACCACGCAGGATGTGTTTATAAAATGGCAGGAGCCTACCCCCAGAGAAAGAAGATACACCAACTTATTAAAGAAACCAACCACCGGGAGGCTGATGTCCGAAGTGCAATGTCCCGTAGAGCAGGCAGCTTTGGGAACAAGAGGATCGGCAATCACGGCTTGGCTCGATAAGGTCCGCCAAAGAACCTTGGTTGCCATGGCGACAGACACCCACCGTAAATAGAACAGCCGAGTCATACTGCAGAGATTGGACGCCAGGGTGCGAAGCCTGTCACCAATGAAGAAAAACGCGGTCGTCGGTTTTCGGGTTAAGGCGTGCGCTCTCTGACCGAATGAGCGGACATCAGAAATGCCCTGCCAAGCTCGTCTACGGATAGAGAAGACATCGGCTCGATGTGGAGGTGCTAGGAGCAATCTGCACCGAGTATGTTATGGGCTTAGGGAAGTGTTGCATCGTGCCTTCTCGCGTTCATGTCGTTTTCCTCTTTGTCGCTGAGACTTTCTTTTCATTATCAATAACTTCTTTACCAGCGTGCTTGAATAAACTACCCTTATCGTCAATGTAGCCTGCTCTTTGTCCCCGACTTCGCAATGTGTTATTGATAGTCTTTTTTGTAGGGTTTTCCGAGTTCGCCAAGGATGCAGTGCCCTTTTCTACCCACAGCGCCTGGTATATTTGAATTGGCAGTCGTAAAGACAGTTGGGCTTAGTGTCCCGGGTTTAGATTAGCGCCTCTCTTTGGATTTGAATCAAAGCACTTGGTTCAAAAGGGTTTCCGAATTTTTGTTTTCTGACACGATGTTTCTTGACAAAGGAAATAAAGTATTTGATATAATTTCACACGAAGGAAACGCTCTGGAAAAAGTACATATAAGAAATTCGTTTAAACGACCCAAGTTGTTGGCACACTAAACCCGGTTCTTCAAATGCTCCCTGCTCACAAAAAAATGATTTACTTTGTGTTGCATCAACATTTAAGTTCTAAAAGGAGAAAATTTATATGATATTATTCAAACAGATTTCAACATTCCTTATGTTATACATATTGCGTTATCCAGACTCTGAACAAGTCTGTTTCGCTTTGTCCAGCAATGACATGACAGACATAGGTTACTGGAACAATAATAGGCGCGTCAGCTGTCAATGTCCTTCGCGTATATTCTTCACTGAACGTGCAGCTGTAATATTCTAACTTACAGAAATGTGCATTGCTTTGTTTATATTATTCGAGAGTGAATAGTGATACGAGAATCACCGGAACGAGCGTGCTTTGAATATATGAGCTAAATAAAATAAAGAAGGTGAAATGCTTATGGTAATTGGCGGAATATATTTGTGGCGGTGAATGGGAATGAACAAGAAGAAGACGTGTGTTACCTTTTGTAGCGTGGGCTACACTGGCCCAGGTTGAGCAGTTTCGCGTGGCTCCTGGAGAGCCGTGCTGTGCATGCGCGAGGAGCAGCGACGTCACACGGCGCACAGCTGGCGCGCCGGGCGTTTGCGCTGGGCGCAAGGTCGATCCACATAGGTCGCGAAGCTTCAGGCGAAAAGTTGTTCAGAACCAATTGCCACCGACATCATCAAGGGTGGTTATGGGAGCAGCGATTGAAGCGCGACTATGTTTGGAGGAAATAAACACTGGGAAAGAAAAAAGCGTTGTTTAATTAAAGCGAGACGAAGTTAGATTCATTCAGCGAAAATAAAGTTCCTAATCCAAATTTATATATAAGCATGGCGAGAAAGAAAGATACAGCTCTATTTTACTTGATCATTATCAATAAATACCTTCTTTCCGCGCCCACCATGAGAGCACCCATCGATAACGACGGGTGTTTACGCCGTTATCACTTGCAATGCGATGCCGCTCTTGGAGTGCCTGGAAAGGCGCGCTCGTAACGTTAACCTGTTATAATACGCCCCCCTCACATGTTTTGTTGCTTTGCATGTCGACGTTTGTCTGAATTAGGTGACGCGGGTAGTTTTATTGTTTCTTAACCTGTGCAGTCAAAAGTAGTGAGTGGCGACCATCAGATACTTGTTTACTTTAGTTGTTTTCGTGCGACAGCGCTGGCCGACGGGCTTGGCGTCCGACGAAAGGACGAGCACTCTTGGCAATCTACGCCCAAAGCGTTCGTCAGCCTCCAAAGAAAGTATGTTCTGTGCAGCGATGCGATTTCGGCACCAGTAAGGCTGACCTTTTCCTGCATCGCTTTCCGCGCTGAAAGCTCGGAACGCCCATCAAGTCGAATGGCGGGGCATTTGAATATACAGCTCTAATGGCAGGCCTCCGAAAACAAATTTCGCGCCTATGAGAACCAAATGACGTCACTTCTGTTTTTAACGGATATGACGTCAAATTATTTTTTTTCCTCCGGATGTGTTCCCTCCTCACACAGATGGCGCTAAGCCCCATGAACCGCCGATAAGCCGCCATGTTTTGAACGTATGGGCTTCTATGAAAGCTTCGCTACCAGGTGTATTTACCTTGCTGGGCGTTTGATCGTTTGCGCTGGGCGTTTGCCAGTGTGGTATAGCCATGGAGAAGGAGAGCGAAATTGCTGCTCAGCGGCGCAGAAGAGCGGAGAAGCTTAACTCATCGAATCCCGAAGTAGTCGCCTGGCAATTAGCGCTTGAGCGTAGGAAGAACGAACAGAAGAAGGCTAAACGTGCAGCGGAGACACCGGAGCAAAGGGAGGAACGTCTAGCAAAGCGGCGTCGCCAGGAGGCTGAGCGACGTGCCCGACTATGCATCTCAGCAGCAGCAACAACAAGACGGCAGTGAACTTTGTGTAGTGGCTGGTGACTTCAATTGTGCTCCAGCCTCTCTTGGTGTTCCTTTGAAGGACACGTTTAACCTGGACTTAGCCAGTGTTCCAACTGTACAGACGACCCAATGGGGAACCGCCATTGATCTTGTGCATCACAGATATACAATCAATTCAAAATACTGCGTTGGGGCCATAGAGACGGCAGCGTGTTACTACTGACACGTATACAAGATAATCTTTCACCGGTGACCGCTTTTCACCGACTAACAAATGTTAAACGTTGTCGCTAGGCACAGGACCCGCCTGCATGTTTCCGAAGTTTCTCGAACGTTATCGATGCTTCTATCCGTTTTCTGCTGTCACCGACGCTAGTATGACCGATAGTATGACCGGCGCGAACGGTCTAGAACTTTCTGGAAGATACGCGGGCCCCAGGGAATAATCTGGAACCTTCGATGACTCATGTATAAAAAAAGCCTACGCGTTTCGCCGCTGATCAGATTTTCGACGATGGCCGACTCTGTTCACCGCTATCGTTGTGCTTCGAGTGTAACTTGCTTTTGCGGGCACAGGTTCGCCCAATAAAGAATCAGTTTCACCATTCACAGTTTTACGACTGTTTGCTTCATCGTCACCACTACGTGACACTGCACTGACCACCGAGCCGTCTTTGTGGCAATACAGAAACAACCAGACGTTGAGCAAAAAAAAAAAAAAATAAAACAAATATACATATGTCACATAATGCGTATATCGTGTGTATGTCATTGAAGCAGCAGTAAGCATGATAATCAAGCTAATCATGGACAACCAGGAAAGCCAAGAATAACCAGCTGAACCTTCGCTCACGCTACGTATATCCTGTCATAGCCAAGCTAAGCCACTGCTATTTTATTATTTCTTCTCGAAAGTTATTTTGGAACCAATAACATCACCAAGTGACGAAGGGAAGACAGGCAGAATGCCCGAGGGTCCATAAAAGCGTCCTAGCAACAAGCCGTCACACCGCCAGGAAGTCCATCCTCCTGAAAAAAAAAAAGTCCCTCTTCGCACAAATAAACGATATTTTTATTACGGTTGGATAATTTTGCTTTGGTAGGTCTTTTTGTCAACAGAAACGAGTTCCTTCTTTTCTATAAATAAACGTTAGCGAGGTTTCGAAAGCACCAAAAGAGGTCGTAGCAGGCACATCAAATGTTTAACCGCGCGTGATTTAATTACCCTCGGCAACCTCGGTATTGACCGAAACAGGAAGTCATGTTCCCCGTTTTCAAGTCACGTCATTCCTACTGCATATTTTTCTTCTTTTTTCTGTTTTTTTTTCTAAACATGTGAACGCAAGCAAGTTTGACATAAGCTTTCCTGGGGCAACTTCCCGTTAAGCAATGGGGGAAAAAAAAGCTCGCACTGTCGCGGATAGGCACACGAATCATAGATTACCAAATAAACAGAAAAGACCACTAGAAGACAACTTGCTTTCCAACAAAATAAACACAACGAAAGAACTGGTACCTATATACGTGCCTGAGAAAGACTTAGACAAAGGAAGGGTTGTCGATATGTATTGATTTCTCACTCGTGTGTGATTGTTGACCGATGGAGCAAGGTTTGGGTAAATGCAGTAGCCACTTTTCCTTTCCCTCTTCTTGCAATTCTCGCTGAGGACACTGCCTACCTTGGCCTTCACCACTTCTTTGCGTTAGTTATTCAATTTTCATGACCCTCTGCGCAAAAACATTTTTCCCGGAATATATAGTGACTTCCTGTCAAAATACGAATACCAAACTTGGACAGACGCTTGCAAAGATGTCATTTTTTGTTTATTTTTATGGTTTAGGTATCGAAACACTTCAAAAGAAAAGAAAATGAATGACGAGCCTTAGCTTTTCGGCTCGGGGGTTTGGATTCTCAAATTACACAGGCATATAGGCCATTTTTCTCACTTCGATTGTTATTTCTTCAGCTAAGACTATATACAGCTTGCTGTTATTATGCAGTAATCATTGTTGCCATCTTCCACGTTGTAACGGCAGTCCACTCCTGTTCGTTGATGATATATACTCACGGCGCCTTTCCGTTGTTCTTTCTTCGGGGAGTCGTGAGCGATCTGTCCGCCTGAAAACGCTGGCGGGGCATCGGTGCCAAGAAAGAAAACGTGCATCAGTACTCGTCAATGCTGCCACCCTGCTTAATGTAAACGAGAGGTAAGTTGGGTGCAAAGAAGGAAAACTTCATTTGTTGCGTGTGGCTTACTTTTCTACGTCACAACCCTATGCTCAACGCGAGCGAAGTACTGGTAAAAGCATTTTTTTTGGTGACACAAGTGGCGCTCGTGTTATGAGTATGATCCCACCACAAAACCACAAAGGAGGCAGTGCAAGGTGACATGGGTTGGGCCTCGCTCGAGGTCAGAGAAATCGTAGAGCAAACTTAGTTTTGAAGAAAGACCCAGGAACATGGATCAAAACAAATGGGCGGGATAAATTGCACACACATGCTTACCAGAAAAGCGCGGACACAGAATGGAGGAAGAAGTCAAGAAAGTTGGCAACCAAGTACAGAGTAATCGAAAGTGTAAATAGACAACCAGGCGTCATATAAAAAAAGAAAGTGAGATAAAGAGAGACAGTGAATTGGATGAAAAGAATGGAAACAAGAAAGACCATGAAGATTTACAAGAACGAGAAGAAATTAGAATGGGAAATCTGTACGATAACACGAAAGGAAGTGCCTTGCTATTTGAGCCTCGAGCTGGCTGCCTAAGGACAACCACATACCGCAACTAGATGAACATTCGCAACTACATGAGGCATGTGCATGCTGCAGCAGAATTCGGGAGGCCACTGAACACATCCTAATGGAATGCGAAGGGATCCACCCAGTGGGACCCGGAGGTATACGGTACACCTTCGAAAAGCGCTTGGATTTAAAGTTGACGAAAGCATCAACTGGTCAGCAGTCCTGATAAGCAAGATACGTTTAGAGTATTGTTGGAAAAGAAGCAGGAAGGCATTAATACGACCGCATCCGTTACAGACATCGGTAGCTGTACAAGGTTTTGAGGAAGAGAAAGAAGATTAAAGCGATGCAAACAAAAATGTCGCAGTTTCACCCGAAAGGCGAAGCACCAATTGCGATAGCAAATTAGTGGAGAGCTATGCAGAGTAAGGATAGTAGTTTTATCAGCTGTATAATCTTGGACATGCAGCAGCACCAGCAACGCGCAGAACTGTTGTCGACGCCGTCGGCGTTTTGTTCGCGTTCGCACGAACGCGCGCGGTGTTGGTGACTGTTGCCGGTGCCTCTGGGGGCGGCTCGGAGGTTTTCGACGAGATCAGAACGGGACCACTCGTCGAGCAGTGTCCGAAGTCTTTACCACCTTCTCGCCTGGCAACGTTTTATTGCGATAGCAATTATATGGACACTCCAAAGCAGATTTCTGCCGTCGGCGTCGCCGTCGCCGTCGCCGTGAGGTTCCGTATGACGTCAATGGAGATGAAATCATCGCCGCGCGCCGCCGAACGCTGTATGTGCGAGTGAAAGAGCGCGAGGGACGCGCGCTTTCACGGCGAATGAACGCACGGCGGAGAACAAACGCGCGTTCTGTGCCGTGCTCCCTTAAGGGCTGCAGAAGTAGGCGTCTCTTTCCTCCTTTACAATCACCATATATGTAGAGCAAACGCGCCTTCTTCTGACGCACGAAAGGCCGTGGGGGGGGGGGGGAGGGGGGGGGGGAAGGAGAGGGGACGTTTAGCTGCGGCACCAAGTGGCTATTTATATCAGAGGCTCCGGCAACAGTCACCAACGCCGCACGCATTTTGTGCGAACGCGGGCAAAACGCCGATGTCGTCGACAACAGTTCTGCGTGTTGCCGGTGCTGCTGCATGTCCAAGTTTATACAGCTGATAAAGCTACTATCATTACTCCGTATAGCTCTCTACAAATTTGCTATCGCAATTGATGCTTCGCCTTTCAGGTGAAACTGCGACAACTTTTTTGTTGCGATATCAATTATATGGACACTCCAAACCAGATTTCTGCCGTCGGCGTCGCCGTCGTCGTCGCCGTCGCCGTCGCTGTGAGGTTCCGTATGACGTCAAAAGCGATGAAATTGTCGCCGATGATAAGTGGTTCTTGAGGGAAAGGGAAAGGTTGGCGCTATCTTCTGCAGCCCTTGAGGGAGCACGGCTCAGCGCCAATGTCGCCGATGATAAGTGGTTCTTGAGGGAAAGGGAAAGGTTGGCGCTATCTTCTGCAGCCCTTGAGGGAGCACGGCTCAGCGCCAACGGGGAGGGGTAAGTGGGAGCGAAAGAAGGGATAGAGTGGAGTCGCCATGGCTGGGCGAAGCAAAACCGGCAGGCATAGGCGGCACGTATCAGGCCGAGATGGAAGGCCTTGGTGTGCTGCAGAGTCTGCAGGGGTGTTGTGCCAGGCCGTTCAGGCCCGGGGTGGGGTGGGAGGCCGTGAGGCCTTCCCGCTTGTAGAAATGTCCTTAGAGGCGTGCGGAGAGCCCTGACGAGTCAAGGAACTCCACGACGCCTCGAAGTGCAGAAAGGTGGTGTCGGCCGGGGAAGAGGAGATCTTCCTCCTTGCCAGAGGGGAGGCCCAGGCGGCGGAACTCCTGCAGGAGTGGGCCCCGCTGCTGGAGGTACGCCGGGCTGTCGCCGCGCGCCGAACGCTGTATGTGCGAGTGAAAGGGCGCGAGGGACGCGCGCTTTCACGGGGAGTGAACGCACGGCGGAGAACAAACGCGCGTTCTGCGCCGTGCTCCCTTAAGGGCTGCAGAATTAAGCGTCTCTTTCCTCCTTTACAAGCTCCATGTATGTAGAACAAACGCGACTTCATCAGACACGCGAAAGGCCGGGGGGGGGGGGGAGGGAAGAGAGGGAAGGTGACGTTTAGCTGCGGCACAAAATGCCTATTTATATAAAAACGTTGTGAGGCGAGAAGGTGGCAAAGATTTCCGACGCTGCTCGACGAGTATCCCGTTATGATGATAGCGCCAACCTTTCCCTTTTCCCTCAAGAACCACTTACCTGATGTCGTCGAAAACCTCCGAGCCGCCCCCAGAGGCTCCCGCAACAGTCACCAACGCCGCGCGCGTTTTGTGCGAACGCGGACAAAACGCCGACGGCGTCGACAACAGTTCGGTGTGTTGCCGGTGCTCCTGCATGTCCAAGTTTGTACAGCTGGTAAAACTACTATCCTTATTCCGTATAGCTCTCTACAAATTAGCTATCGCAATTGATGCTTCGCCTTTCGGGTGAAACTGCGACAACTTTTATTGCGATAGCAATTATATGGACACTCAAAAGCAGATTTCTGCCGTCGCCGTCGCCGTGAGGTTCCGTATGACGTCATTTGGAGATGAAATCGTCGATGATGATAAGTGGTTCTTGAGGGAAAGGGAAAGGTTGGCGCTATCTTCTGCAGCCCTTGAGGGAGCACGGCTCAGCGCCAAACCGTCGCCGCGCGCCGAACGCTGTATGTGCGAGTGAAAGGGCGCGAGGGGCGCGTCTTTCACGGGGAGTGAACGCGCGGCGGAGAACAAACGCGCGTTCTGCGCCGTGCTCGCTTAAGGGCTGCAGAAGTAGGCGTCTCTTTTCTCCTTTACAATCACCATATATGTAGAGATGGCGCTGAGCCGTGCTCCCTCAAGGGCTGCAGAAGATAGCGCCAACCTTTCCCTTTCCCTCAAGAACCACTTATCATCATCATCATCATCATCATGTAGAGCAAACGCGCCTTCTTCAGACGCGCGAGAGGCCGTGGGGGAGGGGGAGGGAAGGGAGGCGACGTTTAGCTGCGGCACCAAGTGCCTATTTATATCAGAGGCTCCAGCAACAGTCACCAACGCCGCACGCATTTTGAGCTAACGCGGGCAAAACGCCGATGGCGTCGACAACAGTTCTGCGTGTTGTTGCTACCAAAGCCGCTCACCTTACTTCGTATGACATTGCTGTGTTGCTATCGCATTCATTGCTTCGCCCTTAGGGCGAAACTGTGACATTTTTTATATAAATACGCATTTGGTGCCGCAGCTAATTAACGTCGCCTGTCCTCCCGCCCTCCTTCCCTCCCGTCCCCCCACGGCCTTTCGCGCGACGGCAGATGTCTCGTTTGCTCTCTATATATGGTGATTCAAAGGAGGAAAGAGACGCTTAATTCTGCAGCCCTTCAGGGAGCATGGCTTAGAACGCGTGCTTGTTCTCCGACGTGCGTTCGCTCCCCGTGCCACGCACCTGCCATGCGCCTGATCAAGACACGCACTACCAGTTATTGTACTAGTTTCATTGCTTATTGTTTTCCCCGTCATATTACGCACCCCACACTGGGCAACATTAATTAGGCTACACTTGATAAAAGAATTGAGAAGAGAATTGGTTACTCGAATGCTTCCACAAGAGAGACCCCATGAGAAAGTTTCTTGTCAATTTTCTATGGTAATTGATTTAGCCGAGAAGTTAATAGCAGTCGCATCACACATAACTGCTTGACTGCTTTCTCTTATTATTTTAGCGGTGCGATTTTCCTAATTAGTAAATCTACGCAGCATAGTGTATTGCAAGTATAAAAGGCAAACAACGCAACGAGGAGTTTTCGCGCCTTTGTCGCAATGCCTCTGTTAAGTTGTCGCTTTCTTCTTTTTTCTTTGTTTAGTATCTTTTTCTTTCTATAATTAGAGCTAGCGAGCTGCACAAGCTTCTTTATTCAACCACGCTGCAGCATAGCTTGTGAGGAATGCACTTCAACTTATTTAGAGCTTGTACGAGTTTTTTAGCGCAGCCTTCAGGCTACGGAGCATTTAATGAAAAGCACCAAAATCCACTTGAAGTTTAATTAACTGCGCTTCAATCTTCTGTCGCCTTTTGAAGTTTTAAAAAGGTAATTATCTTTTATTTTGAGCCTAATTTACTGCTTTTATTTTTGTACTTAGCTTTGTACTGTTTCAAAACATCAAAGTAAACTGTCCGTGATCGACAAGCGAGTAAAGACAGTTTGTGCCAGGGAGTCTCCCTGACTAGCTTTCCGAAATCGAGTTTTATAGCAAAATAGTAATTATGTAGCTCCTTGTAGCCGGCAAGGCATTGAATGTGACAGCATTCCAGCCTCTCTTTTTTCTCCTATAATGCAATTCTGCAACTCATATGGCATTTTCGTTCCACACTGTGTGGCCGCAATTTCACCAAATGAAATTCACACAAAGTGCAAGAAACGGTCGTTGACAATGGTGTGATATAGTTTCCTATGTGCTGCTTTGTCCTTCGTTGCCCTTCGTTATCTTTACATATCATCTAGAATTGCCTCCTGAACGTGCAGGATAATTCTGTATGTTCAGGACTAAACTTGTTCTCGATGCTAACATATAAGATGCTAACATATGGGGCAGGAACTTGGAGGCTAACAAAGTAGCTCAAGAACAAGTGAAGGGCCGCACAAGCAGCGATGGGACGAAAATGTTAGGCCTAACGTTAAGAGACAGGAAGAGAGCTGTGTGGATCAGAGAGCTAACTGGGGATAGCCGATATTCTAATGGACTTTAGAAGAAAAAAAGTCGCAGGCCTACGCGGCACACGCAGCAATGTCACAGCGTAATCTGGTGGAGCGGCTCAAGAGTAGCTCCAATTTTGCCACCACGTGCAACAGGTTCTTAGTCTCTTCGCCTCGTTTTGACGAGAACGATATGAACTGTCCGCGCGGCGTCGATGGCGAGCTGCAGCTTCTAATGCTCTCTGCACAGCATTCTGCTGAGCTCGATGATGCCTGGTCGTAGCCGTGCACGTAGCTCTACGATTCGCATCTTCAGCAGCGGTTCGTACCTTGCGACGCCATAACGTGTACCGAAGAGGTATGCAGAATACGTGGTGCACATCTCACATCGGAATCGCGTTGATTGCGCGCCTCGTCTGAATCGCATCTCGTCGTCTGTGCCCATGCACGCTGCGTTTGCAGGTGCCTTCACTAAATGGCGTCACCAAGCTGGCGGAGGTTCGGGTTGTCTGCGCCAGCGCGCCTGCCTAGGACGCGTTTATCGGGCATTTTGCCTCTGCCTGATACCAAGCGCTTGCATGGCTCAGTGGTAAATATGAGACTCCCGAGCAGCGGGCCTGGGTTCCATTCCGGCAGGGCCCGTGTACTTTTCTTCGCTTTTCCGGCGATAGCGGGTATACTCCCCGGCCGCAGTGGTGGCGGACACCATCGCGAACCGAAACGGCTGTTGGAATGAGCCCGTAACAGCTTACTCTCTAAAATGGAGCTCGGCAGGCCAGGTAATGCGCAGGATGGATAACCGGTGGACCATTACTGTTACAGAATGGGTACCAAGAGAAGGGAAGCGCAGTCGAGGACGGCAGGAAACTAGGTGGGGTGATGAAGTTATAAATTTGCAAGCGCAAGTGGTAATCAGCTAGCGCAAGACAGGGGTAATTTGAGGTCGCTTGGAGATGCCTTCATCCTGCAGTGAACCTAAAAATGGGCTGATTATGGTGATGATGACGATGATGATGATGTTGATATATAATTTCGTCATTTTAGAAGAACAAATAACAGCTTCGCTGCTGGTCGTCCTTCTTCACAGAGTGAAAGGTCACTAAGGTGATTTTTTAAATGTAATCTCGCTTCCGCATTGGCCCACCTAATATGTTCTCGATGCATTTGTTGTGTGCGCAGTGTATTTTTTTACGCGCAAGCGTATATGCCCTGTCTGTCAAGTCGACCACATTACGTTTGAAGCCGATAAGGAAGACGAATACGCGTGGAGGTGGAGAACAGAATCGCCTCAATCGCGCCCTTTGTGTTTGTGCTTCAACGCCGCTGTGCTCTCTGTTCATGTTCGCGGCCTCACTTCTTTGCATGTGCAGCAATATGCGCTCTCCCTGTGGCACACCAGGAGTTGCACTGTCGACATCAATGTAGCATCCGCGTTCGCGCACTTTCCGTTTCTGCTTCGACGCCGCGTATCTCGCTGTGCATGTTCGCAGCGTCCATTTTAAAACATTGTATGCGCAATGCCCAAAAAAGGAATACCATCCATACGGTTGCACGTAACCCACTTTCACGAAGTGAAGTGCCACTTCAAATTTTAACAACGAAGCTGTTTAAGCTGTGGGCCGATCCTGGAGATAGTGCAGAAACGGTCCAAGCGCAATGGCACATACTCCTGTGAACTAGTGAAGCTGTTTAAGCTCGAGGATGATCCGTCGAGTGTATACCACAAAACCTCCGCCTGGCAATGACGTCACCATGCGTCGCCTAGCAACGCTTCGTCCCAGCTGCGCCGACCGCGCCGAGCCTCGCCCCAGCTACGTGAGCCGTGACGTCATCGCGCGCGCCGCATCGCTTCGCTTTAGCTTTGCTGAGCCATGACGTCACCACGCCGTGGGGAGTGGTTGCTGCGGCTGCGCAGAGGCGGAACTAAGCCGTGACGTGACTGCGCCGACCCACGGGGATATATAGCGCCACGTCGCTACCGCGTCGACACAAAAGCCCCGCTGTCTCCTCACCGAGCACATCGCCGCGAACATGCGGCAACCGAAAAAGAGCGTCACTCCCGAAGAAGCCGAAGCGTGGGGCGAAAGCCGCCGCGCCGCTACTCGAGAGCGAATGAGACGACTTCGGTCTAATCCCGAGTATCGCTCCACCGAATCAGCGGCGAAACGTCGGCGATTCGTAGGAGATCAGGAGTTACCAGCCCGCGAAACCCAGCAAAAGCGTTTGAGCGTCCAGAAGCGTCCAGATACTTTAAGGACGGAGTGTTCGTTTCTTCTTGGGCTGTCGATGATTGCGGGGTGGTCTTGCGCAAAATGTAGCCAAGTCTCGAAGGACAACCTCGCAAAAGTTTGACCGAACCGAGATAATGAAAGATAAAGCTAGGTTGGTTTGACAGCTAGCGTGTTTGCCCAGTCTTCGCACCACTTGTGTGAAGCTACCCCCATTTTTTTTTTTTTTTTTTTTGGGGGGGGGGGGTTGCTTATTAATTCATTGCAGTCACTCGCTTGGAAACAAGGGCCATACGCCAACGCTTATACAATGAATGTAATAGACTGGTATACTGCTAGTGGAGCCGAATTTAGTGGGCGCTAACAACTGCTCTATCTTGAAAAGCCTCCGCGCTTCCTCTGGTTATTGTGCTCGTTTTGCCTGCATATATATTTACTAGTGAAAGCAACCGTAAAATAAATAATTATTGATGAGATCCTTCATTATTACTTTACATCCTTTAGGCTAATATCGCCAAGGCAAGGATAGTACAAGCCTGGAGCTGTTCGGTTGAAGTGTTTGTTGCCAATCGATTCATAAAAAGTTCGAGCTATTTGATTTCATAACAGCAGAAGCTGAGTTTCGGGAGCGCTGTAGGATTAATCACAAATAGGTCTGCAAGCACCGCGTGGCGCGCATCTGTCTAGATATCAGATCATCACAATCAAAGTATCCTTTCGTATATTTAGAGAGTTAGAGGTGGCCTAGTGTTGTCGTTCTAACGCGCGATGATCCAGCGCTGGTCTGTAGCAGCAGAGTTGGTCAGGAGAGTCTCCTTGTAGGACTCCCTGTGGTTGGGAATAGAGGGTGCGGGAAGGCAGGGATGTGAGGAGGGCGTTAAGAAGTCTCTTAAGAAGCTTAAAAGAGGCCAGAAACTGATCGGAGTATTGGGCATGATGGAGAATAGAGTAGTAAGCAGTACGGGTCTGGAGTCGGCGCCAGTG
The DNA here is from genome assembly GCF_013339745.2 of Dermacentor silvarum. Taxonomy (NCBI): domain Eukaryota; kingdom Metazoa; phylum Arthropoda; class Arachnida; order Ixodida; family Ixodidae; genus Dermacentor; species Dermacentor silvarum. Next base: position 112,425,224 of record NC_051159.1, on the reverse strand, counting down.
AGAGGCTTGAGATAGGGAGGAAACCGGCGGTGCGTAAACACGCCGGGTATCTCGGTAGTGGGTAAGGATGTCTCTGAAGTAAGGATGTCCCCTGGGCTAGCGGAGGGGGTCCTACTGCGGCCTGGAAAGTAAGACCTTGGGCGAGGGCGTGGACCTTTTCGTCACTGGAGATGCCTGCATATGCGGGGGTCCATATGAATGTTGCGGAGCGGGTGGGGTGCCAGAAGCGTGGAAACCTGGTCGTGGTGCGGGATACCAGGCCTTTGGCGAAATAGGATCAGGCAGATTTCGAGTCGGAAAGAATTTTAGTGGCGCAATGGCTGCCTCCTTTGCAGTTTCGGATGAGTCTGTGGTGATGAAGCCGGTGCGAATAATCAGGCCTGAATGTTAGCGACGGCCAGGACCACGCGGCAGCCCGATCAATACGTTGCCACTTCCATTCAGGCTAGCTCAAAACTGTTGCCGTACTGCTTGTGTAGGGCTTTGGCGCCGGCTGCCCTCTCTCAGGGTGCTCCGCTCGGGGTGCATATTCTTAGGGATGGAAGGAATGATAAGATTGGAATGACGGTTAAGAGGATAAGGAGAGAGCACAGCACCCTGAGGCGCCCCGCACTTACCTTGGCCGACCACCAGAGAGCCGTTGGTCGCCCAGGGTGAGAATTACTATGCGTTGGGAGAGGAAGTCACGGACGTAATTATACATCCGCGGGCCTTTACCTAGGGCGCGCAGATCTTTTAGGGCGGCTGCGTGGGTAACGTTGTCAAAAGCTTTTGTTAGGTCAACAGTGAGGATGGCCTTTCTGTTCCCTGCGAGGGAGTCGAGGATGTGGTCTTTGAGTTGCAGAAAGACGTCCTGGGTGGACAAGCTCGGGTGGATACCAAACATGCACTTGCATTCGTCCATGTTTGGTATCCGCCCGGATACCGTTCTCTCTATACCGGCTGAGATATAATTGTAGCCGTGGACTTCGCAAGCCCGATCTACTTGGAACGAATTGTCAGGATGACACCAAATTCTACATAAAAATTCCCCAATTTCACGGGAAAATGCATTGGGGATTCCAGTTACCTTCTTAACAAAACGTCGTTTTAAGCAATGAAGCACAAAAGTAACTGGAACGCCAATACATTTCTCCGCAAAGTTCGGGAATAATCTCGAAACTGGTGTCATCGTCAGAATTCCTTCCAAGTGAATCCGCCTTCCGAAATACACGGATAGAAGTTGTAAATTGCAATATGGGCCATAAGGTAATTAGTTGGAACCTAATTAGTGAACTTTTATTAATTGCTCGATTATACATTTCAACTTTTGTGCAAGTAATGTCCGCCTCTTCGAGTAGACCAGTCCATGAAGTAGAATTAAGTTATCTGCCACAGGCAACCTTTAAAAATTTTGAAATTGTTTGTTGAAACACCCGGTATATATATGCTCAGACTGCGTTATTTTCGTACTTAAGCCACAGCAGTATTAAAATAAGCGTTTTATCTGTGAAAGTGTATTATTTGAATAAACGCATTATGTGAATTTGCCCATCTTATAAGCGAATTCACAAACGTTGGCCATGAACCTGTGGTACTGTGACACACTGAAGTTACATCCCGCGCACATAATAAAAGCGAAAATAAACATCGTTATTATGTTACATGTGAGTTCGGCTCAGCAATAAATAGAAACATTAGAGAAATGACATTAACTTTCTAATTTGCAAACCCCTTGTCATGTTTCTAAAATCCGGGACTTTACTCCTGCTTTGGATTGCATAAATTATCCCACGCTACCAATAATAACGTAGCATTACGGCAGCTGTTGATATATCTATTTATTATGAAAGAATGATGACCTTCTCCTTGTTGTCTGTTTCTTTTTGTTTCTGAATATTCACGCAGAAGTATTCGCAAATGTTTAAACTCATTTCAGAGGAGCAGAAAAGATGGGAACAAAGCTTGGCGTAAAACGTAATTATGCAGAGAAGGTATTTAAAATCCATGGTCGCAATTAAAATCCCGAAATTCTTCGTATTATTCATGAGAAGAGTTCTAATTTAAAGCTGTCTGCGCAATAATAACATCGGACCTTTTCCTACAAAAGCTATCAAGAATATCCTGATTGTGGCAAATCTCTCTCATTCTCCGACCGTAATCGACATAGCACACCCGTGCAAAGAAACAGAAGTGCTCGCCCAACATCAGGGTAACTAAAGAGATTAGTCGTGGCCTGTGGAAAGTTTGCAGCAAAAGGTTAAATGTCAAGCGGGAAACAACAACAATAAATATGCTATATTTGACGTTTATACTCGCATACAGCGGTAACAAAACACAGGCAACATGTTTCATATTTGATTCTTCGTTTTGTTTATGATTGCAACATGTACACTTGATATTTAAAGCAGTGGAAATCGTGATCTGGAAGTGCAGAAAAGAGTTACAAAACAAACACAGGAAATGCGATAATGCTCGATAAAGATATGTAACATAAGTTCTTTTTTTCACAATGAAGCCATGAACGAGGAACAATTTCCAACGAAAAAAAAAATACGCAGTTCCCTTGAGCCATGTATGACATACTATAAATTCTTATCAACTCCGACGCACGTGTTTACGTAACTGCGGCACTACAAAAAGCAGCAGAGTATGCCCTTTCCGATATTTACCTTTAAAAACCCATTTCGCTGAAATTGGACCAGATCCTCGTTGCGGATTCCTGGAATGATTTTTATCTGAGAATGAATCAGCGTTAACATTCTATATATGTTGGCACTATGCCGCTGCCTTCTTTTGACCGCGTAGCCGTACTTGATCGAGAGCCGCCTGAGTCTTCTGTGATCACGCTAGCAACAAGAGCATATTTTATACGACCACGAAGTGGCTCTTTTTGATGCCGAGGGTATTTTTGAACCGCAAACAGAAGGGGGGCGGGGGGGGGGGGGGGGAGGCACAAAACACGGCTGCTAGTCCCACCACGAAGACGTATTTTCTGAGGGCGCTTTATGAAAGTAAAAAGCGCTGGGAGATCACGCTGAGAAAAAAAAATGAAGTGTTACAGTTCCTTTTCGTGCGGTATACTGAAAATGTAATAACTCGAGAAATTCGTCCGCCTGCGAGTTGGCTTTCAAACAACAAAGAGTACAATGTAATTTAAGATGACATTATTATAAGGCGGCGTCGGCGCGTACAATTTGGGTGCACCATACTGACGCTCTGATCATAACCAAAATGCGTTAAATGTGATCACAGTTTTAACTGGTAAACATATACAACGCATTTTAGCCAAGATGATAGCGTTGTCATCCAGCAATCAAATAAAACGTCCTGACGCCAAGAGGCAACGTTTCTTCAAGGGATTGCCGCCAGCCATATATATGCTCCAAGCGATTGGTGTTTGATTGGTAATCATCCTGTTCGAAAAAGACGAAAGGGGTGGTTGTTTTGAAATTTCTTCAAAAGGCCAATTTTCATGTAAAGCTGCAGCAAGATGAGAACAGGTTGGAGGGGAGCCTTAGATAATAAACGCCACTAGTATTTGATCTTGCAAGTTTTTAGTCCTTCATCTTAGGAACAGCTTGAAATCATTAATTGTAAAGAAGTGCAAGACAGGACTGCGCTGTCTATCAGCTTTTGATCAAGTGTTAATCAGCAGTGAATGGACAGCGATGTATTGTCTTGCCATTCTTTGCATTCCCGTCTTTTCATGCTATTCTGGGGACGATGCTTTGCGTGACAGAAGCAGACGTTTTGTACATGCTGGTGAGAGTCATAGAAACAGTGTGGTAAACTCTGATCGCCCTATTTTATTAGCAATGTTGAACTAAAGTTTGGTATAATGCCGGCCGGCGCGTGACCACGGCCGCAGTCTTTTAAACGTTTCTGACTCGCGTTGCATGAAATTATGCGGTGTTACGAGATATCTGTGTAGATATTGCATCAACTGAATTTACATGTATGGATCCTTCCGGGTTTTTATTGAGCAGCGTTTCGAGTTGAGCACGTTGGTTTTTCAGTGATACTGGAGGAAAGCGCACGGTTATGACAAATACGAAGTCACCCACTGTGGTGGCGTAGTGGCTTTGGCATTTCGCCGCTAAGCCCGAATCACCGAGATCAAACAGCGGCCGCGGAATCCGCATATTGATTTCGGCCAACTGCACAAATAAAACGCCCGGGTACCGTGCATTGGGTACACGTTCACGAATCCCAGGTGGTCAAAATTAATCCGCCGTCCCATACTCTATGGCGTTCCTCATAATTAGAACGTGACTTTGGCATGTAAAAGCCTCGAGATGGATTTTTTAATACGAAGTCAGGCACAAAGAAGGCATTTCAGTGCTGTTACTTTCAATAAATGCTTATTTTGCCGGTGTACAGGTTGATATACCAGTTACCGCCACAAGATAAGCGCTGTTGTGGCCATGTACGCTCGAGTGGTTCACTTTCAGCTGACGCTGTTATTATGTCTGCCTACGCTGTACTCGCATACATCAGCTTAATATGATTGTGCTGCAAGTGAGCATCTGGAGACTCTTCTGTCAACCCACCATGAGCATATCTGATGGGTTTTATCTTCTGATCATCGATTCTGTGGAAGAAAGGTTAAGACGGTTGCTACATCGCGCCATTTTTGTTGTCATGAAGACAGCTATTCCGTAAATTACCGTAAGGTCCTTTACCTGCATTGTTCGGGAAAGTCTGCTAAAGAAGTTCGTATATAAATACTCAGGTAACAAGTGGATGCACCCAATTTACTACTTCATTTTCTTTTATTTGCCAGAAAAGTAGTGTCGTATTTGCTGACTTTGTTCGTTAGCTAAATCAGATATATGTAGGTAACCGCATGTACCAGTTGGATTATATAAACAGAAATACATTGAATAAATCACCAAACGAGATACGAAGTCATATAATAAATTCTCTTAATTATATTTAAAGTTACTTATTTCATGGCGAATGTTGCGGTTCTGAACTGTAGCCCAAAACTAATGAAATCATGACCGTCAGCATAAATACTGTACCTGTGACAAATTTCACTATGTCTGTATTGAAATGCACTACGACATCAACTGGCTCTCCAGTTAAAAATTTTCAGAGGCACCTACTCCTCGTGCTACGGTATAAAGCTTAGTACGGTGGCAACGTTATCTTGCGGCAGTGGTCGCTTTATGGACTGAACGTTTCCAAATTAAGAGGCGTTTTTCTCGGGATATGTTGTAATATAAATTTCTTCATTACTATTTGGATTTTGTTGTGTAATAGTACACACCTTGACGTTAATTCTCAAAAGTTACCTGAACGTATTTACAGAGTGCTGTGCCTTATTGATTTACCCCCCAAAATAACTTGCACTTTTTCAAGCACTTCACTTGAAGTGACGGAATTGGGCTACATGTAACATGTGATTCTTTGGAAATCTATACCCATAATCTACTATGGTAGACCAACCTATAGATTTTCTAATCTCGTGGGATGCCTACCATGATTCCGGCATTTGTTAGGGTTGTCTTTAATTTAGGTTATTTTTGCGATGATTTGCTGTTTAAATATATTTCGTCTATTTGTGGAGCTATTATGCGGTGCATCATCTACCTTACCTACTCTGTTTCCTGGCGCTTCAAATTCTGAATAGAAAGAATGCTTTCTCTGGCGAATTACGCCAGTCTACCTGGGTTTCGCGTGTCCATGGTTTCTAAACACTGGTTGTATGTTTTAAAAGATAACTTTATCTTGTTGTTAGCACGCGCTTATGTACTGCCGAACTTTTTGAACTCTTTCATATGAAGGTAAAAAGTGCGCTTAAAGACATCGCACCTTGCGTTAGAACAGAACCATATGTTGGGCGTGCTGGTAGTGCATACTTGAAACTAGAGCGCGAAATTACGGAATGCGAAGAGCATTCCTGTCCATCCTATCTCCCTTTTGCAACGTGTAATTTCACGCTGTAGTTTCATGTTGGCGTTCCAACGTATGAAAGTACAACAAATATATTATATAACTCGTACGTGACAATATAAAGCATATTGCACTGAGCTAGTACAGACCGATGCTTAGTGCGAACGCCATTCTTTATGCCACAAATGTGCAGTGAGAGAATAATTTATACGTAGGCAATACAGAATTATTTTTACTATAGGCTAATGTTCACGACAAACTTCTTGACCAGCACAGTTCGCCACAGGCAAATCTACACAACATGTATTTCATAAAGGTTACCTTACACGACCATTGTCTAATATGCAATGCAGTATTTATATACTAAATGAATGCAGCCCTTATGTAAATGACGAAGAAGTGCTTGAAGATTCTTGGACATCGGCCTTACTACAGTGATAGTTACTAATGGTATTTCCTTCAGTTGTTAGGGCCACTGTCGAAAGTATTGTCACTGTGCTTATTATCATCCTTCTCTACTTCTATATACTTCGCGGGAGAAGTCACAAAAGTGCCCTATTTCTCGCCGTTCAAAGCGCGTGAGCCTTCGTGCCGTGAGTTTGCCATCACCGGCAATGAAGCCTTGTCGTCGCTGTCGACGTGGCGCCATTGTCCTTGTGCCCTTATGTCGTCGTAGTTATCGCGCCTTCGTGGTCTGATCGTCGTCGTGGTAGTCATTCTGGCATTGATGCAGTTTCGCTGCTGCCACCACAGTCGTCATTGATTTTGTCAAGACGAGGTTTTAAAGCAAAGCTTTATATGTCTATTAGAAACCGTATATGGCTAGGCCAAATCGCCTGTGTAGGGAAAATTACCATCAGCAGTATTGGCTCGAGCATCGTTGTCTTCTTCCGCAGCTGGCTTGTTGGCTCGTGCCCATGCTCGGCACGCACTCGTGCCACTTCTCCAGCGTTCATCGTCGACGCGCCGTCTTCCGCAGTTGGCTGCGTTGCCGCTCATCATTCCAGCGTAGAATTTCACTTCTCTTCTGTCGTCGTAATGGGGAGGCCGCGTTTACGGAGGCATGAGGCATTGCTTAAGGGGGTATGAGCCATTCATTGTCTTACGTAATGGACAGATTTGATTTTGAAGCGATTTTGTTTCGAACAATCACAAGCGGCAATGGCGGGCGAATGCTGCTAACCACACCGCCGAGCAAACTTGAGACATCGAACGCAAGCGACAACGGCGGGCTGCGGGTATACCGTCATTGACATCGTTCTCTCCTTCGCAGCCGACCATGTGTGTAACCTCGTAATTGAGAAATACTTTAATGAACCTTCGGGAATAATCCGGTGATAAACACCGGGGCTGCTCGTTTCAGCTTCGCTGGTCAACGATCTTCACGAAATGGAAGGACTGATGATTTTTTTTGTTAAGATAACGCTGCTTTATGCATTGGAGCAGAAGTAACTGGAACACCAATCCATTTCGTCGGACACTCTGAAAATTATTATCTCTAAACTGACGCCATCCTGAAAATTAGTTCGAAGCGGATACGCCTCGCGAACTCACTTCGTAGATTAAAATTGTAGATTAAAATATGTGCCGTAAAGTGATTAATGAAAAAGTTTATTAGTGTGATTGTGTTAATTATTCAATTAAGCACTATTATTTCTCGTAGAAGTAATGGCCACCTCATCGGGTAATTTAGATCAAGCTTAGGACTGAGCTATCTACCACAGTCAATGTAAAAAAATGGTGCAGCTATAAAATACACCCTGTAGAAATCTTCACAGAGAACACAACAGAACCAATTCATGTTAAAACTTTTTCTATTGCATATTCCTTGCTGTCGCCGTATTTATGTATTCTGCGTTTCTGGAAGGCTGTTATTTAGGAAATCAAGTCTGTTTACGAATTCGCTACGCGGAACAGAACTTTCATGAATATCTTGTACGCTAATATTTTGAGTGAAAGGCAATTTATCCTATATCAACAATGGTTCAACAAGGAATGTAGGTGTATTCAGCGCTTCGACAAGGTCGCTTGTCTGGGTCAGTGGCAGCAATTGCTTTTTTCTACTGCTTCTGCTTTCAACAACTGCTAAGGGAATCAATAGCTGTACTTGCGAAGACAAAACCCCTTACCGAAAAGTGGGCACCATCGACATTCCCTGTTCAAGTCCATGTTGATAACTTCGAGCTAGCTTTGAACTCGTGTTGTTTTAAATATCCATCTTATATTTGTAAGTTATAAAACTAAAGCCATCTGAAAAAATAAAAGAACTGCCATTCTCCTACTTTGTACTATGGCTCTTTGGTGTGCCGTAGAGTTGACTCCGTCCAGACACAAAAAGGTGGTGCTCTCTCGTGAAAACACTGTGTCGGCTCCTTTTTTATAGTTAATTTATCTCGTTACCAGCAAAGCGTCTTACCCTCGAGTGCCGCTGCGCTCTACTTAGGGAGCTGCACAGTCACTGTAGCCTCCACTGTTCCGCACAGTACGCCCAGGCACGTCCTACAATGAATCTGTAACGCTGTGTGTAATCCCTTCCAACATCCACAGCTAGTCGAAAGCTGCAGACGTTAGCTATTCTGTATTCATTGATCAGGTTGAACTTCTTGTCTCAAAAATAGAACGTTTCACTCGCAAATGTACTTTCACGCAGTTGAAGACAGCAGTGTTTGTGAATTTAGGGATAAGCCTGTAGTCCGCTTCGAAAGCGCTTACGCCGGCAACCGTTTAGCATTTTGTTCAAATTTATGATCGAGATATCAGTATATTATAGCGCTAACATAAGCAGGTAGTTTCCAGCTCTTAAATGTAGTGCTGTGGAAATATAACACACACCAGAAAATGTGGAGTCTCACTCTTGTGCAGTTTTGAAAACCTAGAGAATCATTTAGAAATAGTAAATCAGTAAGCGACACGATTGCATCCTACAAAATAGAAGTACGCCATTGTAGAAGCAAAAAAGACTTAGTTCGTCAGAACTTGTCTTCGATTCAGCTTTCTCCCCGTAGTAGCGCAGGCCACTTCATCCCACTAAAGATTCAGGGTTGAATTTATGTCGCTTAACCGAAGCTGTTCTGGTATTTAGAGAAGTCTAATCTTAACCCGATACGAGGGTATTTTAACTACACGCCCTTTTCCTGTGAGACCTGAAAAAAAAGCGTAGCTTATAGAGCTATAGGAATGTGCGTTTTTAAATGTTTTATATCCGTTGGATGATCGGGATATCGCGGTGCCGCTTTGATAACTATTTATTTGAAGCGTTTTTTGGCGATAGCAATTAAATGGACACTCCAAGCTGATTTCTTCTGTCGTCGTCGCCGTCGCCGTGAGGTTCCGTATAAAGTCCAACGTTGATAAAATCGTCGCCGCGCGCCGTATGCTGTGTGTGAGTGAAAGCGCGCGAGGGACGCGCGCTTTCACGGGGATCGAACGCACGGTGGAGAGCAAACGGGACATCTTCCGTCGCGCGAAAGGCCATGGGGGGATAGGAGGGAGGGAGGGGAGGCGACGTTTAGCTGAGGCACCAAATGCGTATCTTGCGACCGGCCGCAAGGGGAACTGGCGACTCAATCTCCCACGTGAAAGGAGGAAAGCGGGAAGGCCGCGCGGGAGGGAGTGATTGCAGCTTCTGCTCTGCGAGCAAATTCGTTCTTGTACTTTGCGCGGCACCGGGCGGTCGCGCGCACCGTATCTTGAAAGCAATCTGCAACACGGCTCCTACCTTTGTATGCGCTGTGCTTTCGCCGCTCAGTTTCCGCTGAAGCGATACCCGCACGAACGAACCTTCGCTCGCTGCTGCTGGCGCGCTTGCTCACGCCAGCGTTTTGACAGCGATTGTGTGCAGATTGAGTGTTATCTATTCATGTTTGCTTGTGCGCACTGACACCATGCTGTTGATTCATTCAGTAAGCGAATGTGTCCTACTTTATACAGCCGATAAAACTATTATCCTTACTCCGTACAGCTCGCTACTAATTTGCTATGGCAATTGATGCTTCGCCTTTCGGGCGAAACTGAGTCTTTTTTTTTCTTTCGCAACAACTGATATAAGATTAGCTCTCGTAAACGAATTATTTATGTTATCTTCCGATTACATCTCTGAACCTTGAAACATTAAAATTTCCTGACTTTGGCGTACTTTTTTATTACGGTTATTCTAAGCTCTTCTTTTTTCAAAGTGTCGCTTTTCTGACCTCACTGAGGCGTGCCGTGATTCAATAATAACCACTGCATTGCAATGGGGACGTGCGTAGATCTGAAATTTGAATGTGGGTAATCTACATGCAATGCTGTCCTTAGTAAAACTAAGCTGTCTGTGAATCTCTGCCCTCGTTCAGCACATTGTGCTCATAATAAATTTGGTGAAATCTTCGAAGCTACCTAAGGTCAAATCAAAAGCGCGTGCATACACTGTCTACCAGAAGCAGTAGCATAACATTGTATGCGTTGTACGCTCTATCCTTCACTGTTTTGTAAGTGCGCCGAGATTCGGAGGTATTTCCGCGTCGTCACTTCGTGTTCAAATAATAAACCATATTGATTGATTCTTCCCGCCGAAATTATTTGGTTTATTAAGTGTATATTTTATCATCAATTTTCTAATACGGCCGTTTTCTTTCGTTTACACAAAGTGTAATTAGGTAGTGGCATCATAACTTCGCAATCGAGGCGTTTAGGTGACATCATTCGTTCCCGAAAAAGTCGTGGCGGCTTCATTTTATTGCTATATAGTTAATATTTATAATACAAATTGGCCGTTTCGCGCTCAGGGTGAAGCATCTACATTCGATTAAATGACGTGCAACGGCACACGTGATGCGTGCCATTTTATTTGGAAGCACGCTCAAAGAAGTGTTCATGTTCTTATACCATGGCTAAAGTTTTATTTTATCTGGGTTCGCAGTAACACGCATGTCTTGCAGTGTGTTTCGCGGCGTAGTGAATACGTGCCCGTCTGGAAGGACGGCAAGACGTGGATAACGTGACCTAAGGATGACACTGTCTCCAGGATCCATCCACTTTGCTCCACGACTTCCAAGCACAAGATCACGACGCCTTGTTTTCGTATCTTCTAATAATGGAGACACTTCAGTGCCACAGGTATATGTTTACCTCGCGTTCGGATGTTAGCCTAAATGATATGAAGAAAGCATAAAAACGACTTTGTTGGATGTTTTTCTTTGTATGGTTATGGGTAATAATAATCAGACATGACAAGGAAACCCGCTGGATACCCAGGTGAAGCAGAGAAGCCTTTCAGGGAGGCATATGCTATTAGCGCATATACTTTCGGCCACATTAGCTGTGTCGGAAAGTATCTGGTCGCTTAGCATGAAATTATCCACCACTGGTTGGTCGTACCATTTCGTTTGGGTCCAAAACGGACGAGTTCGTCTAGCCTAGGGAGCCCACATGCAACGCCGTTTTAAAACAGCTCTTCAATGTAGGCCCTAGTCTAGCCTTTGCTCTAGCCAACAGTTGCTCTGTTGTATTTTGTTGCTTCTTTTTAATGCGTTAGCATTAGAGAGAAGTGTGTTTGTGTGGGAAACCACATACATACACACACATATCCATCCATCCATCCATCCATCCATCCATCCATCCATCCATCCATCCATCCATCCATCCATCCATCCATCCATCCATCCATCCATCCATCCATCCATCCATCATCCATCCATCCATCCATCCATACATACATACATACATACATACATACATACATACATACATACATACATACATACATACATACATACACACATACATACACACATACATACATACGTACGTACGTACATACATACATACATACATACATACATACATACATACATACATACATACATACATACATACATACATATATACATGCATGCATGCATGCATGCATACATACGTACGTACGTACATACGCACTATACACGGCAGTCTGCTCCGGACAACCGACCGTTGCACTTCACTCCTCGAAGAAGCAAGACGTGTGCCGACTGAGCCCATCAACACCACTCTGCAATGTGGTGAACGTGGTTTAAATCATGGACCGCGGACCTCAAAGAGGGGCGGCGTTATGCTAACGCATTGCTCTCGCATTTACCGCTAAATCGCCGTTGAACTCTTTAGTGCCTTTTTTCTGTATTATATGTAATTTTCTTGATATTCGTACCTGCATAATGTATGTTTAACAGTGCGTACCTATGTATTATCTGTGTATACATTGTCATGTATATATATGTTCACTCTGGTTATTTTTGTAGATAGCGTAAATAAACGTTATCTAAAGAGTAGCTGCACATTGTTCAAGAGGCTGTAACGACTCCTTCACGTCAATTCAATATCAGAAACAAATTTCACAGTGCCGCACTAAGGGAGAAGTACTGACAGCGAAAGCAAGGCTTAGCGTTGCGCTCGAACTGCACGGACGATGGGCGAACTGCTCGAACTGCTTCCGCTGGGCGTTTGCTAGCCCCCACAGCTACGTGTAACGTGGGTGCTGCATGTTGGCACAACACAGCCCGCAAAGCAACTGCTGCTGAATAGATGGAACTAGGGAGCCTACATGCAAGCGCTTGCATGTAGGCTCCCTAGACGGAACAGCGCCCTGGCAGCTCCCGGGCATCTAACAAGCGCTGGCGTTCCGAGGAACGCCCCCAGTGGCGTTCGAGGCGTCAAACATCGATGGCGCGCGAGATCAGGCCGACAGGAAAGCGTTGGCCTTAGTCAGTGTCCAGTGAAATATTAGCGCTACGTTCGGATGGTGGGATTTGAACGACGGTCCATCAGCACCGCCAGCCGGAAGCTGTGTCCACTATACACCACATATGCATTCATTGAACAAAGGAATGAAAACCTTACAAGTCTGTCCCTGGGGCAAGCTAGCGCTTTTAGACGCTTGGTGCGTGGAAAGTGTCGTATAGCAGCAACAATAAAAACGAGCGCGGGCCAGTTTCACCGGACCTTCTATAGTTGCAGCTAGCGCTTTGAGATGCTGCGTTCGACTGGAACCCCCCGCCTTCGGCATCGACACGCATTCCATAGTTCTCAGCAAAAGATCCACCCAAGTCAATCAGGCTTTAACGCTTCCCTTCGCCAGAGTTCAAATGCCATTGTCGTTTCAACATACGTCACGTAAGGTAGCCAAGGTGCGTTCAATAGTATAACACTTAGTCGTAGGTGACGCCGTCATCCGTTGTGAGTAGGAAGATTTGTGAGGGTCCCGAAAGCGTTTGAAAAGCAAGGAACACCTGCGGACCCCTTAAATGAGATGATATGGATGATCGCGCCACAGGGCCCAGAGCAAATATCTTTCTCGGAAGAAGGAAATGCCGTGAGTTTATTTGAATTGCAGCTTCCCGATATTGTCTTTGCGGTATGCGGAGAAGGCAAGCACAATGCAGCTCTCTTTTCGATTCCATTTCTCACAGTGCACACAATCCCTTAGCTTTGTTTCCAACAGCAAGCGAATATCACTTTCACAAATGGGCAGGTTTTACTATTTGGAACAGCGGGTGTGATATACAAGAGCACGCGACTCTTCAATATTATCCTCTGTGAGGCCTGGAAACCTCCTTTCAAATACATTTGTGTACATTAGCGCCTACGTGTAACAGCCTTCAGAATACGATAGAGTACCATAAAATTTAACAAGTGTTACACATTTGTAAAACGGTAACGCCAAAGCCTCATTGCACACTTGGCAAACTTTTTATCACAATAATATGTGTTTATGTCCTCTTGTGGCAACTGTCCATCGGAGCGCACGACACAACTCACCGAAATCGCCGAACCTGCTGGTAGTGAGCGAGTGCCGTCAGCGCCTTCGCAGAGGGAGGGGCAGTATGGGAATGCTGGCATGATGAGCGGCATCGGAGCCAGTGGTTGAAGAAGACGACGACCAACGCGCGAGCAGAGGCACGAGCGTGAGGGGCAGTATGGGAACGCTGCCATGATAAGCGGTGTAGGAGCCCGCTGTAGAAGTAGACGACGACGACAACCGCGCGAGCAGTGGCGCGAGCGCATCTCTGTGACCACGTGACATGTGCAATTAGGCACGTATCGTAAGCCAGAACCGTGGAGCGCCGGTGGCTTCACAGAATCGTGCTCGTCTCACACCCCGGAGGCCTAGGTTTGATTCCCACCCAGACCGAAATGTACCATTTTGTAGTGTGAGCTACACTGGCCGAGGTTGAGCAGTTTCGCGTGGCTCCTGGAGAGCCGTGCTGCGCATGCGCGAGGAGCAGTGACATCACACGGCGCACAGCTGGCGCGCCGGTCGTTTTCCCGGAGTTTGCGCTGGGCGTTTGCCAGTGTGGTATAGCTATGGAGAAGGAGAGCGAAATTGCTGCTCAGCGGCGCAGAAGAGCGGAGAAGCTTGACTCATCGGATCCCGAAGTAGTCGTATGGAAATCAGCGGTTGAGCGTAGGAAGAACGAACAGAAGAAGGCTAACCATGCTGCGAAGACACCGGAGCAAAGAGAGGAACGTCTAGCAAAGTGGCGTCGCCAGGAGGCTGAGCGACGTGCTCGACCATCTCAGCAGCAGCAGCAGCAGCAGCAGCAAGACGCCGTCGATTGACTGACTATACGCTGAAACTTGGCGAAAGCGCCAGTGCGACTCAGACCTTCGAGACGGACTTCGTAAACAATCCGTTTGAATATGTGTGCAAAGTGTGTGAGAGACTGTGGCACATGAAATACTTGACGCCGGTAAGTAGTGTCATGCGTGAAACGTTGAGTTTAGCGGCGCCGCCTGAGTGGAGTGAAACCGCGGCACGGGTTTGTACAATGTGCTAGAACTTTTTCGTTAAGCAGAAGCAGCTCTTTAGGGTTAACAATGGGCATCGTTACCCGCCCATGACACCAGATCTACCGGTTCTGAACGATGTGGCCGACTTAGCTCAAGCTACTTATATCCTGGCATAGCCGAGCCAAGCCACCGCTAATTATTTTTTTAAAGCAACAAATTTACTTTGTTTGCAGGAAGCTCCCTTAGAAATGGGACGTGAATCCTAGCATTTCTTAACGTGTTTTTACACTTTGCAGCGTTGGCCATTTTCGTCACGGCGCCGTTTCGCTATAGTTACTACAGTGCAATAGCCACGAAGCACATCACGCGCCTGCTTAGTAATTAATTTCGTCTCTTAGTGCATTGAGACGCAAGTAGCAGTGGCATAATCTATGATTAATGTTGTTTACATAATTAGTAAATGTGAAACAGCGTTACCCTGTGAACACCTTCGCAAGCAACTGCGAAGTTATTTTATGCAGCAATGATTCTTTTTTCTACCCGCTGCAGGTAATTTTTCTTTAGGTGTGACGCTTAATGGTCGTAAGGCTTATAAATGATTCAGCAAGTACTTTCACTGTAATCATTCCGCTCGCAGTGAGTCGGATGAGTAATGTTTCGGTGCTACGTAACGTTTCTTAGAAGTTTTCACGTTTGTCTAAGAAAACAAAATTTGAAACTGAACCAGCCTAATATTTTCCCCTTTCTAATCGCGCAACGATTTTAATGCCGTGCACTCGCTCAGTTCGCATGTGACCTTCTAATTAAAGCTTATAAGGTCACTCGCGTACAAAGAAAAAGGACGAAAGAAAACAGAAAAAAAAGCACGACTCATTTTCGCCCGGAATGATTTGATATGTCTGAACAAGGTTGTCGGTTCTACCGAAATAGAAGAAAAATAGCAAAGCTTTTCGAAATGAAATGGCAAACGGCGTATGTGGGAATAAAAGTACATTTACGCACGAGCACTGCGTCTGGAAACGAGCTCATAGCAACAAGGCAAACTGGCCACGAAAGCAAAAAGCGTAGTCACGTCCGGTGCTGTCTCGATTGCCACAAAAGAACGAAGCTTTGTGATGGAGCAATAAAAACGAGACTGAAAATGCCAACGCGGCACCGTAGCCGGGAAAATGAAACTATGGGAAATGCGAGCCATTCCATCACACGAAGAACAAGAGAACAAATCAAATATACACGTCGCAAGCAACATCGAAAGAGGGATGGGCAAGTTCGTGCTCCCGCATTTCATTCTTTTCTTCCTGTTGCAGGGTGCTCGTTCTCTGAATAGGAAACTGCTTTGCCGTGTCGCAGCCAACTAAGTTGGGGTTAGAGCGCTCCCTTATGCGCCGTCGTTACATGCGACCTACTTAGTGAAACGACGCGAAGCTGAACAATACGCTTTCCTCTCCTCACTTGGGTATTTGTTTTTGTCGACGAGCCCTTATGTACTGAATGCTTGGTGCTTCTTTTTAAAGATTAAAAGTCTGGTACTCAAAAATGGCCCCAGAGGCACAAATTACTGTTTTGTCACAGTGGCTGCCACAACTATGGCTTTCCTGGTGTCGGTTGAATGCAACGCCGACAATACTAAGTGGCAAAACAAGTATGTTGACTATGATGTGAGAACGATGACCTTTGAAGGGGATGATGAAATATGAATCATCCTGCGCAATTTCATGCTAGCGAGTCTTTAGGTAGCAATTACGCCACTTTTCACGTATAGCATTTGTTACAGTCACATTCACGCTGGATTCGCGGCGTCGTCGTAGGTGGACGTCGTCGTTGTACGATTTGCTATAGGGCAGCACATGAAGGAATGAATGAGACGCATGTATTACTGCACGTGTCATATTCGGTTACCATTCTCTTAGTTTCTCGTGTGATCTTTAGAATCAATCATGCAGCACTAACTTTCCCAAAGCTCTACGGTTGCTATACTTTTGCTGTATCGGGAAATTAAAGTGTTTGTATTACAACAGTTCAAGTTGTAAACATTGTAGAAAAGAAAACACCCGACTAGGCATAGAGACACGAACTTTTTCTCTCCAAAGTAATTCTCCACCCAACTGTATGACTACGTCAGTATGACGTCACCCCGAAAAAGTTAAGACAGCGTGACCTGGTGATGAAAATGACAATAGAATGGTGATGAATGATGGAAATGACCAATAAAGGTAATGATTAAATGGTAAGTGTACCTATATAACATTTACTTAGCACCAGTTACTAGCACAGGTAAGAATTATTCTAGCTGGGAATGTAGGGACAAAAACAAAATTTTGACACCAAAAAATTAGATTTAACGAAAATGAAAGCGCTCAGGTAGCCTCGTAATATGTAAGTAATAAGCTGAAACTAAAATGACCCTATATTTTTTGTAGGCGGTACAACAGAATTTAATTACCTTTCTTTAGTTTGGCTGGGGACTTCAAGTGTCGAATTGTTGCCGTTTAGAAATCTGACAGGCTGCCTTTGATTAGGGTCAAGAATTTTGGTAATCAGTGTAGTAAAGGAAGCACAGCTCTTATTTGAGATTTAAAAAAAATTACCCTCAGAGGCCAAGTCAGAGGCCACAACTTCTACAACCGATACCACGAGCAAAATGATGCAGGGCCACCTACGATATTAGCGGGATTTTTTTTTTACTGTGCATTTCTAGTGCTGATATAAGGGGCACTTGGCCGCTGTGTATCGTGCGACATGCTAAGTGAAAACTTTCTGGAGCTGTCATTGCGAATGTCGTTCTTTCGGCAGTGACGCCTTCGATACTTTGGACGTTATGCTCCATCAATCATCCGATTCATAACGTATCCCCTATTCCGCGCATGTTTGAAGCACATCATCACAAGTTTCATTTACACGTCGTTTGTACCGCAGTCGCTGTTTTAACGACTACGACGATGAAGAACTGCAAACTAATTCAGCGCCGTCTTTTTAAAAACAGTTTCTATGCCATGATCATAACATCGTACTCGTCCGCTTGCCTGTTCTGATCTCTGAAATATCTGCGCAGACACCATCATTTTCTCTTTTTTTTCGGTCTGTTTGGACCGCAAGACATTTTACGAAGTACATAGCGTGGTTGTGCAGTGGTTAGTGCGTCCCACTTCCAGGTGCACAATGCTGCAGTGATCCGAGTTCCAATTCAAGCGGCGATATTAGGCAAAATTGCGTTTCAATTACTTATTTGGCTACCACCCACGCGTTTTGCCGACATACATGACAGATCATGCATTGCAACAACTTCTAATGCACCGTCTATCATTAAGACACCAAATATAATGCCGGGCAATATTAGCAGATTCGCTTATATTAAGATACGCTTCCAAGATTACGCCGCGATTAAGTGTTTGATTACGCAGAACAAACATGGGGTCACTGGCACCACTACATGGGTCAAAGTTGTCGTTTTATATGACGCCTGGATTGCCTGCAGTGCGAGCGATGTAGTTGTAGTAGCCGTGGAAGAGCAAGTTTGTCTTTTCTTCGCCCCAGTGCAATGGCGATGCTAAGAATTAGAAAGCGGGCTGACGGCTATGGCGACAAAACAACATCCTTGACGATGGTAGTTGGTCGGACGGACAAAGAAAACCAAGTTTTGGGCAGTTAAGCGCTGTCATGTTAAAAGATAGGCTGATGCGGCAAACGCGTTAGATACTCAAACAGCGCTTTGCAGTGGTGTTTGCCTATGTAAAGTTTTGTAAGATTTTATGAGTAGGGAAGGTCGTTGTCGGGGCAGTCAAAGCGGCAGCAAGCCTAACGGGTTGGTAAAGATTTATGATTTCTAACGCAAAGGAAAAAAAAAAGAAGAAGAAGAAAAAAGAAAAGCAGCTAAAGAAATACGAGAGGTAACAAAGCGTGTTTTCATTTTCATATCCCTTTCCTCGTGCTTTCTACACCGATGTTTAAAAGGAGGAGGTCGGGTACTACAGACTGAAAAAGAACACTGTGACCTCAATTTCTTTGACGGCACTTAGTTGGAGATTGTTTCTCTGCTAGCATGAATCGCCTCCATTTACTTTATTACGAAACTGTCTTTTTTTGGCGAAAGTTTCCTTAAGTGGCACTTAAATGTCCCTTTAAATCGCCGCATTAATTGCATTTAGGAACGAAAGACCAGAGCAGAAAGCGGAGAAATAATGATTTGCTATCCAAGTTCCGCGCCGCGATCGGGCAGCTGCATGCTCTCCTCGTATTATATAAGACGCATTAAGGCAAAGTGCACAAAACTGTCCCACCAATGGCTACGCACGCCCAAGCTCGCACGCGTGCGCAGAGTGAGAGAGAGAGAGAAAAAAAAATGCGAGAGAGAAGATGCAAACGGAAGGTGGAGGAGAAAGAGATGGAGAGGCAGACATGCATGTCTGCCTTTCCATCTTTCCGTGTGGCGCAAGCGCGGGAGATGTGGAGATGGGAATGGAGAGATGGAGATTGAGATGGAGATCGGAGAGATAGAATTTACGGCGCATGCGCTGTCGGTGGCAGCCACGCTGTCACCCGCTGCGCTGCAGCAAGTGCCCCGCTCTAAGCAAGTGCGAACAAGCGGGTAAAACATCGCGGGGCGACCACTTAGCCTTCGTTCTCCCAGCCTCATGCAGCATGGGCTTGACACTCTAGCAGCTGCGCCACACATCGCACCCGAAAACAAAAAAGAAACCTGTGTGTGCACTTATCACTTCCGGCGCAACGGCCATAAGAGCACCTGATATTTCACTGATGGAAAACAAAAGTGAAAACAAGAGGGGGGGGGGGGGGGGGGGGGGGGGGGGGGAGCGCTGAAATATTATTCCTCGTGTTTCCCGCCTACGCTGCGCCTCCCTTCGCTGTTTGCCACGCTGCCCACACTAAACTGTCCCTGACTGAAACATAAGACCCGAAAAATTGAACGCGCAAGCATCGTGTTGCTGACAAGGACGAAAAGGGACAGGAGACGGGGTGGGGTGTCTCTCATTTCCTGTTTGGGTCCGTGTTTGCAAACGTGCCACGTGTTCACCTCTCATCATCATCATCATCATTTATTGTTCCCTTAAAGGCCCCTGCTTGGGGTATTACATAAGGGGGGAGGGGGGGGGCGGTGGGGAGGAGTACACATACAAATTACACTAAAGCTGGTCAGTGATCAAAATAACAAAATATCAAAGCGGGCAAAGCACATGAGAAGTTGTTCAATAATGAAAAGCAGTTGAAAAAAAAAAACAGGGTAGACATGGTTTAACAAGGATCACTAAGACTTGCTAGAAAAAGCGTATTATACACAGTGTACACATGGCGGAGCGAAATACATCTCATGAACAGTTGGTACAGAGGATCAAAATTTAAAAAAGCATGATTGAAACAAACAAACAGAAAGAAAGGCGAGCTATAAATACTAGGATTACATAGGTTGTGTGGATAATAATCACGAAATTCTACGTGATCACGTTCAAGGACGGCCGATTTTGGTAGTTTATTCCATTCCGCTATCGCAACTGGCAAAAACGAGTTGTTAAAGACGTTAGTAGAACCGTGAAGACGCTGGACGCTCAGTGAATTGAAAAGACGACGAGAAGTGCGGATCGGCGGGAGAAGGAGCGATCCATGTAAATGCGGAAATGTGTAGTATAACCTGTGAAATAAACAGAGTAGGGCAATTCGACGTCGGTATGCTAGGGAAGGGAGACTGAGGGAGTTTTTCATTGTACTGATGCTGTGCTTGTAGTCATAATTAGAACATATAAATCGTGCTGCGCGGTTTTGGACTGCTTCAATGGTGTTAATGAGGTAAATGTGATGGGGATTCCAAATACATGCAGCGTATTCAAGCTTTGTGAGTACGTATGTTTCGTAGGCCAGTTGTCTTACAGAGGGTGGTGACAAATATAGATTCATTTGATGAATCCCAGCGAGCTTGACGCATCTGCTACAACCTTTGTTACGTGTTCTGCCCAGGTTAGTTTTGTAGTAATAAGGACGCCTAGGTACCGGCATTCCTGTACTTGCGATACCGGTGTCGAGTGCAACGAGTATGTATAAATGAAATTAGAGTGTTTACCAGACACATGCATAAATTTACATTTCGAAACATTAAGCTTCATCATTCACTTTGAGCACCAGTTTTCAATCAGTTTTAAGTCATGCTGCAGATGTCATTCATGATGCGCTGGTAACGCACGCAGTCATCTGCGAATAGACGGATAGTAGATGAAATTCTGTTATGTATGTCGTTAAATAATATTAGGAAAAGCGACGGGCCAAGAACCGAGCCTTGGGGGACACTGGATGTTACTTGTGTTCTTGAAGAGTGCTGACCTCCTATGACAGTAAACTGCGTGCGGTTTGTTAAGAAGCACTTTATCTACGATAAGATTAATGGGTCGAGACTGAGTGCTGCGAGTTTATTGATAAGTCGTTTGTGAGCGACGCGATCAAATGCTTTCGATAAATCGATGTATATGACGTCAGTCTTAAACGAAGAATCTAAGTTAAGATCAAGGTCAGTAGTAAATTCAAAAAGCTGCGTTTCACAGGATAACCCAGGACGAAAGCCATGTTGTTTTTGATAAAAAAAATAGTTATCGTCGAGGTGTTGTGCTATGTGTGAATATACGATGTGCTCCAAAAGCTTGCAGGCTACACTAGTTAGTGACATGGGGCGATAGTTAGAAGGGTCGCATTGATTTCCGGTCTTGAATACTGGTATAACCTTCGCAGTTATCCAGTCCTTTGGTACAGAATCCTCAGAAATACACTGCGTAAATATTACCTGTAGGATGCGACTAGAAACGGGATTAGCGCAGCCTTTAGAATTTGGCAGGAATATTGTCAGGTCGGGGAGCACATGATATTTTAAACTTGTTAATTATATTAAATATACCATTGGAAGTAACAGTGACAGGAGGCATCAGGGCAAATCCTGATCTTGACACTACAGGTGCACCGCCATTTATCTCGCAAGTGAACACTGACGTGAAGTGCGCATTCATAACATCTGAGCGTTCCTCGTGAGGAACATGTGACCCATCGGGATTGCTTAAAGACATAATTGAAGAGCGATTTTGGGGGTTTAGAATATTCCAAATTTTCTTTGGGGTTAACGCGCACAACATGTAACATGTCGTTATGAAAAAATTTTCCTTTTTAGAACGTCTTACGAGTTTAGTATATTCGTGTAGATATGCTAAATATTGTTTCCATTTATTTGTCGAGGGTGACGTTTTCGCTGCGCGGTAAAGACGATTTTTCCATTTCGATAATCTTCTGATCATGTTAGAATACCAGGGCTTATTTGAATCACTTCGAATGCGGACCAGGGTACGTGCTAATGGCGCCCCACTAGCCGGAATAGAAAGTATTATAAGACAAGGGCTTCTTTTAGCAATCGCCACTTTCTGTATTTTAGAGCTCTCCTGGCTCGGCTGCGCCGGTTTTCGTGGAAGGGCGAATTCAGGAGATCGCAAGCTCAAAGACTCTAAATTATACGTACGCTTTACTGAGTCGACACTGTAATGTAAGCGAACCGTCTCTCAGAAAGCATTTGCCCCGCTTGAAGCGTGCGGCCACTGGGCACAGGTGTTCCGATCACAGCTTCGGCCGTTATGGTAATGTCCCGCGTAATTAGGACTCCCCCGCTGGGAGCCCTAGTCAACATTAGCTATAATTTTTATTTGCCACTGCCTTCTATTTCTTTGTTCCTTCTTGCGTTCGTGGGGATGCTTGCGCAAGGAGTTCTTAGTGTAAATAATTAGCAGTCATTGCGGCCGTTCAAGTAATTAGCATCCCGAAGCTCCGTTTTCGTCCGCGCAGAATGCCGCAGTACGTTGATAAATGCATCGAAGGGTATAGACAGACACACGTGTCTGGAGCGCGAGATTTTTATAATCAGACGGAAATAGAATGGCGGTGCTATAACGGGCTGATTAAGCGGCTGTTCGTAATGACCCGCGTAAGGCGTTCATTCCATATAAAGGAGCTGAAACAAACCAGTATCACAGGGGCGTAGCCGGGGGGGGGGGGGGGGGGGGGGGGGTTAACCCCCCCCCCCCCCCTTACCCACCCTTAGTTCTCGTCGCTTCGCGCTGACATAATTCATGAAACCGGTGCTACTATCACAATTTCATTCCTGGGCGCTTCCGTTTGGGTTGGTAATTTACAGCGAATCATGTCTGCATATGGAAAAAACTGTCACGGTGTTTGTCAAGGCTTTGACACTCTGTGAAGTTTTGGGCGAGAATGTGGCGGCCGCATTCTGAAGCAACAAATGCGCAACAAATGAAGCAACAAATGCGGCAGCCGCATTTTAGATGATGGCGAAAACGCTCGAGGCCCGTTTGCTTAGATTTAGGTGCACGTTAAAGGCCCCAGGTGGTCGAAATATCCGGTATATACATTTCCGCCGCTTCCCTTCAGGTGCCGGTTAGGCCGCGCTCGCGCAGGATCTTAGGCTACGTTCACACTTGGTCTCGAAGCTGTCGGAAGCGGCAAAATCTTGCAAAAAACCGCCCGCCTAGGCGGCAAAACAGGCAGAAAAGCAGGCGGCGAGCCAAATCGGTCTCCGGCCGATTTTTTCGCCGTGGCGAAGCGGAAACGCGGCGGAAAGTCGTTCTGCTTCAATGGAAGCTACACTAGCATGTAAACAACCGGTCGTAAAATTGAACATGGCACCAAAAGTGTACATGGCACCAATGCTTGCGCGCTATGCTCAGACCTAGCTGACTTGGAACATATGCTCTGGCGGTGCCCCGCGTTACACGACGGCGACGATGTCACGTCGACCAAATGGGAGGCTGCCCTAAGCAGCCCCGATCTTGAAGCACAGCTATGGGCTGTCCATTGGGCCCGCGACGCAGCAGAGAGGCTCGGCCTTTCTGTGCCGACGTGGGAGCGGCCCGCTACGTGCTGACGCGCGTTCCGAGGGACAATAATAAAGTTTTACCATACCATACCATAACAAAAGTGTAGGCTGTAATGCTGATCGACGCAATCAAGAACCAGCCATTGCTCTACGACAAGAGTGGCACTAAAACGTACAGTCAGCAATACTCGCGATAGTATTCAACGTCCCGCGAACGGAGGTGCGGCAACGAAGCCTTGGCGTGACCCAACTTCTCGCGCTTTTGCAAAGCCAAGCGAACCCACCACCGCCGTTTCCGAGGTGTCCCCGTCTTCCGTTCATTCATTGTCCATTTCTAGAAAACAAGTAGGTAGAAGTATAAAAGCCATTTCTTCTTCCACTTCCACGGCAGACAATAGTTAGACAGATTCCTCGTTGGCGCTCCATAATTCTCCTCGCACGTGTACGGTATGTTGCAGAAGTCGCGGGGTGCTTTTCTCGTCGCGACGATAGAGTGGGAGCGTAGGTCTCACGTAGGACGCGCAGGCAAATTTGGCGAACCCCAACACAAGGGCCAGCCCGGGTTTTAGCTGTGGTGTTCCCGTTGCCCCTTTGGTGTCCTGGAGGCGCCGACAATACAAAAAGATGAAATGTTATTACAACTTGTAAATAAAAGCTATTAAAGAAATATTATCACGCCTAGGCACCAACAAGTGACTCGGCGCTACCGCGCCCGTGTGAGGAGAGTTACGGAACGCCAATGAGGAATTTACCGAAGGTCGCAGATGACTGGCGAAGTTGCGTAAAATGATCACTTTTGATGACGGTATGTGGGTCAAAGAATGAACATACCGCTCAAAATAATGCGATAATGAGCGCCACCACGCCGACAAACGTACGCAGACGAGATGGATCTGGACGAAAACGGCAGCGGCGGCCGCGGCGGTAGTAAAACAAATGTGAACAACTTGGACAGGCGCGGAAAAAATTTTCCGGCCGCTTTGCCCTTTCCGCCCGCTTGCAGCTTCCCAAGTGCGAACGTAGTCTGCGCGAGAAACGTCTCTTGTTTGCGATTGCGCCCCTACGGAAGGCTGGTAATTACTGTTGTGTTGTTGAATCCCAAACCAGCAATTACGAAAGGCTGGTAGTTGCTGTTTTGTTGTGGAATCCCAAACCAGCAATGTACACACGAAGGGATTGATGACAGCAGTGAAATTCTACCGACTCGCAACAGAATGCACGAAACAGAGAGCCGGCAAGCATGCATGGATTACTGCTGTGCGCAGTACAGCCTAAGTAAACTCTTGTTGCAGGCGCCAACAGTTCTCGTCGGAGTTCACGCGTCCTGAGAAATTGATTATGTGCACTATGCACTGAACAAGACCGTAGTTTATTCTTGCATCACTAGTACACCAATCAGTCGAGATTCTGTGAGGTACAAGGCCGCTTCCTGTTTGCACTGGCGTAAGTGAAGCAGAAATGAGTTGTACGCACTACTTAAAATGCGTACACATGCCATATCTATACTGTGCGGTAAAATATTCTGTACAATTCTGAATCTGTTGACGTAAAGGCAAATGACGGCTGCACGCTCGCACACAGCGGAAGACACAGCGGCCCACGCACTTGCCGCAGGAAATGCAACCCTCTCGTATGAGGGAGCAGGGCGACAAAAGCTTCGAAAAAAAAAAGCCTTACGCGTTTTTGCACGTATTTAAGTTTTCTAGCACAAAGACCCAGCGAACAAGCTATTGCTATGTGAGTAGGTATAGCCTGGTCACACGTGCATTTCCACGCGTATAGCCGTCCTTGACTTGTGAAACGCACTTCGCCCCGACGAGGACGACGCCATCTACGCTTAAAGGAAATTAACAATTAATAATGTCTTCTCCGATCGCACGGGTCGTCTCAGTGCTGCGTTTTCGAAGACTGGTCCATTCAGTGGCGCGATGAGACACCGTTGCTCCAAACGCCCACTGTACCTGTCGTACTTACTGTATTTACTGAGCTTACTTTACTTATTACTTAATTTCTTCGCAATCACACGCACACGCGAAGGGGGGGGGTCCCACGTCTTTGATATACATGTAAAACCGATATTTAACTCGATAATAAATTTACCGTTAATAAATATCGGCTTAAACTACCGATATTTATTATCGATCACGCGACGTAGAGGAAAGCGGAAGCTTGCCCCCCCCCCCTTCCCCCGGTCGGGCCGGTGAACAACCCCCCCCCCCCCCCCCGACAAAAATTTCTGGCTACGCCCCTGCAGTATCACAGCTGCGTATCAGACGATGCCACTTCGACGAGAAACGACGTGTGGTGCACGACGTAAAATTCGCAAAAAACATGTTTATTTTATTTATTTATTTATAATACTTTCCAGGCTCAAGACATTAATCAGGGGAGTAGTAGCACAATTGCAAAGATAGAGCAAACCAAATACCAATCATAGCGAACTGAAATTGGTGAACGACAGAACGACATCATCCAACAATGTACATGAACAGTGAGAATCAAGTCACCTTATTCGATAATGTTTGCTAAGGCAGTTCGTATAATATTCCCGCCATGCGCACTTCTACCATAAACACTGCGGCCGCAGTGCCGTTATTTACTGTACATGCGCGGCTTGCATGCGGACGGTTAAAGGGTCTTTAGAGCCGTGGGATTTCATTTGGATGCAAAAATGACGAAGCGAAATGGACGCACAGTCGACACTCCACTTGATGGCTAAGCCACGGCAACGTTTAGCCTTCGACTGCTGGCTCAAGCGTTGCGCGTGTACACGCTGCGAGAACTCTAGCATCCCTAGCGAATATATTAACGCGATAGTGTTAAGGGCCCCGTGTCGCAGAAAACCTGGCGTCGGCGTTGCCGTCGATGTCGGCTTCGGCGTCTGTGGCATCTGTGATGGAGAACTTCATCCCGAACTGCCCCGACCACACAGGCTCTCCGCGTGGCACAAGGGGTTAGTGAACGAAAATTGAATTTCTCGAAGTAAAATCCATCAGAAGAAAAGTCGTAAAGTACGACTTAACTACAACCTACAGATACTGACATGGACGGCGTCGGATTGTAATATGAATATACGAGTAAAAATGTGCGTAGTTTGCACTAGTCGTGCAAGGCTGGGTCACAGCGGAGCTATAGTTCCGGTTTGGCACCTCTCATGGCTTTGTGGGCTTGGCGTTGGAAGTGCTCGGTGACGCGCAGGCGGCCCCGAGCATTCAGTCGGCGGCGTTCGTTGTCTCTGGCCCGAAACTCAGGATCCTCGGCTCGGCGATGGCGTTTATCGGCGGCAACCTCGGCGCGATGGGCAGGATCGGCTCTCCTTCGTCGATCGTAGCCCCTCTGAGCTGCGCGTCGAGCTTCCTTGCAGGCGGCTTCGTTCTCGCGAGTCTTGCCTTTCTTCGGTCGCCCCATGGTAGCTGTGCATGCGTGTTCACTAGACGAAAGAGGCGACACGTCTGTTGGCGCTCAGAGCTTTCTAGCATATCAGTGACATCACGGCTAAGCGAACACTCGCTTCTCCTCGGCTGGGGAGAGGGAAGGCGAAGCGCACGCATGCTGAGGTGAGACTCGTGTGATGCGAGGAGGTTGTGTGGCAGAAATGCTGGAAAACGGGTTTGTCTTTGAGTTTCCTCGTAACAGAATTCCTCGAAACAGAATTGTTTTCTCGCGCATTCAAATCCCAATCACACGCAATCATGTCTGTAGGTTGTAGTTAAGTCGTACTTTACGATTTTTCTGCCGAATTTTACCTTGAAAAATTCAATTTTTGTTCACCAACCCCTTGCACAACGCGGATGGCCCGTTTGGTTGGGGTGATTCGTATGAATTTCTCCACCACAGATGCCACGGACGCCGATGCTTACGCCGACACCGGCGCCGGATTTTCTGCGACACGGGGCCCTTAACGCTACTGCGTTAAAATGCATGACCGGAAGCTTCCTGCGGTAATGAAGGCGCTGCTGCCACAACGCGGATAAAAGCGCCGCAATTCGCGGCGCTGCCAGTCGGTGCGGTGATTTCAGTGGGTTCTGTCGTGCGCTCCGATGAACGAACCTTCGACTTCTCAGTCAGTTGCTGCGCCCGGCTCCTTTGGACGTCCACGCAGATATGTGAACGAGGCCGAGGCACGTGATGCGAGAAATGATGGAAGGCAAAGTGAAACCAATACCAATATGTTTCGGAAAACGAGACATCATCGGATAGACGTCGCAATGCTTTCGCATTCATCCTCGTAGGGATACCTAAGCCCCCTTGATATTTAGAGCGAAAGCTCTACAACGCCATGTCTCGCAAGGTCATTCATCGCGTCGCAATCACCTTGAGACACCGGAGCGCGAGCCGCCGGAGCACAAGTGTGGCACGGTCCACGGAACGCCACGTGATCCTCTGCAGGAGAGGCGTCGCAGCCGTGCGCTCGCTCAGAGCCTAGTGACGTGGTACCGCTCGCCCTCGCTGCTGCGGTACCACGTGACTAGGCTGAGGGTGTAACGGCTGCTTCGCCGGTGCTGAGTCGCTCAGTCTCAGCCATAGATATCGCGCTTCAGCGCAAGCGACAGGCTGAATCCAATCATCCAGTAGATATAGGTAGACGACAGGTTGCGAAATATCAATCAAGGCGAAGTTGGCTGCTGGAACACCTGGAGCAAAGGGAGGCCAGATTAGGCCTTATAGAGAAAGCTTACCAAGCGTGGAAGTGTGCACTATTGAAACACTGTGTGCATAGTCTTTGCAAAAATAGGCCATACAGACCTTTCGCTTATGATAACTAGGTTCACGAGAGCTAAACCTCAGCCAGTTTTTTGGTTGGCACATCTATGCAAATTCAGAGAGAGCTGTGAAGCATACATAGAACCTTTGAATTCTTCGGCTGTCGACGTGTCCCGGCACCGCCAATGGAGTTGATTTAGCGGAGGCGGAGAAGCATACACCACCTTCAAGATCTTCCGTGTTTACTCTGCTTAGTCTGCAGATTTCGTCGGCATATCTAATTAGTACTGTCAATAACGCAACATAAACTTCAATATAAATTCTTTAATATTATTTTATATCATTCAGACCAACATCTCAAATAGTGGTGACGTGCCACTGTGACATTGAAATCTTTGCTATACTAAGAGGTTTATTAGCAACGGACGCATGCGAACGGGTAGCAGTCACAAGCGTTCGGCCAAGGACAGTAACCACGAGCTCATGCCGGTGGCGATGCTGCTGAGGCGCAGGCTACTCTTCTTCATTACAATCCCCCTCCGCAGAAAAAGGCGCCATCCTGGCGGCTTAAGGCGAAGACACTACTATTGGGTCGTACTACGGTTTAATGCGGCAGATGTGGACAAGTTCGCGGCCGCGATGGCGCAGGTCTGTCGATGGCGTGAGGGGCTCCACGAGGTAATTGACTGAGGACGTTTGCTCCAGAACGTGGTAGGGACCAACGTATTTAGCGACAAGTTTTGCGGAAAGGCCGGGTGTCGTAGCGGGTACCCAAAGCCAGATCAGAGAGCCAGGGGAAAATGTTGGTAGAGAACGGTCAGCAGGTTGACGGGATTGCTGCTGCCACTGGTCCTCGGTGGAAAAAGAGCGGGCAAGCTTGCGGCATTCCTCAGCATGTCGAGCTGCTTCAGACAGCGGAGTACTTTCGGACGCATCAGGTTTATATGAAAGAATTGTATCGAACGTATTAGATGGTTCGCGTCCATATAGGAGAAAGTACGGGGAAAATCCAATAGTTGCTTGGGCCGCAGTATTGTACGCATACGTCACGAAAGGGAGAACTTGGTCCCAATTTGAATGATCAGAGGCGACGTACATTGAAAGCATATCACCAAGAGTACGATTGAAGCGCTCTGTCATGCCGTTAGTTTGCGGATGGTACGCTGTAGTGGTGCGGTGAACGATTTGGCATTCGTCGGGTAGTGCCTTCAAAGCATCGGAAAGAAATAGTGCGACTCCGAAGTGTCATGGTGGTCGAAACCCAGCAACCTCCACCACTTGCTAAGAGGTTTATTAGCAATGGAGGCAGGCGAACGAGCAGCAACCGTTCGGCCAAGGACAGCAAGTACGAGCTCATGCCGGTGGAAATGCTGCTGAGGCGCAGGCTTCTCTTCTTCATTACAGCTATTATATTTTTTTCACTCTTAGTGCCAGCGGCGATTCTTTTACCGTTGCTGCCACTAAAATACCGCCTTACGCTTCCCTTATTCTACCGTTGAAATGACACGCTCTCGTTTGTATAATCAGTTTAGTAATGCGAAACCTTATATGCCCCCTGATGCGAAAAATCTGGCCAACGTCCGGCGTTAACATCAGATGGCAAAAAAAAAAACCTGACGTGACCAAGTGATGTCGTCACGTTCCCGGTAGTGTACCTGCAGCCGCTAGTACTGCGAAGTCCAACGGTGAACACGCAGGACGTCGGACGGACGCTGTAGCCCACACCCCAAAAATTGACCTTGCCCACTCCCAAAATTGGATGAAGTTGGATCAAGGTGGAGTTTTAATTTAAGGTGATAGACAAGTCCTGATACTTTCGCATTGAGTATACTTAGGTGACTATCAACTTTTTGATTGCACAACTCTACCTTATTACGTGCCAAAGGAAGTTTGGGGCTCTCATGCAGGTTGCGGACCCCGTCGCAAGAAAACGGTTCGCTGTAAAATCGCAGAGGTCGCTCATAGGCTCTTCAAAATGGGGAGCGTACACTTAAAAGTCTAACTTCGTTGCGAAATAACTATGGCAGGAGGGTCTCCGTTATTACGAAATCAAACCGCAGCGTGAGCCGTGTCACGGCAGTGCCAATGGGCCGGACGAGCATAGGCGCTGCTATCTACGCTATCTTGACAAGCCACCATATTTGCTCTAGGTAGAGTGCAGATTCCTCCAGAACGTTTAAATAGCGTGAAGTGCAACCCAAAGAAGCAGTCTGCAGATGAATTCATTTCAGCTCTTTTTTTTGCGTCTTTTAATTCAAGGTCTTCATTTAACACGTACTGTTGAAATATGTTTGCAAATATTAGATACTAAAAAAATGTTGTGTGACGCCAAAGTAGCGGCGCTCGCGTGCGGCACGGACGAACTTGTACGTACAGTCCCAGTTATAAAAGGATGCTTCTATTGCTCATGGCTTTTGCAAATTTGTGATTTCGTGCACACTGTGAGGCGCTCGCAGACGCTCAAGATATCTCAAGTTTTCTGTGAGATCCTTCTTAGGTGGGTGAAGTTCACCTATATTGCTATATTAGAAATGCGTGGACTATGGCAGAATAAAGCGTCTGTTTTTCAGCTTAGCAGCATGGTGCTCCAATCATTAGGCCACGATTTCACACATGCTTCTCTCTTGACAAAGTAGCTCTTTCATACATGTTCCGAGGGAATCACGTACCAGTTTCTTAACTTCTCTCGTGACAGCTAGCGCATTACGATGCTGTGTTAGAGTATACTGTCTTCACGGGCTGCTCAATTTGTTTTTATGCCGGAGGAACGTGACACCTCCCAAAGTTGGCAAAGTCTACCTATATAGCTATCGCATTAAAAACTTTGGCAGTTGCGCCTGAAGGGCGAATAATTAAATTGACAGTCATAGCAAGGTTCAACGCCAGGTCTGGAGCGAGGTTTATCAGCAATGTATAGCGTTCTTTTTGCTAGTTCTACCCAGTCTGCGAACTTCCGCGTTGATCAATATTTTAGCGATTTGTTCATGTATTAACTAAGGTATTCCCGATCCATTGGCCGGTCAATTATTCCGCACGCCATTCAAGCTAACCCAACCGCCTGTCATCTTAATCCAAGCGCTACTCAATTTAATTCATCCGCCAGCTGAATTATTCTAGGCGCAATTGCATTTAATGCTCAATTCAAGAACCTTCCAATTTCAAGGCAACTGAAATTGGGTGAAAGTATTAGCGGTTAAAATATTCAGAATAAAAAGGAGAGATAGGAGACCTGTAGCTTTCCTCCCACGTGAATAACGACAATATCTGGAAGCTTTTTTTAAATTTTCTTCTTTATTATAGGAGAGCGACACAGTAGACGGTAATTCTCGCTAATAAATGCGAGGAAATTTCAGCATGAGATCGTTAAAAGAGCTAATGACGCACGCGCCATGTGATCATGGCTATCAATCGAAACATTAAAAAGTGATTTATTGACAATCACTATATGCGCTCCTAGGCTTCCGTCACTAGTGAATACGATTCACTATTTGCATAGCGTCCCGCTCGAATGCCTCGTCATTGATACCGCTCAAACGCTAATGAAATTAGAAATTAATTGCATAATACAGCTAACCGATAGGGCCTAGTCACTACAGGAATCAGAAGTAAAATACAGTTCAGTGTTCTCGCTGTTTTGCAGAACATAAGATCATCTATTTCAAATGAAATGTCACAAAACGAGTGACTCACCTATGCCTACTAGGAACCCTATTTAACTTGTATATTGTACGTACCACGTATTTTTTTTTACAGTTGTATTGTTACTGTGAAAACGTTGCTTGACAAGTATTTTTTATGTTGTGGTGCTTGTATGAGAAGATTGTTTATCAAGGCAATGAATTTGAGACTAAAATCACTGCACCGACTGTCGGCAGTGGGCCAGTGCACACCGACGCTCAACCCAGGAACGGGCGCCTAAGAGATGCGCTCAAATAACTACAATGCAATAACTAGGAGATGCTAAGATTGAGTCAATAATGATGACGAATCGCTTTGTGTAGCATGGCAGCCGCAGCCATCTTCTGTGCACGTAGGCTTTCTTATAAATAAAACTGTCAATAAATGAGCTTCTTAATCAGCTTACATTGCTAACTGATCAGAGAATAATTAATGATCCCTAGTGAAAAGCTCAGGTTGGTGGTCTTGTACTTTTATGCAGCATTGCTTAGCGGATGCCAAATGAGAATTCTTTTAAAGAACGGTTCAATTATGATAACTAGGAGATGCTGGGACGTACGTAGCCAATAGTGATCACTGGTCATAGTTCTGTTTGACAGTGTTAGTGACAGTGTGACAATGTTTGACAGTGTTAGCCATCATTAGCCCACCTCTTGATTGGTATCTATCAAAATCAGTATTCCTTCGGCTACCATTGGTAAGTGATAATGCATAGTGATTAGTAATTACAAGTGATCAGCTCAGTTCGGTGTTCTCGTATTTTTATACAGTGCACCGTCGTGGATGTCAAATAAATAGTACTGCGAACGACGATTCAAGTTTAATAGCTAGGAAACGCTAAGGAGTAGGCACTAGTGGTAACAAATAACTTTGTTTGGTTTATCCATGGTGGCCCCAGTGGTAGCCATCATTCATTCAATTTGCCACACGTAAGAATCAGCTGCTTTAAGTACTTTTTTTTCTGTTTGAGATTTCAGATGTGTTCGAAACAGTGGTGATTACTAGTGATTATGTTCACTTGAATTTCCTTGACTATTTACAAATGATAGCATTATAAACAACAAATAGAACGTCATTTAAAGGGTGATCCAATCTACACAATTAGGAATTGAGACGTTTGAGTCAGCGGTATATATCCACGCCCTTTTTACCACGATAGCGTTTACTTGTGCGTATTGCCGTTGAGGTTAATAAAGTCTCAATATATCAGCAATTAGCTGTAGAAAATTACCAATAACAGCTAATCGTCAGCAATAAATAGTGATTTTTCACAGTACTGCGTTGTCGGGTATTTACAATCGTTCACTGTAAGGCTGTCATATGAACAGTCGTTGGCACGGTAATTAATTTATTGTGTGTAGAATATCATACGCTTTAATCACTAGAAATAACAAAGCAGGTCACATTTCCTGTGCGTCGCACACATGTAAACTGCGGTAATGCAGCTACAAAGCGAAGACAGTCTTGACGGTACTTTGCGATGCGGACAGTAGCTGTAACGTGTACAGCACGTTTTTCCCGAGTATGATACGGCCGATTAGACCATTTGGTATTCCTATAATTTGATTAAAGGCCGTATGGCGTAAAGTAGTAAAATGGACGACAGGAAAAGAAGGAAATGGCCAAAAAGTTCAGGATGGACCCAGAAATGCTCAAAGTGCAACCGGTAACAACGGCTTTATTATAAGAAATAACATCACGTCTCTTGAGAAGCACACCCGTAAGCGCAACTATTTGTGCTTTGTATTCCTTTATTTAAAAAGTAAGTGCTATGAACAGAAACAAAACGATAACTACAACGAACATTTGCGTTTGTGTTTTTTCTTATGTGTTTGTGTGGAGATAATGACTATCAGCTAGAGCTTAATTTGTGATACGTTTGTCACACCCCTTGCGAGCAGCTCACTTCGTGGTAAGTTCGTGAGGGTGATATCAGGAATATAAAGGAAACAAATAATTAGGTTCGAAGGTTAATCTTGCGTTAATCTGTGTTAGTCCTTGGTTGTTAGTCGTTTGTTAAAGTTGCCATGAAAATACCGAACCTTGAGCTACCTGACAGCAAAAACATTCTCCCCGGTTTCCCTCTGCCAAAATACTTGTACCCTTTCATCTTTACTCTACGTAAAAGACAAACTCCGCAGACGAAAGAAGCCACGTAGATAGATCCGTGTTGTCAATAAGGAAGTGCTTCACTGTCCGAAGCTAAATTTGGCCATCGTCAGCATCGCCAACCGGATACACCAGTAAAGCGGGTCCAAGAGTTAAAGGAAGTGTGGCGAGTATCTTGCGGCAAAATTTTGCTACCAATACTCTGGTCATTCTCTACATGACCAACATGAATGCCTGGGCGACAAGCGACGGACAATAATTTGAAATGGAAATGAGACTTCGGCGTCCCGTGTGGAAATAAACGCAAAGTCAACACCGTAGAGCTACACCTCGTTTCAGTAACCCGAAACTTCGAAGTTTGTTCGAGTTGTAAAGGGCATGAATCCGACACCGCAGTAGCCATCACTCACGTCTATATAAAGCGTTTGCGGACGTGTCAAGATAATTACAGAAGCCGGACAATGTCTTCATCCGACCTGGCAACACGCGTATTCACCTCGTGGGTGTATTCCAGGAAACTCTCAAGGGGAAAGAAAAGTCTTAAGACCAGTCTGTCCGGGCTCTGCGATTATATCAGCGTCTTTTGTTGACCTCTGCACTCATTACCACGCTTGCAAATACTCGGTACGATTTGTTACACACTTACCGCAAGCATTCAAATAATATTCCTTCTAGAGCTGACGTCTATTTTGCGACGCATTTTTGATAATCTAAAGCTAAGCAAGTGCTCACTGTAATCACTTTGCCTAAATTTCTAATGTTTATCGAAACAGAATTGTTTTCTACCTGTAGTTTCTCACATGTTTAGGTTTTCAATAGGAATGGTGCCTCGCGACTGCAAAAACGTGTTTTGACAGCTAATATTTGAATACGTGCGAAGTATAGTAGCTTTTCTTTATAACGTAGTTGAAACGCATCGTATGGCCTAAAGCGAGCGGACTTGTGCATGCGTTTTATTACGATAGCGATTATATAGACACTCCAAG
This sequence comes from Dermacentor silvarum, assembly GCF_013339745.2. Taxonomy (NCBI): domain Eukaryota; kingdom Metazoa; phylum Arthropoda; class Arachnida; order Ixodida; family Ixodidae; genus Dermacentor; species Dermacentor silvarum. Next base: position 112,390,256 of record NC_051159.1, on the reverse strand, counting down.
CGGATTTCCGCCGTCGGCGTCGTCGCGTCGCCGTCGCCGTGAGGTCCCAAAGTCCTAGAGGGTACGCAACGAGAACTTCGCTTCAAAATTGAACCTACTGGCATCCCTACGGAGCTGCCGTCGTGTGCCAATGGTTCTTGCTGATGTTGCGACTGCGATCTTCGAAATGCCGACAAGGTACAACAATGGCGCGCAAGGCGTATTCAAGCGGCGTCACCGGAATTAGTTGTACGGTGACCAGGGAACAAGGCAACATGGCGGCCTCGTTTCGACGGGAGCGAAACACAAGAACGCCCATTTACCATGCGGTGGGCGCGCGTTAAAGAAGCCCAGGTGGTCATAATATATGTGAAGTCCCCTACTACGGCGTGGCTCATAAGCAGATCGGTAATTTAGCGCGTAAAACTCTGAAATGTATATTTTAATTTCAACAAGCCATGGTCAGCATGGTATAGCTCCGCAAGGTTATCAAATAGCATTGACCACTGTATATCATGTATCCACTCACTTTGCATAGCTACCTGTAATCTGTGACGGTTTGTCATGAAGTTCACAAGTGGTTCGAGGGCGCGATTTTAAATTCACATTTAAATACCCTGTTGGAAAAAAAGTTTTCACGCACGAACGGTCAGAAAAAGCACAGGAAATTTTTTCAACACAGAATTTCCGCAGTATCAAATCTGTGCGAACAATGTCCACTATCCAATTACACGAGAAAACTAATGAAGAGATTCTGTATTGTTTACTTTAGATAGATCCATTCAGTTTCGTTAAATTTATCTTGCATTCCTGTGTGCGCAGCAAACATTAAAAAGACGGTGTGCACAAAATTAGCAAGTCTTTTTTTTTCTAGTTCACTGATCGATGAACCAATCAGCGATGAGGAGAAACGTCCAGCACATTCAGTACCTACAGCACTAGCTACAGTGTTGAAATAGTCACGATAGGCTACTGGAAGCTCTTTCGACGCCATCCCTAATTAGTCTAGCTTGTTCTAAGTACTGCCTCTGCGCGATTGCTATCATTGCTAAAGGTCGTAGAACACGCTGAGAAGCGTAGTGTTCTTAGGCCAAATGATCAAAAGCGTAACTTGTACGAGCCGTCTTCGCGCACTGGGCTAGGTTGAAACCTCCACTGAGCCTTCGTTTCTGCAAATTGAGCAAGCGGTTGATTTGGCCGTCTAGACTTACTCGTATACAGTTCGATGCTGAATATAGAAAGTCAGAGCCACCAATAATTCCCGCGGTGTATTCTGCGACGATCGCCCTTACGATATTATCACCTTCACATGACGTAGTGCTCATTAAGCCTAATCAGCTCATCGTATTTTGCTCAACCAGCCAATCAGAGCGCGCCTGAGGGCGATACTGTCGCCGAGGCGATACGATTGCCGAAAGTGATCGTCGCAAAATACATCCCCAGGTCATATTAGACGTCTAAGCAGTGTAAGCGACTTGTGCGAGAGATCTCAAATTAGTTGTAATAAAAATGTATCTTTATTTGAATTTCAAATTCCGTGGGGGTGAAATGTGAAAACACCCGTGTACTTAGATTTAGGTGCACGTTAAAGAACCCCAGGGGGTCCAAATTTCCGGAGTCCCCCACTACGGCGTGCCTCATAATCAGATCGCGGTTTTGGCGCGTGAAAACCCATACTTTTTTTTAAAATTTCAAATTCCGATGTTTTCCCTAACGTAAAAGGAAATAGAATTTACTAAAAGGGACTACCTTTAGTAGTTTGACAAGGTGAATGCCCCTCTACGTGAGAGCAACGAACCGCGTTTACAGCCAATTGGGTACATACAGACATAATTAATTGACGATTACAGTGCTACAGCAATTGAGGTAAAAATAAAAAATGAAAGCATAATTACAGTAACATACTAATAATACGCATAGCTTTCTCATGGGCAAACAAAGGCAAACAAAGACAGTCGAATGCACACGAAATTCTAAGCGACCTATATATACCGGGTGTTAAAAATTAAGCTTTACGGAAGAATTTTTAAAAATTGCCTGTAGCAGGTAGCATAATTTTTATCATTGAGCTGGGTTATTCGAAGATGCGGACATTAGTAGTAGGTGAAATCGAAACACATAGTCAACTAATTAACAAAAATTGACTAATGATCTTCTTAGCTATTTACTTTATTACGACAGATATTGCAATTAACGATTTGTAGCCGGTGAGTTTGCAAGACGCATGCACTTGAAATGAATTTCCAGGATGGCACCAGTTTTGAGATATAATTTCCCAAAGTGGGGGACGAAATGATGGGCGTTAGAGTTACTTATGTGCTTCAATGTACAAAACAGCATTTTAGTAAAAAAAGTAAGTGGGACAACAGTGCATTTTTACGGCGAGTTTGATGGCGCATATCTGCAAACTGGCGTCATTCTGGAAATTCATTCCAAGTAGATACGCCTGACAAGCTCACCAGCTGCAATTCGTAAATTGCAATATTTGTCGTGAAGTAATTAACTAAGAAGTTAATAAGTGAATTTTTGTTGTTTAGTTGAATATTTGTTTCGATTTTTCATGCTACTAATGTCCGACTCATCGAATAACTCAGCTCATAGATAAGAATTATGCTACCTGCCACAGGCGATTTCTAAAGATTCCGTAAAACTTAATAATGAACACCCTGTCTATTACACATTTGCCAAGAGAGCACTTGTAATGAAGTCTTCCCATAAGCATTCGCCATAAGGAAAACAAGAAGATTAGCCACTGTTTTCATTTTTTTTAACATGTGCGTCCCAGCTGTTTTGAGTCATATTGTTACAGAAGAAACACACCTCTTTGTTCCAGAGGCGACGCACGTTCTGGTAATTTGTTTGCTCCCAGCAAGCTGTAGATTGATGCACAGTCTCCCGAATTTTTTTTTATAATATCGCGCGAGTGTCGACTGCGCTGAATGTCACGGCCTTATGACAACGAGAAGCAGTGAGTTCGGTAGTAGCATGCGGAAGCGCGATGGCGATTATGTACAGTGAAATCGTCTTCTGAGATTGCGATGCTTTTCACTTTAGGAGTGCACATCCATGAGGCCCACATAGTTCATGGACAATACATATTTAGCGCTCATTAATTCAAATTTCAATTTCATCAGAATTTTGTGGAGCATGCGCAGGCCCAGTAATACGAAAGTAAACTGAAAAGCGCATGACAGACGACACATTTGATATTTGTGCACGTGTCCTGCATCCAAGCATGTGCGCGCTGTGAACAAACTGTAACCGATTGCAGTTGCAATTACTTCATACAAAATTGTAATTGATAACAATTGTCAATTACAGTCCCACAAGAGTAATTGAGTACATACCAAATTCATTACCTTTTTGTTACTTTCCTCTCACTGATACTGTAACTAGAAAAAACTGATCTGGCTGTTTCGGTGCTCCCGCTGCAGTCCGTCACACGTTGGTTTTCATCACTGACAATTGCATTTTAAAATTTCCGTTGGTCGTCTGCCTTTGTTTTCTTGTGAAGGTATCAGGCAGCGACGCTGCAAACTCGCTCCATGTGCCCGCTGGAAGGAAGAGCCGTGTTGTGATAGACGAGCACCTCTCGGTCCTCTATGAAGCGTAGCTAGCGCTTCATTCCTGCTGGGTTTAGGGGAAAGCTCTCCCGACTGGCCAGTAAAAACTAAAGAATCGTCTATAGGTGATTCTCTGGCATCAACATTCCAAGTGGCCACCCCTACCAAGCCATAGAAGCGCCCTTGCAATTTTGAGGCCAACATCTAGTGCATCTACTGCAGGTGCTCTTCTTTCGTTAGTCTATTACATTTACACTAGTAATTGTAATTGACACCAGCAAATTTCATACGCCTTGAAAACGTGGCCATATTTGTAATGTAATTTAAGCGGCTGTATATCATTCAGCCCTATAAATGCTGTTCGTGTGTAACAGTTGCAAGGACAGGTGTATAAAGTCATGTATTAGGCAGAAAGAAGTGCTTTTAAGGGCAAAAATGTATATTTCAGAGAAGTCATAGACTAGGATGGAAATAAATCACACTAACGAAATAACAATTGAACATGAGCTGTATATGAAGCCCGCTTACAAGGGCGTCCAAAAGAAAGAGAGAGGGAGCGATAAATTTATTATAAAGAGAAAGCCTAAGAGGTCGGACTTCCAAAAGAGGTGTGCAAATCTGCAAGCCAGCCACGTTAAGGTGATCTAGGCGTAGCTGCAGGGAGCTGGGTTTAAGAAGGAGGTAATCCATGTACACGTTTGCATTCCTCTGGACAATGTCAAGCAGACCACGGGCAATATACTGTAATTGCCACCAAATTTAAGTGCTGAAAGCTGTGCCGTCTGCTACAGCTTGTTTCATCAATGTTGTCTCTGGCTCCATGTAATAGGTTACCGAAATAAGTAACTGAATTACAGTGAGCGTTACCGAGTAAACAAAGTAAACGTTCAAAAACACTACTACCAAAATATGTAACTATACAAGTCAGTCATCACTTGTAGTTCATTGCATGCTAGTCTACCTGCCTCCCATCGGTCCTTTCATTTTTGTGTGTGTGTCTAACGGTGTGTGTGTAAATAGAACCATGCAGATAACCCTGGCAGAGCGTGTGTCCTTAAGTGAACAGCGTAGCAGACAATACTCGCACTTGAGTGTGCTTCGCGCGCGTGCGCCTAATAATGCCGATGTCGTTGTTCCTCGCCGTTATTAATAGCAGACATGCAAAGCGGTGGACGCTCGCCCGATATTATTACGAATCCTGGACGCTGTACGTCACCACATCCCGCAATTTTAGGCAATCTTCTGTTAGTCAAGTAGTCCTCACACTACACCGCATGAAGTTGAGCTCCTTTTGTGTTAGCTACCCATAACTTCCTATGTAATGCAGTTATGTAGCAGTTATGCCGTTAAGGGACAATGATCCAGCAAGCCATACAGCTACCTCACTTATTCACGGCGTTTCTATCGATTTGCTTTCGTATTGGTTTCTCAGATTTATGTGCCGCACTATTGACACATCTTTTTAATTAAAGTTTATTCACGTACATCCTTTCCTGTTGTAGTAGAACCCGTGAATTTGTCAGCGCTTCCGTTTCCGTCTCTTTCAAAATTTCTAAAAGTCTGAGCTATAAACGCACTCAAGGGGTGTAAGTCGCGGCCAGGAAAACCGTTTAAAATTTGTCCCTGCCCATATGCTCACTTGGACATGAATCTTCAACCCGATTCATAAGAATGCACCAAATGTTGGTGTCATACCTGTAACACAGAATGCAGTGAACTCAGTGTTTACACAAATTTGTTTATCATTTTATATTTATTGCTACCCTGAAGGTCGTATGACAGTCGATAGAGGAGTGCTTACAAAGGAACAACATAAAAACAGTGAAAATTAGGGTCTTATGAGTACGTTTTCCCTGTTTTACCACGCATTCGGCGGATTGCACCCTTATATGAGAATCAGTAGACAATGTGCGACGTGGAGTTGAAATTTAAAAGGCCTAATGTCCGTATAGTACATCCTAGCAGTCTTAAAAATGAAGTTAGTAAATATCTAGTAAATGCATGCATTTACTAGCTTATTATGTCAAATTATGTCAAAAAGACTGTATAAAGTGCCTGTTTATACGTTTATCTTTCTTCGCCACTACAGCGCACCTGTCTTCGCAGCTATACAGATAAATAACAGACAAAATACTGTGAAAAAACGTAATTTCTCTAGAACAGGACAGTCAGTGCCTATTCAGGCTTCCTTGCGGAACACGACCATATCGAGGTCGACGCAGACAGGCGGAAGCCGGAAGAGCTGCCATCGAAGCAAAGCCGGGATTTGTAGACGCGTTTCTCCACTTTCATTTACTTGCTCATCCACGCAAACAACGCCTACGTTCGGGATCCCGGCAAAGCAACGAGAGCCTCGTCGCAGCCTCTCTTTCCATCCCTTACTTCCTGTTGTGTATACGTGACGGGAATGCGAAGGAATGCTTGAGGCGAAAAAAAGTCCGTCTCCCTTCACGCGGGTGCCGTCTCTTGCCGGAAAAGGAAATATCCAGGGTTCCGTAATAGCGCACGGTTTTGTCAGCCAGATGTTCTTGCGACATGAACACATAAATAAGGAAAAAAATAAGCATATAAGTATTGTTTGCAAGAATCCGAGTGTTATCGTCATATGGAACTCCGGACAGGGTGCTAGCGCAAACAGGGATCGGTGTACAAACACACACCGTATAGTTCGTGCGCAGGAATTGGCGCGAATGTCATCGTGTTTACCGGCACCCGCATATAAATGACCGCATGACATAGCTGCTTATTGGGATGTTCCCGTTAGGGCAGCATAGTGTTAATAAACTATAGCTGAAGGAGCACTGAGGGGGGGGGGGGGATGCGTTTGATGCAACTGCCGTTCAGCATAGGAGAGACAGAGAGACAGAGACACAACTTTATTTTGGTGGGGCACGGTGAAGCGTCGATCTCCGTGGTGGGTGGATCCTTCAGTCCAGGGCCCCAGCGGCGGTGGCAGCACTTTCGGCTCTGGCGATAAGCTTTCGCTGATCCTCAAGTGCCGAGCTGGTCAGCACCATCTCCCACTGCTCGTGCGTTGCGTTTCGATGTGGGGAGCTATGCGGGATATTTTGGCATGCCCATGTGGTGTGGTAGAGGGTAGCTCGCTCTGTACAGAAAGGAAAAAGAGGCTGATAAAGCGTGGGGTACATCGCGTGATGGAGCGTGAGGTGAGGATAGGTGTTGGTCCGGAGTTGCCTCCAGGTCGTGGCTTCAGCTCTGGTGAGGGATGGGTGCGGTGGCGGCATAGTTCTTCTCGAAAGGCGGTAGTGCTGCAGTATATCGTAGTAAGTTTGTAGTGTGTCTGGACTTGGGTCTTCTGGCGTCTCTTGCAGTGCCCGGTTGGAGTGACCTCGGACTATCGTATGTGCACGATGGTTTCCGCTGACGCCTTCGTGTCCCGGTGTCCAAATTATCATGGTGCGGGGTATTTTGTTGAGGCGATTAAAAATATCGCATGCGATTTTATGTATATGGCCGTTCGCGTAGGCTCGACATGCTGACTGACAGTCTGTAAGAATATATAGTTCTTCGTTTTGTCTCGATGCCGAGATGGCGAGGGCAATGGCGGCCTCTTCTGCTGCGGCGACGTTCTGCGTACGAACAGAGGCGGATACCAGTTCTTGCTGTCTGTGTCCAGCCACGCTGATTACCATGCCCTCTCCATTCGGGTACATGGCCGCATCTGTCCAGCGAGCAGTGGGGAGAGTGTCGTATCTCCTTTCTATTGTTATCGCTCGTGCTTTTCTCCTGCCCAAGTGATATTCCGGGTGCATGTTACGCGGAACAGGGGCCACCATTATTTGCTCGTGTAGAGACTTGCGGAGTACTTCTTGATTGTTGGTTGTCGCCACGGGGTATTGAAACCTTCGAAGTGTTGCTCTGCCTGTTCTAGTGAGGTTGAGGCGTGTGATTTGCGCATGTCGGTGTGCTTCAATTAGCTCTTCTAAGGTGTTGTGGATGCCCAGGGATAGAAAGAAGTTTCGTTGTGCTACCAAAACGTCACATCGATGACTCTTGTGGTATGCGAAGTGCTCTTGAGCGATGCAGATGTACACGAGATGTGCGAGAACCGCACATAACGATGAGTGAATATTCGATTCAATGTTGTAACGTCGAGCCTCTAAATAAAAAGCCGTTTACTTAGATCCTCCCCGTAAACAGGCGCACTGCTTGGAAGTCTGAACTGTGCGATGTCCGATGAAAACAGCTCTCTGAAGTGTTTGACCTGTTCCTAATGCACTACTGACCTCTGCCTTTAATGCACTACTGCTTCAATACGAGTCATCATATACAAGTCTCACAAAAGTAAGTGCGTTTTTACATTCACATAATACAGTGACGTAAGATTTGATCATGTTATAAGTTCAATAACACAGTTAAGAGACAAATTTATAGGTATGTGAGGAAACGTGTTTTATTTCTCGTGAAGTATTCCAATGCTGCTTTAGGAAGTGGAAGCACCGTTTGTCACGTGCAAAGCCCCAAAAGTGTGAGTACCTCTAAAACACTATACTCAAGAATGCATTTTTCAAAGAGAAAAGTCTATATTACAAAGTAAATAAATGATCATACCTCGTAAACCTCTCAAACGCCTCGACTTGACCTTAATTTATTCTGGGAAGCGGTAAAATCAAGTTAGTCGTGTATTTGCTCGTAAATAGGCTCGTAAGTTGGCTCATAAGTGGTTTGTGTAGATCATTCTGCTTGCACGTTTTACTAGTAACATTGTGCAACGGCTGCACGATATATATATATATATATATATATATATATTGTGCAGCTGACGGTGGTCTCCTCTGGACCGCTGTCAATTGCACTGCGTTCCTAGAAGAAGCAGGACGTGTCTCAAGGGAGCTCCTGAACAACCCCTTGCAGTGGGGTGAACATGGCCCCAATTTTGGATCCGGAACCACAAACAGGTGTGACATAATGCTAACGCATTTCTTTCGCATTTACCGCTAAATAGTCACAGAATTTTTTTTTCATGAAACCATCCGAACTTCAACCCATGCCCAGCAGTACATGGCAGATGGGCCATGTATTTCTTGAATAAGCATAAGCCGACTTTAGTTTATGACGAAATGCCCGCTGTAAGGTATGGAAGCTGTGACGCCGTTCGCGAGATAGCGATAATATCTTAAACAAAAGTTCTCATTCCAATCCCTATAATTTGATCTTGCGACATGCATTCTCTACAAGTACTCTAAGGTCGCGAACTTTTGTCAAGGTATAAACAGGTTCAGTAGCTTGAAATATGCATCTCTTTCTTTTGAGCCTAAGGGAAACGCACTGCGTATAATTACTGTTCTTTCTCCTTAAGAGACTTCTGCACTTCTGCTTAAATTCTCGTGAGATTTCTCGCGTCGAAAGTTCTTGCTCCCGCGTGCAAACATACAAATTTGTATTTTTGTACTTTTGCAACTACATGCGTAACTGAACGATAACGTGAAAATCGCTGTGTTGGCAAAGAGATCCCGACGGTTTACAACGGCATCCACCGATCAATAGTATGCATCCTACGTTCACATCTTTCCCACTGGGCAGCGCGAGCCCCTGTGCGGAAAAGAGGGTTCGCACCTGCCGGCTCGGTCCTCTTGTCTTGACCAGAATTCCTCTCCTCGCGACGCGATTTCCGCCGCGCTGCTGAATTGATAACCGCGCCTTTTCGCTTGCCTGCATTTCGAATATAATGCCCACTCGTCCGCTCCCGGAGGCAAATTGGAATAAGTTTGCTGGTACGAAAATAGGAGATTGCGGCTTGACCTTTGGAACCTGCGGAACAGCATCTGAGTTTTTAAGAGCGCCTTACATACGCAGAACGTGGGTTAGCGTACCGTCGACGATATTTGACCTGTTCTCCTGCTTTCAGTACTTATTTTTTTTCGTGATCATAAAGCAAATAACGGTATTAAGGGTACTGTCTACTGCTCAGAATATGTTTTTAGATTGTTGTGGGAATGAAAATATTCTGTCTGACGTTCAGGGAAATGAACACGGTTTTACTGTGTAAATAAATACTAATATATGTACATTTTTAATTTGCATCTTAAAGTGGCACAAAGTGGCATGTGGTGTCACTTGACGGTGAACCGTCCGGACGCGACGCGCGCTTATTGTCGACAGTGGCAGGGATCGTAAACGAAATCGTAGACACGTGATCGTTCCGAATCGCTGGACCGTGTGTCACTTTCGGTTGTGTTCCATTATTTTATACATTGGTTGCTTCGGAGAGGTTGAGGTGAAGGCTATCTCGGCTATTGCATTTCTCCGTGTTAGGAAGCAAAAAATACAAGAATAAATGATAATGCCAAGGTAAAGAAATAATGCTTTTTTTTACGCATCCAGTCATGTTGTGGCAGCTTTTTTTCTTGCTTTACGCCTGATTTATATTAAACAGGCACAAACAGCAAACGTCCTTTGTGCCTGAACACAAACATGAATTCCACAGTTTTGCTCCTAGACAACGAAAGAGCAAGAGGGACAGAAACGTCAGAACTCTCGAAGACTTACTTCTACTTCTTTTATTTGATGCACCTTAGGCTGCCTGAAAAACACGTATATTCACTATGCGAAGAAAACACAAGCAGGACAGTGCATTCGATGCGTTAGTCATTCAGTTGAGACTCACTCTAGTTGAGGCTCAATCCATAACCCCTTGGCTTGGATAGCCCGCAGACCCGAGGGATGCGCTACCCGAAACTCGTGTCCAACTTAAGATTACACACTCTCAGGTACAGTTGAAGGAGTGATCCTGCTGCTCTGAGGCTGTCTATATGCAGTAGACTGACTTCATTAGTGACCTACTATTCTACGTGGGCCTCCCTTCGGCTGAATAAACACGCTACTAATACAAGGATAGCACCAACACGAAAACATTGCACCCGTCAATTTTATGTTATTATATCCAAGGCCGCCTGAACACGTGCACAAAAAATGAAAATAAACAAACGAGGGTTAGTGAGGCGAATCAGCACATCAGGAGAAGCTAACGTCTACCGGGAGGAAGTGAGATAGTTCAGGACTCTTCGTCTTCATTGTGGCTTGCAGTTGGTTACCCAGTTTGCTCCATCCGTTCCTGTCAGGTCGAATAATGCAGCCGTGTTTTTTATTTATTTATTTATTTATTGTTTGTGTCATTCTTCTAGAAAGCCGCCTCTGGCAGAAAGTTCATTCGTTTATTCTCTCTCTCTCTCTCTTCGTGCTCGTTCATAGCAGCCACTAAAAAGCTTACGGTAAGCTGAATTTATGCGGAGACAAAAGCTTTTTTTTTCTGAGCTACTGTGATTTGCAAGTGTCACTATAAGCAGCATGAAGGAACGCATGACAAAGCGGAGAAACTCACACAGAGCTGGATTGGAAGCATGTTCACGAACGTTCTTGCAAATGAGCATTGTTTGCTTCATTCTTTCATCCATCTCGTTCGTTCTGACTGTATAGAATAATTCAACTTTGACTTATCAATTCTTCTGTCTCCTACAGGGTGCAAATCAATATTCACTGAGTCCTGGACCTTTTATAATATTGATGAAGGCCTCAAGCAGTATGAGCAGTGCATCGTTAATGAGTTGTTCACTGTGTTTATGTTGATGTGCAAATGTAGAACTTAACCTAAGTAGGCAATATCACACTTTTGGGTCATAAGAAATATCCCTAATGAGACATCACTCTTCCCTTGCGGATAATTTTAACGAGTTCTTTCTTTCTTTTTTTATAAGTCTTACGCCTGCTAGTGATATTGACACAGCTATCAGCTACATCGCTGATAGACCAATTGAGTCATTAGCTTATAACCTAACTGAGGTTGAAGGAGTATGCAGTGTAATATGGAACTTAAGACCTATATGGGGCGTTGATGATATTGAACTTCAGATTAGTCCCATGAACAACAGTTAGTTGTAACAAAATTAGTTGTAGCAAACATCTTGGCACCAATTTTCCAAGTCCAATGTCCAAGTTTATACAGCTGATAAAGCTAATATCATTACTCCGTATAGCTCTCTACAAATTTGCTATCGCAATTGATGCTTCGCCTTTCAGGTGAAACTGCGACAACATTTTTTTAGATGATTCTCGCTTATAAGACGTGAATCCAACTGTCCCTGCGAACTTCCTGAGACACTTTGATCCTCAAAACAAGAAACATTGATGTCAGTGAGTGCTATAACCACGGAATGAACCTGGACAAAGAGAGACGGAGACAGGAGACGAACTTCAGCTCCCCGTCCTATGCGTTGTGCTTGTTTTAGTTCGTGGGCGTCTACAATTTCTAATTTTGGTGCTCCCCGAAGATCGCATCTCTGACAATGATTCAATGATTCATTCCATTGCTTGAAAGTGAACGGCATTAATCAATTTGACAATGTTCGCCACAGCATGCACACTGCTCATAATAAAGCCACTTTAGTTTCTAAGCAAAAACTTTTTTCTCCCTGTTAGTACAATGAAAAAAGATGTTTATCAGTTGTATGAAAGCAATAATAGATTATGAAGGTAGCAATTTGTACAAGCATTATGCATATATTTATTTGTTGCATTAGGACATACGATTCTCATACACCGATCGTTTTATAAACTGTAATTCTCTTTACCAATTTATACGAAGTACATTTCGCTTCGCAATCAATTATTTTAAGTTATTTTTCGTCGTTGTTCAACAGCAGGGTGCATACTTCCAGCAATCTCTAGGAAAACATTGGAATATATTGCAAGCAGTTCAATATGTCATGGCAATGAATTCTCCATGCATACAATATTCAATATTATGTTTCCCTTGAAATGCGCTATGCACTTTATGATCGTGGCTGGGGCGATTTGCTTGATTTCGTGTCATTTCTGCCCTTCCAATGCCTACTTCTGCATGTCAGTTCCTGCTTTATCCCGGCGCCGAACTGATGCGTAGGTGTGGCACCACTCGCTGAAACGCACGAAGGAGGGTGACTATAACGCGATGTTCAGCAGCTCCTGAACAATTCCAGACACAGACGCAATATCTGCAAAAGCCGTTCTTGCGTGCAGTCACCGGTCCGTTATAGGCACTTTTGTGTGCAGCCAGAATGTTCCGCACGTGTAAGCGACAAACCCTAAAGAGCACAATACATAAGACTGCGAGAGCACTCAAGTGCTTGTCGCCGTTTTGAGAAAAGGGCAGGCTCCAATTTCAACAACTTCATCACCAAAGGTGTGCATTTGAGCTGAAATAAGAGCTGGATGGGAATATATTATGATTAAATAAGCCCTTGACTGAGTAGGAGCGGAACAGAACGAAGACTGTAGCGCATTTTAGTTAACACAACTCTTTTAGTCAAAATGTATTGACGGGAGACAATCTATACATCTTCGCGAGCAGTCATATATTACCTATGAAATGCTGCTAAATTGGGTGGGCTTTTAGGACGGGGGGATCCGCAATCCGGTGGAAGACACATTGAATGCAGTAGCGACTTGAAATAAGGTTACTAAACCCATATTGTCGAAAAGAGAGCCACACCATCCAAAAAGTGATAGGTGAAGTGGAACATGGTCATGGGATACACGGAATGATAAAGCAAACGTTTCTTAAGATTGGTATTGTAAATCATACCAATATAACTGTGGTAGAGAGAAACCCGGAACCCGAAATTGTGCTAGTGCACTGAATTGTACAATTGCCAATGGATATATTACATTTCAGCGCAATCGTTGTAATGCTAAAGCCACTGCTCTCTGTAAAACCAGGTTGCCATGAGCATAGCCTTCACCACTGCAATTGTGCGCTTCTTAAGGCGCATTGTAATTGTCTAATAGTACAGTCTGAGGGGAAGCGCCTAATGTAATGGTGCTCCTTGCTAGAGAAAGGCCGGCCGGTAACTGCTTAGCAAACATGTTCACTCTAATTTCTGGAATACTGCTTACGCGGCATTAAAACTCTTAAATATCTATAATTATGGCTGGAAACATTAACTCCATGTACCGTACTGCCATAAATTAGTCAAAATTGCGAAATCTACTGTTGGACCTCTAGCATGTTCGTCTTGTATAATATAATAAAACAATAATATAAAATGCAGAATACTCAGACCAGCACGTTTTCCTAAATATCATATTACCTAAGACTACGCTGTGTTTATTTCTGCAAGCCTAATTGTTTTTTAGGGGCATCGTTTCATTACTGATGCCAGTATACGAGACGCTTCTCATGGGCGGCCATCAAAGCAGGCTAGCGACAACCATGAATCGACCTCGCCGCCTGGCGCCTACTTCACAGCCAAATGATCTTGCCTCAGAACTAGGTTGGCTCTTTCTACTTCTGCTAGTATTTTTTTTCGTCACTCTTCACTTCTAGGCCGTACATTGTGGCTAGACGAGGGGCATAACAGGTGCAATTTATATTCTCACCAGGGGTATTTTCCCTAAAAAGCTCATCCTGCCTGCTTGCGGCTGATTCGCATAATGAATGAGGCTTTGTTCGATCCCCATGCTCCTAATCGTATATCACTCCGCATAAGTAAATGAGCAGAGAGCGCTCTAAATGTAAATCACTCTCACTGTTCGCACCCGAGTGGTCCCTTCTTTTTTAATGACCCATCGTGTAAATCATCAGCAAACACTGGTTGCATAGATAGTTTGTTTCGTCTTCTGCCCCATTAAGCTGTAGTTTGTAATGCCGTATATACCCATGGCGTGCAGGCTGTGCTCTTGGCATAAAGTCCTTAGATGGCCCTGTCATCTGTACGTTGTATAGATACTAAATAAAGTTAAAAGTTCAGTTCAGAGGTGTTTTTATTCGAATATACAAAACTCCCCCTTTGACCTTGCATATTTAAAACAGAGGATTAGCGTACATGATCTCCCTGTATTTCTCTCTCTCTTTTCTTTATAAAATAAGAGTCAGACTGTGCACATACGCACAGGGGAAGAATATAAACACTGAAAGCATTGTTCTGACTCAAAAAGCAGTTCTATTGCGTATTTATGCATATTCATTCATCTACGCGCTATAGATATTCACTATAACTAGCTGAAGCCACAGCACCGTGCTCAACACTATTTTGTTGCAAAATGCTTAAAGACGTCAACAAAGAACAGTTGAACACTAGGCCGATTTCACCACGTTCAGAGCGCATGCGCAGTGGTGCTGCCTGCGCCATTATGATAGTAGTCATCGCTGCTTCCCGTCTGTACAAGGGTTCAAGAAAGCATTGAGGGCAGTGGCGACAATACTGTCATCGTGAATATTTCCGGTAAATTTTAGAAGAAAGTTGGAAGCCTCTTCAACCCCACTCTTATGGTAAAATCAATTTATTCCCAACTTCCCGCCTTTTTATCTCAAAGAATAAGTTGGTTTGTCATGATAGACACGCAATCTGCTTATGTTTGCTATGTACTCTACCCTAGCACCGGCTTCTTTAAGAGGTCCTTCTGACGGCTTTTTCCCTGGAACCTCCGTTTGTAAAGCTTCAGAAGATGTATAGTGTACTGACTACTTCAACTAAACCATTAAAGCCCTTCAATCTTTCAGCCCGCTAAGTATAGCACAACCGGAATGGTTTTCGGCAGCAGTTGCGTAGTGAATCTTTCCTTTAAAATTGATCTATTGTGATCTTTCCGTCTTTGGTTCACTCGCGAAAACTCGTGTCTCGAGCCAATCAAAAGGCTCTTCCACGTTCACAAATTCACGACCATGACAAATTGCCTAAATACATCTTCCTCGACCAATAACCATACCGTGGGCACCTGATCTTGTGGAAGCAAGAGAGATCTTCCAGATTCAGTTACCATTTCTGATTTCTAAGCCATAAGTTGGTACCTGGTGTAGCAATATTTCACGACCACATGCCATAAATTGCTCTAAAGAAAGGTCAGTATCAACGGCAAATGGTTCAATGTCACAGCGGTACAAAAAGTGGCAGACAATGACCCTTCGAATGAAGCAAAAAACGTTGTGACCACTGTAGTTAAGTGGAATGGAATTATCCAAAATCACGTGCCACTTGCAGACCTCTTAGTTAATATTTTCACTATTCTGCAGCGTGCACGAGCCTCAAGTTCTACAGTCTCATAGTTTTGTTCAAAAATTTCATTGCTCACATCTTTTTTTTTTTGTCGTAATGTCGTGCCGTGCCTCAACCAAAACCTGTCATGTAAACGAATACACTCCATCCATTTCTGGCTGATAATGGGGAGAAGTGTACGATTGCATTAGCACGATGCCACGGGCAAGTTTGGCTGGTGTAGCAGTAACTAGGATAAACGACAGAAATACCCATCGACATATACCAAGCGTGTATGTGGGCATGTGTGTGTGTGCGTGTGCGTGTGTGTGTGCGTGCGTGCGTGCGTGTGTGTGTGTGTGTGTGTGTGTGTGTGTGTGTGCGTGCGTGCGTGCGTGCGTGCGTGTGTGTGTGTGTGTGTGTGTGTGTGTGTGTGTGTGTGTGTGTGTGTGTGTGTGTGTGTGTGTGTGTGTGTGTGTGTGTGTGTGTGTGTGTGTGTGTGTGCGCGCGTGTATTTTCAGGAGGGGGGGCACTTCGTTGACTTTTAGGGTACGGAGCAGGAAATGTTAGGCATTGGCATTTCAGACAATATATCTGGCGTATACAGCCGCTCGTCGCGATACTTCATTGACGGGGTCGCTTGCTGATATGTACTATTGCGACATTCAAACAAAGTGAACATTCGGCAGATATCTGCCTGGTTGGTGACAACTGAATTAAAAATAATGAAAACTCCAACGAAGATTTATTTGAAAAGCTCGACGTTTCGGAAACCGAACGGCTGCTTCACGAGGGGCTTGCACGAAGAGCTGGGCCTTCTTCCTGCACCGATCATAAATAAAGATAACGAGGATAACTACGTGGAAGAACGTTAGCTCATCGTCATTTCAGATTTGGCCAGTGTTCTTTGTAAGGTATAAGAAGAAGAGGAAAGGTGGGGAGAGAAGAAGAGAAAGAAGCCACAATAAACAAGGATGGCTATTTTGTCATACTGATTATCTCAGTTTTACTACAAATTTGGCACAGCCGACAGAATAGGAATGTCACAGACCCCGTGAAGGAGGCACAGACGCTGGACCAAGTTCCAAAGTAGACTTATCAGCTTCCGAAAGTAATCCCACGAAAACAAGGAAATTAAGAATCTGCTCTCTGGTGCGCCAGCGAACGCCGGTTGCTGTCCAAAGACTGAGTCAGAGCTCAGAGTTGTCAAAACACAACAAAATATATTCGTCACACAAGACAGTTACACACACACACTTGCACACTTAGGCTAGACACAACACAATACAATTCAGATGAGTATCCACAAAACACAGGAAAATAATTAACGACAAGCACTAAGAATCCAACACGTTAAGTACAAAGTGAATAGGAACACTAAGTGTCCAATCGTATTCACAAGTGCTGGTCTTGGAGTCAGATGATCTCGGCGTAGCTCGGGGCAAATCTCTAAGAAGGAACTTCTTCCAAAAATGTAGACTAGCTTGCCGGGGAACCCCCTTCTTCCACAGATGGTCAGTCTTCACGTTACATCTCTTCACCGGAGCGGTCTCAACTGAACTCTTCTGATTCCCGCACGCCGTTTTTATAGCCTTCGACGGTCGTTCTCGAACCTTCGGTCGGAGTCGTGATCCCGTAGAATGGCCAAAGCCTGGGAATCTTCTAGTCAATTCTCGAATCTTTGAAGCGTGAATTGCTGGGCTGGTGTTTTTCGCCTTCGAATCTTTGACCGCCGCCGTCGGAGCGTCGTCGAGGGGGGGGGGGGGGGGTTATGACTCATTTTTTTGGTGCACGCTCACGCTGTGGTAATCTCTTTCTCTCTCTCGTCTCGCCGGGTGAGAAGGGCTCTCGGCGCCCGCGCTCTGTCTCTCTCTGGTTATCATCGCTTCGTCTATGTTCTTCTAGACGTCTAGACGCCGTTGGTCGCGTCGCTCGT
The DNA here is from genome assembly GCF_013339745.2 of Dermacentor silvarum. Taxonomy (NCBI): domain Eukaryota; kingdom Metazoa; phylum Arthropoda; class Arachnida; order Ixodida; family Ixodidae; genus Dermacentor; species Dermacentor silvarum. The sequence continues at coordinate 112,372,809 of NC_051159.1, read as the reverse complement.
TTGAAGCGTACGCGCTCTCTCCACTGCTGAAACTGTCGCGGTGCGGGCGTGCTTCTTTCGCTGCCTTGCGTGACACGCGGCGAGCGCTTTGATTACGCGCTCTTTTGTGACAAGGAGCCTGTGCTTTTCCCCTCTTCCGCTTCGTTTAACCGAGGACCATGTGTTTGGTCTTCACCGAAATCTACGGCGACAGCGAGAGGCGTGCTAGCGTGGCAAGATTTTTACACAGAAGATGGTTTGCTATTACAGATGATCACTGAACCCTTGTTCAGAACGCTCACAAACACGACCTTTTGCTATTCGTGTTTGAAAGTAACTGTGTACGACATGAGTGAACGAGGCCGGAAATGTGAGAGTGCGAAATACATATTTCATCATATAATGGAATTCGAGCAGAGAAACAGGCAACAACTACTAGAGCTCGTGACAAAAAACGTCCTCCAACATTTTCAGAGGCTGTCGTTGGAAACGGTAAAACCGGATGTTTATGACGGTTCATCATCTGCAAAACTGAGTTTCTGTGAGTACGCGTGCAACCACAATGGTTGGCGACAAGACCTTGACAAGGTTATGAATATGCGCTTGTACCTACGATGCATAGCGAAAACCTGGAATGACTTGAGAATCACGGAAAGAGGGCACCAGCCGTGGGCTGAGTGGAGAGGCAGTTTTTTTACGTCTTTCTCCGAGAGTAAGCTCCAGAGTTGGGACATCGCTATCGCCTTCAAATATTATTGCGGTCCTCTGCTAAAATACTTCTTTGAGACGAGAAGGCTGCTACATGTTGCTGACTCTACGTTATCGGACTCGTAGCTCATACCTCTGATTATATTAGTACTACCTAAGAACATGCAGCACGATGTCCAGCTATGAACGCCGCATACTGTGGATGACTTGTTCAAAAATGTGAAATATGTGTGCCCTCTGCAGCATCAAGAGAGTGCTTATAACGGCTACAGTACTTCGTCTAGTGAAGATCACAGACTGCAGTGTAAAAGTATGACCAAGTTGACATCGGGAGGCCACTCTTTCTCATTTCAAGAGACCATCTTCCTTACCGATCGTGCCAAGCTTGTGTACATTTCTGTGCAAGCAAGTGGGAGGGACGTCAAGGCTTTAGTAGATAGTGGAGCTTCGATAACAGTTGTAAACAAGAGCGAAATTCCAGACCTAAGCATCGTGGAAGATTGTCCTGTGACGGTGTGTGGTTACGACGGCAGGAAACAGACGTATAATGAGTGAGCGGAAGTGTTAATCACGTGAAAAGGAAAAATCATCTTAACTAAGGCTCTCGTACTTGATGGAGTAAAATATCTGTTGCTCTTGTCTCGCCCAGTCATGCAACAGCTACGACTTAACCTCTACTGGGATAGGAAAGTCACTACTCGAGATGACCACCAAACATGTTTCGTTTCACTTGCTGAACTTCAACGGAAGCCTACTATAGCAGCAGACGTTACCAAGCTGCATCCAGATCTAATATGCGTCGGGGACTATCCAAAGGTCACGTCAAAGTTTGAAGTACCGTTTGAACTTCGCGGGAAGACAGTAGTCAAACGCAATATGTCACGAGAGAAGAAACATTCGTTGGAGGAAGAACTACAGGAGGTGCTCGACGCCAGCCCTATTGTAACAGTGCAGGTGCACAAGTGCAGCTACGCCTGTCAATCCATTTACATGGAAAGAAGTTTTTTTAATGGTGCAATTGTTTCGTTCAGCCTTTGATTTTGTTGTAGTTTAATTGTCCTTTCGGTACTTAATTAAAACTTGCTGTTTTTTTATTTCTGCATGTGGTCATGTACTAGCGTGTTTTCTGTTAAAATTATTAAAAATTATTACGTGCTACTTCAATTGACTAAGAGAAAGGCCTGTGATTCTTAACTGATTGTAGGTGTCAGATACTGTTCCAAATTTCGATGCTTAAACAATAAAACTCAGTGACGACGTTGCAAAATAGCCTTACCCGCTTGGCTTTTATTTCCTTGCGTTTGTGATGCCATCCATTCTTCTTAAAGTTAAACACACCTGTAACTCGCATTGCACCATTACTGTGATTGCAATGTTCCTTGCAATGTGTCTTGCAATCCTTACTAAGGGACTTTTCAATGTAATCGACGGGACAGGAAAATGGACACACGCAGCGCCGATCACTGTGGTGTGTCTACACTTTCTTGTCCCCGTTTAATACGCTGAAAAATACCTCAATAATGCAAAGCCAACTAGCCGAACAATCAACCTTGCAATCCTCTTCTTGGTTTCTTTGCTATCAGCTGTTGTTACCATGCGTTCGAAATAGTGCACGCGCAGTTCAGGCAACACTAAATGAAACATAGCGCCTACTATGTCACAAGTATTTCTTCTGTGGCCTCTGAAAAGTTGTACAATTTATTTGCTCTCTGTATAATAGCTAACTGCTGAGTAAAAATACATGTACACTCCTTTCTGCGCAGGCTCTGAACAATGTACTTATCCACACATCCTAACGTGTCCTATTATCCTAATAATATATAGTACGGTGAAATGTAAGACCAACTTTCTCGCACATTTCCCCATTGTCATTCCTTCTAAACATGCCGCGCTGCTAGTCGTCTAGATTCAACGTACCTCGTAAAGGAAAATAGAACCTCATCTTCGGGAATTGTTCGAGGCCATAGAAACCCAGCTAGCTCATAAAATAATTTCTCTCTTACCACGCGGATGTTTTTTTTTTTTTTGTAGTCAAAGCTATATTCACGGACGCATGTTTCAAAAGAAGTAAGTAGTCCGTGCACACAGCGCGAACCCAACTTTTTAAGAGACTAGTATCAATTGCAGGAACTTGGGTGAATGTCGGGCGGGAACTCTACCCGTTCCAATTTTTTATTATCATCGTCCATAAGCTGTAACAACAGCTCCCGAAATTCCTTCACCTGCAACGTGCCTCCTAAATAACGGAGATCCCACCGTATTTCACCACGCTATTTTTCTGCACCGTCATGTCTCTGTTCCTTTTTCCTACGGACAACCGACACTTTCATTTAAAAAAAGAAGTCCAAAGAAAATTAATCAGGGATGAGAATGCGGCCTTCTTCTTTTGTTTTTACAGCGCGATGATCATGTGCAGTCATCAGGCAAAGAACAGCGTATTGTTTCCCTTTACTTCATCGTATATCCAGCTCCTCGGTGGAAACTGTTTACCTCTTGCTGGCCAGATGTCTGCGTATATCTCTTTGAGTTCTACGTGCAACTGCAGGGGCTTTAGTAATTACTGAGGCACAGCAATCTTCTTTTCGGGCACCGTGATTTGTGGATATATGTCGCCATCACCTTCATTTGACAACACAACATTTTAGAGGCATTGCCCCAGAGAATACGTTTTCTCCAGCAAAAGCTCAGTATCCTCCATGGCTGCTATCAGTTCTCGTAATTTAAAAGTGACGACTTTTCTCGTACGTGTGAGCTACCAGAAATAGCTGGGAAACGATGAATATTGTGACAAATGTACTATGCGAACAGGGACCTCATGCAAATATACACAGATTACTCTAGCCAAAACGAAACTTCAATGTTCGCACTGTACATACTCTATAGGAGATAACTGAGAACATTGAAGTTAAAGAACCTTACTATTTATGCAATAGCAGACTTTTCGCCGTAATGTTTGTCTTGACCTTCATGTGCTCACAACCACATCCACTCAAATGGGTCGCCCTGAGCGACTTTCCAGATTCTCTATTGACCACTAAATCTGAAACCTGAACAAATATTATGATATTGTTGTACATGAAGTACAAAATATATACACAAGGGCCGTGTACTTTCATAATGAAATTATATTTCAATGAATTTCTAGTCACTGTGGCATTGCGTGCAACCCAGTAGGTGACAGTTTAGCCCCCGTGGCGTACAATGAAAATGAGACATATCTAATAACGCTTTCGCGAAGCGATGCACACGCCAGTTTACGTCAATTCGTCAGTTTGGATTTCGGGAAATTGTTGCTTTGAAAACGGTGGTAGTAGCTCTATTCTATATTGGCTTGTTCAAAAATATACAATTCAATATTACACCAAAGTCAGCCATTCCGCCGACACAGCAATGCACAGGATACGTCTTGGCACTGCGTTGATAGAATAGGCCGAGCCGATTGCACCATGTGCTCTTGCTAGGAATCAGAAGTAGAAGAAGAAGAAGAAGATAAATTACTAGCCGGCGCTTGCCGAAAGGTCGGTCTCACTAGAAAAAAATATTGGGTTCATATGGAACACTTCAGCTGTGAAAGTTTGTAGTTAGTGCTTTAAAAGAATTTTCAGAAGCCGCAAGTATTGCGGATAAATACTAGATCAATATACCATGCTCTGAATGAATCATTTTTTGCGAGAATATCACAGTGGTGCAGTTTAAAAGGTTTCTGCGAAGATTTCCCATCATCTTTATCTTGTTAAATGAAAAAAAAAAGATATCACGTTGTACGTGTAAGAACTACTATTTGATTATGGGGCACGTCGCAGTGAGGAGGCACCGGATTAGTTTTGACCACCTGGGGTTCTTTAACGTGTACCCAATGCACAGTACAAGGGCGTTTCTGCATTTCGCCATCATCAAAATGCTGCTGCGATGCGCGGTATTTTATGTTGAAACGTGGGGTGGAACCTTGTATACGCTGTATTGCAGACTGTGTTTGCTTGAACACAAGTGAACTGCATGCGACAGCTAAGAAATCCTAATTGACCTGACTTGCTGTGAATATTCTGTGTTGTGCCGTAAAGTTGATTCATTCGTATTTTGTGTGATTTCAGCGCATTCCGACTGTTATTTGCATTTATGGTTTTTATCGTATTTCCTTTGTTTGTGTACCTTTACTATGCATTTTTTGCCAAGAGAGGAGTAGTGGGCAATACCCATGGTACAAACCGTTTCTACACACATAATAAAAAAAAAAACACGGGACAACTTCTAGTTAAATGTGCCAGTATGATCGAAGCTGTATTTCCGGCTTCGCGTTATTGTGAGCGCAAACAAAATATATTCCTGAAGGTTCAATCAGCTCAAAACAACAATTAAATAAACGTGCATTGTTTACGTACAATGGCACCAGATGGCACTGTCATATACTGACTAAGGACGCTGCTTTACTAAGACGACAGTTAGCATGGAAACCGCACGCATGGACGGAAGCCCGCATTCCCGCATTTTGCATTGTGTTTGTTGGGTAAACTTATCTGGTCACTTGTACATGTTTGAGACACGCAAGAGTTTATGTATATTATTCGCCACCCACTACGTCACTGTTCAACAGCATGATTTATATGAGTGCCAAAAGGCATCGAATCTGTGTAACTTGTGTTGATTGTATCAAGCTTCTTGTTCTGATCTCTCTTCTTTTTTCTCTCTTTTGCAGGTAAGCATGTTCATCTGTTCGCATAAGTCTCAGTTCTGACTACCGTCGGTGAGTGACGTCAATGAGCTTCAGCTTCGTGATACTCCCCTATTCGTCACGGCTTTTTGCCCTATTGCCTACCCATGAAAACTGACTTCTGTTACTGCTCAGAACTTATTCGGATGATTTCAGCAATGTTTTACAACAAGACTGTCATCAAACTGTGATTGTGTAGCCATTAAAGCTAGAAACGAAAAAAAAAAACAATAAGAAGTATCAATTCTATGGCTCTCAAGTTCGAATCGGCTAATGACGACTGGTTCTCAGTAGCACCTGTTTATTGTTACTAAGAAATGTGCGCTCATCGCGCCATACTTGGTGTAAATACTACTAGCTGGACTTATCACTTTGAGTTTATTTTGGTCCTCCTTTGTTGCATGTATCAGAAGCTCGGACATTTCTATTTTTATAAGGTCATTCATATAGATTGCGATCAATCGGTTAATACTACGCTCACCAACGCTCAAACCACCACTATCTATGGGACCTGTCATGTATTCATCTGCCGTCTCAGCTTTCCCTTCCATTACCTTAATTATCAGCACAAATGTGATACACGGGAGAAAGCCTTAAATAACCTCCTCAACATGTTCACGCACATTGCAAACAATATTTTTTCTGTGTAAATATACTGTCATGGTTGTGTCTGCAGAATAGTCGCTCAGGTGTCATCTTATTTCAAGCCTAGTGAGAAATCAAGAACTCGTGTCCTGTTTCTTTTCAGGCAGTTTTCCGTGTTATAATTTCCTGTCGACTGGCTCACCTTCAGAGTCTCAACTGTACTCTAGCCTAACCACTAAGAACATGGCGCCACTTACATCGGTTGATCACTAGATGTTTTCCGGAAGAGAAATGTGTGTGAAAATTGGCACAGACAAAGGAGGCAACAATAACAAGCGTCTGTCTTCATTTCATTTTTGTTACTGAATAATCGTCTGTACACCTTTCCTATTTGCAGAAAATTGCGGACACACTAGTCAAAGGGACGATTGATTCTATACTATTTGCTCTTTCGTAAAAGTACAATATCTCTTCGCAATGATAAGTTTCGCTAATTTGCGTAGTAGCCACGCACTATCAGCTTTGTTAAACTTAAACGGCACCACTACTCGTCACGACCTTGCCGTTTCGATCATCCATGCACCGCCACGAAAACCACTGAAGTAGGCACATTGCAACTCACGTCGCAAAAGCCCTGCGCTTTATGCCTGCGCAAAATGCATGGCCTTTAAAAAAACTATAATTCAAGAGGTACCTGCGCCATTACAGTGACGGTGAGGATGACAGCTGCTTCTCGCAACCGGCTCTTTCCCCGATGTAGGCCCAGACAACGAAAGTGGCAAGCCTAGCCAACGCTATAGAAGCATACTGCAGCATAGGGCACTCATCATCGTTTTCCTGCGTGTTGTCCACTTCCTATCAAATTTCAGCAATCACATAAAAAAAAGGGAGAGAGAGATGTCTCCGTTATAAGCATCCTTTCATGTTATCGCCCACTTACTGTTTCTCGGAAGGCTGCCTTTCACTGCGCAGGAAAAAGGCTATTGCGACCGCTCCCAGACAGAAATGAAAATGCAATCTTCAGACTGTTGCACAAGCTCTGGAAATCGCGGAGGCAATATAAAGCGTGAGGAAGGAATGCAGCTACTCCCGATTCTCTGCTGCTTGCGATGCTTCATTGTTTCTGCCACAAAGTACAGAGCACGTTTCGGCTCTGCAGACGCACATTTTTGTTCACTCAGGCTCTGCTGTGACAGCTCATGGATATAAAAATCGAAATACTCGTCGTTTATTTTCTCGGATGGTCGTCTTCGAACCGACAGCATTGCTTCAAGCAAAGTGTATTTAATACTTATCCCATGCATTTTACACTTTATTGAGCCTAACCTCAAGCTTTTGAATCCATGTTCGTCAGACAGAGCTGTCGACAGTGTTGCTTTCTTTTCGCTGTCTGCTCTTGAATCTGATTCGAGATGCTTCATGTTTATATCACAATTTAGTGAGGTTAGATGTGTTCTAATGGTTTGCTCGCCGAATTCTTTATAGGTATGGCGACAGAGAGATAACAAGTTACATAAAAACATTCCATTTGAAAAATAGTGGAGATGTTGGTTGTACCGTCACTAATTAGGGGGAAAAATTGTAAACAACGCCGCCAATATTTGTCTACTACACAATTCATGTTATAACAATCAGACATGCATATATTCACATTTTATTTTCAGATACTGCAGCCCATAATGTAGGTATCGCATGAGTGGGGAAGAAAACATACGCATGCAGTGACAGAAGTCATAAGACCCGGTACAAAGCATTAAAGCACAAAGCATATATACGAAAGTTGGTTAGAGGGAACACCCAATAGCATTCAGAAATTCCTTCAATGGTAAACGAAAAGTAGTACCAGGCATATCATTCCGGTGTTCAGTAGTCCCAGAAAAAAAAAAGATCACAGCATATCCACGGGGTGAATGATGATGAGTGGGCGAAGCTCCGGAGGGAATCATCGGATCTCCCGCTTAAGGGGACGCTAGCACAAACGCGTTAGAAACGTGCAGTACTCTCTAGTAAGGGGGAGCGGCCACAGCGTCTTACGCAGCCATTTACACATGCCGGAACGTGCACCGCGTTTGCCGACGCCATCACATGACTGCTGAGAGTATACCCCCCGTATTCATAAACGCTCCTCGACTTGAACTTGACTTGCCACCGCTTTGGGCAGCGCGTTCGAAACGCGTTGAAGGTAACGCGGATGGCCACAGCAGCGTCTACACCAGCTTCTTACCGGGCCGTAACGCGCGCTAGCACAAACACGTTTAGAAACGCGCTAGAAACGCGTTTCAGTACTCAGTGCCCCTCCTCAGTAGTCCCAGAGAAAAAGAAACAGATAATTTTTAAATGTGTTAGGGCGAGCGTAAAAGACAGCTGAGTTCAGCGGATTACTTTTTCTTGTGGCTAGAAGCTTTGCACGTAACAGGTAGTTGTTTTGGGAGGTGTACTGTCGTAGAATAGAATCGGACTTTCTTATTAGGTCAAATATGAAAGCCCTTGGTCGTCACAATCGCGATTTCTTAATAAGCATGCAGTAACCAAATTTACAGCGAAGCTTTTTTTTTTTACTTCCCCCCCCCCCCCCCTCCACTTTGCGGAGGCTGGCTGCTGTATAGCGTGATGGGTGGATCTCGGAAGTAATGGCAACCAATTAAGGCGGTCCATGGCAACCATGGGCATTAAGCATAGATCGCAGACGCCAGGTTCACCACGAATAAAATGGGGTCGAAAGATTACTTATAATGTGGAGGAGACGGAGACTGTCAAAAATCGTCAAGAGGAGCAGGAGCGTCTTCGATACCCAGCGGAGCGTAGTTTAGAAAGCGAGCGCTTGCGGTCTCGTAATCGTGAAGTTGCACAACGTCGAGTGGCGGCGATGAGCATCCATAAGTGTGGGGAGCATTTGGCCCAGAAACGGGAAGCGTGGCAGCCTCGATACGCCGCTATGTTTGGCTAGGAACGCAACTTTACACTTCCTCGTAAACACGAAGCCTTGTCGTCATTAATACACAGTGATGAGGCAGCAGTGGAAGGAGATTGCGTTGTAAATATGGCGGCAAACAAGGAACGCTTGGTGCATATCCGCAGGGAATGGGGGTGCGAGGAATGGGGTGGGGATGTGGGCATGTTATTGTATCGTCCGGAAATTCTTAAACATTCTATCTTAATTGGAAGCGTTGCGATAGAATTACTGAACTGTAGTATCCTTTTTCGCATTTTCGTGTGCTATACGAGGTTCCTGGTTGGCTTCCCCGTATTCTCAGTGTACTAAAGAATGTGCGTTGGTTATATTTGTGGATAGTAAGGGAAATATAACAAGTAATGTATAGGCAGAGTTCCAAGCGTGTGCGTTAATTGCGGTCTTTCAAATAAACTAGGTAATCGAGTGCTCCCGAACGTTGTGAGCGTGGTATAGGAGCGGTGCAAAATTCATCCCGCTGAGCCTGGCATAACTACAAATACCAGCAAGATCAAAGTTAGGGAAAATGTGAGGACTATACTACGGGAACTACAATTATAAGAATTTATATGCGTGTATATTGAATGCCGATTTCTTAAAATATTTCTTGACATGTGCATGAAAGCGCTTTATTCGGGCGAGTTATATGACGGCAACGTCATAAAAGTGTGCTTTCTTTTACCAGAAACCGAAAGTCTGAGTGTAGCTTCTTAAAAAACGTACTTCGCTGGTAAATGGCTCGTCATTCTGCAAGGTCGTGCTAGTCTTCCATCTTATTTTTTTTTTTTCATAGCTCTTCTCGGACAAGTATGCGGTGTAAGAGCGGTACAAGTTTATGTCCATAAAGTGGTGTAAAAATTATGTACAACTTCGTCGAGCAGTCAAGTGGCCGCTAAAAAAGAGCTGATCAAAGGTTTGCTGTGACAGTTTCCCCAGCGCTTGAAATTCGTACACGTTGTTTATTGTAGTGGAGCCCACAACTTGCCTGTTGGCAAAAGTCTACGAACAGCAATGGTGACCACATGATGTGTTCAAAAACCACAGCGTTGAAATTACGATAATGGGAGACGTCGATTAGAAATATAAAAAAAAGTTTAGTTGTGCCAATCGGATAATATGACATTCTTGAGAAATTTTATCACCTATCATGGCTAGAGAAAGACGAAATGCCCAGTCGTAAAAAGACGACGTAAAAGAAGACGCTTCATACAATCGTCAGCTGCTTCACACCCATATTTTTCGCTGAACTAGCAGTGATTATCTTAGCTCTGCGGAAACTTCCTTCAAATTACTCAACAGTGGTTATAGTGACTGATTCACTGTCAGTATGTACGTCGCTCACTTCATCTACAGACACTACTGTAACCAATACATTTAAATTCTTAACCCCTCCTAACTTAAGTCTGGTACGATTGCTATGGGTTCCACGCCATCGTGGTACATTCTTAAATGAAATGGCTGACACACATGCGCGGATATCTCTTGATGGACCAGTTATGTCTGTCATGCCTAGTTCGGCTTATGTCACTGCGGCTAGGTTTAGAAAATTTTCCCTATTACAAGATTCTACAAAACTGAAAATCCAAATGTCGGAATTTAATCATTTGTCCTTTTCGTGGAACAATAAATGGTGCCCCACACGTAAATTAGAAATCTCCATAACAAAATTACGCTGCCGAATCCCACCATTAAATTTTTACCTACACAGGTCCGGTCTGGCACCGTCCCCTCTTTGTCCTACCTGCCAGGAACCCAAAAACATTGACCACTTTCTATTATTTTGTCATCGCTTTAGGAATCAGAGGAAGAAATTCGAATTTTCATTCCGTAAATTGGGTATTTCTCTAACTACTCAAATATCCTCTCCTTCGGGGCTTCTTCAATGGGCTTTAGCCAAAGGAACATCTGCGTGGCCCTCTGTGACTATATCGTGACACAAAAAGACTACCCAGTTAAATCTGGAAATAAATAATTGGATAACTCATTAAATCGCTAATTGTTGTTTCGGATTTATTCTAATACCACCAAAAAATGTTTGCTGTTTATATTCAATTACAATGATTTTAATTCTGTCTCTGCCCTGTAAATCTCTTTCCAAATTATCATAAACGCTATACTTCACTCTGAGTCACTTTTTCGTCTAGTTTTTTTTCCGTCTCCCCCTTCCCTTTAACCTTTAACCGCCGGCTTCTTGGCCAATCCCCCGTAGTGGGTTAGCGCCACGGATGAGGATCAAGCAAGCAAGCAAGCAATGCTTCCTGCTTAGAACTACAACTTCAGCTGCCATCCCATGGGAAACCTGGTAACTACCGTTGGTCAGGACGGCGGCGAAGGATGCACGAACCAGCTCCTGGCAAGCAGCAGGAACGAACAGGAAGGTCACCGTGGCTCGTCTCTGAGCAACCGTCGGCAAGGTGACTCCTCAGCACGAAATGGTATTCAAGCAGCGGTACGACATGGCCGTAGAGAATCCCAGCAGGCACCGTCACCCGTATCAGTCTCTTTGGGAAGCCGAGCGTCGCTCGTCCCACTCCACGTCGCAAATGTGAGGACGGCAGAACATCAGGGAGCTGGGGCACGAGGTCGCCGACGGTCCAAACTCGCCTGGAGCTCACGTCAAAAGTCGCGTGGTGCTGCTGGCACTTCCAGACAGCCAGAAGAATTGAGCCGAACGACACTGGCCGCGACAGAACGGAGCCCTTCCTCGCCCCCTTCCAGCCCATCGTGCCTCTCACCAGTTCCTGAACTTTCCGCCCCCACGTCCCCGTCGGACGAACGGCGCATGCTGCCTCGGCCATGCTTTGGCGGCCCAGCGTCTGCACCTGACGTTCACCGTCCACTCGTGGAAGGCGTCGAAGGCCCGGCTGGCCTCCCTGTGGATGCGGTCGTCAATGCCGCGCTGCCACCTCAAGGCAGTGGTGGACAGCGGCGCGGTTCCCAGATCATACGATACGCGCTCTTCTCTGGCCTCTCCATGATCGTGGCCACCGGCATACTGACCGTGCTCACGTGGAGTCTACTTCAGCAGCCGCTGGGTAGCGATGTGGAGCGAAGCGCGTCACACATGGCGCGCAAGCTGCTCCTGCGAGGTGATTCCACGGACAGTGGTGGGGCAATTCGCGTGAACGACTCGTTAGGGACTGTCAACGACAGTGCGAGCACCTTTCACGGACAAAACAGTACAGTTCTCTTGCGACTGAACACTGGCGGGTGATTTACAGGTGGACAGCGTTTTTCTGTACAACTTCTTAATAGGTTTGTCAAATTAATTTTGACTGTGGTTTAAACTACAAAAATTGGGTTGCCTAAATAAAAAAAGACGTAGACAGTCAAGATGGCTTAAAATATTCATTATTTCTTCGACCACCGTTGTAGGCGAGAACCAAACTGCGCGTTGAGGGAGAAAACGCGGCACTAATACAATGTTCAACTCGGCGGTAATACATTTCCACTCAATGTGAAAGCTGGGAAAGTGCGGAGCAGTGATTCACCGGTGTTTGCCTTCTGTTTTCCTTGTGATTATCTTGTGTTTAGCAATCCATCATCCGTTTCGACACCTGTGCTAAGGGACAACTCATGGGAAACTGCCATATGCACGCACATGGAACCACACCACCACGCACATGGAGCCAAAGCCTTTGCTGATGGTAGTTAAAGCGATTTTAGTGAATTTCTGGTAATGCGCTTAATGCTTGATCATTCGTATTTTAAATTATGCTGAATCAAGTTAGTTTATTTTTAACTGGTTTTGATCCTTCCTGCACTTGTTTTGATCTTGTTTTGAGCACTTGTTTTTGAGCTTGATCACGTGACAGACGCCGACGCCGACAGCCCGGGTCCCTAAAGTGCTTCGCACTTGAAATCCTTCATAGATGTATGCCAGGCTGACAAAGACAACGAAGCTGTATAAGCATGTTCTCAAACCTTCCGGAAATACTAGGAGTCTATTTGATGGCTTGCGGTCTCGATTGAACGAAGCATCAATTGCTGCTGTGGTCGAGCGTGGTCGTGGCTAGCTGAAATTTTATACCGGTCTCACACGGTAGCATTTAATTTCGATCGGGCCCGATCAGGATTAATTTCTTGCAATTGACAATAATAGCTGCTATAGCATGTTCCAGCGATCGGGATCAAGTGTGGGTGTGCTCAAAGGTTCCAGATGTCAACGTTGGTGTCGTTAGTGGGTCTAATAACTTATCACATTTGTCTAATATCCTGCGAAAATTCTTTGTAAAACTTTTTTTTCAATGAAAGTATACAGGGAGTCGCACGTAACTTTAGCCAAACTTTAAAGATATGCAAATGCCACGCCACGTAGCTGGACAGAACCAAGGTAATGTAGTTTGCCATCTCTTGGAGATAATCAGATTAGCTTTTTTGCGTTCCACCTTATTACATCATTAGTTTTATGTATCAACTGCACAAATATAATAATTAGATGAAAACTGCGAATGAGAAAATTGTTGAGCAACATGAAAAACCCTGATATGGCTTTCTGTGGCTAATACGTGCTACATAAAAGTGTTTTTCCGAGCGTGGAAGAAGCCCGCGAATAACACACAAAATTACAGAGCGACTAGCCGCTCGAGCACTCTGTGTGAACACTTTTATGTATTCAATCGTCTTGAAAGACGCTTATAGTTAGGGAGTCCGCACTGTTTACCTGGCAACCTCTGCTGCGTGTTGTTACTTCTGTGCAGCTTGACAATGAAATTTCGTGCAGCGGAGCAGACTGGACTCTTTAATATGTTCCCCCTCGTTGGCCAATTTTTCAGCGCCCATAGCGTCGAGCGAGTTAACCGCAGTGAACGTAATTTCTAACCACCACGGTCCCAGATGTCATGGCGCATGCTTGTACCGGTTAACCCCACGCTGTACTCTCAGAAGCGACGCAAAACTGTTTCGCTTGCATTGCAGTTGCACCACGCTATGAATGAGCATGGCTCGTAAAAAATGCCGAATAGTCGTGTATCATAGTAATGGTGATGATGATGGCTAAGTGCCTTAAATATGGCAAGTACCGACTATGGGGGATGGGCCGATAAGTGGTCATTGTAGGCAACGCAAACATAAATACAGGAATGAAACGAAAACACTACAACAGTTAAAACTGGGAACAAATGAAAAGTGCGTATATGAATGTTGACACGTGTACCGCTTTAATCGTCTCTCGCAGGTCGTCGGCGCCTAGCACAAGGTAAATATACCTGGTAGCGAAGCTTCCATAGAAGCCCATCCGTTCAAAACATGGTGGCTCATCGCCGGTTCATGGGGCTTAGCGCCATCTGTGTTAGGAGAGAACACATCCGGAGGAAAAAAAAATAATTTAACGTCATATCCGTTAAAAACAGAAGCGACGTCATTTGGTTCTCATGGGCGCGAAATTTGTTTTCGGAGGCCTGCCATTAGAGCTGTATATTCAAATGCCCCGCCATTCGACTTGATGGGCGTTCCGAGCTTTCAGCGCGGAAAGCAATGCAGGAAAAGATGAGCCGTACGGGTGTCGAAATCGCATCGCTGCACAGAACATACTTTCTTTGGAGGCCGACAAACGCTTTGGGCGTAGACCGCGTAGAGTGCTCGTCCTTTCGTCGGACGCCAAGCCCGTCTGCCAGCGCTGTCGCACGAAAACAACTAAAGTAAACAAGTTCGCTGCTCCCATAACCACCCTTGCTGATGTCGGTGACAATTCGTTCTGAACCGCTTTTCGCCCGAAGCTTCGCGACCTATGTGGATCGACCTTGCCTAGCACTTGAGCTTCGGCGTAGTTTGTCAGCGCACCGCTGTTGTATTGCCTGGGAAGGTTCTGATTGACATCGATAGCTGGTTCAGGTATTACAGTCGTCGTTGCAAGTGCGCTAGAATCCGTGAAGGCGAAAGCACTGCTATCTTGTACTATTCCATCGTTGTAGGCGACCGTGGTGCCTTTGTTAATGGGCTTGTATTCGCTGCTGATGTTTGTCAGCATCACGCTTGCTTTTCTTTGATTGACACGTGTACTTGTTTATCTTTCACCGATGACCGCTTTTCACCGGCTAACAAATGTTAAACGTTATCGCTCGGCGCACGACGCGCCTGCATGTATGGGAAGTTTCTCGGACGTTATCGATGCTTCTATCCATTGTCTGTTGTCCCCGACGCTTATGTAATCCGATTGTATGAGCGACGCGAACTGTCTAGTACTTTCTAAAAGACACGCGGGCACCAGGGACTACTCTGGAACCTTCGATGACTCATGTATAAATGCCGACACGTTCCGCCGCTGATCAGATTGCGACGATCGCAGAGTGTGTTCGCCGCTATCGTTGGGCTTCGAGTGCAACTTGCTTTTCAGGCACAGGTTCGCAGCACAGTCACAGCGTAAGCTGGTGTAGCTGCTCAAGAGTAGCTCCAATTTCGGCACCTACGCACAACAGGGTCTTCGCGGCGAAGTTTATTCGCCTCGTTTTGACAGGGACGATCTCAACTGTCCGCCTGGCTTCGACGGCGAGCTGTGGCTTGTAATGCTCTCTGCACAGCAGCCTGCTGAGCCCGATGATGCCTGGTTGTAGCCGCGCACGTAGCTCTACGATTCGCTTCTTCAGCAGCGCCTCGTACCTTGCGAGGAGACGCCATAACGTCTACCGAAGAGGTATCCAGAATACGTGGCGCACATCTCACATCCCTTGACCCGTGGCACGGTACGTTGTTGTTGTTGGCTTAGAGGTAGAGTATGTGACTCCCGCGCAGCGGGTCGGGGTTCGATCCCGGCGGGAACCGGGTACTTTATTTCGCATTTCAAGCGATAGCCGTTACAGACACCGGATATCGGCGGACACCATCGCGAACCGAAACGGCTATTGGAATGAGCCCATAACAGCTTACGCAGTAATATAAAGTCTGTTTCGTCATTAACAGTTTTGCGATCGTTTTCTTCACTGTCACTACTACGTGATAATATTCAGACCGCATGCATGGATAATTTCCTTTAAAAAATTCAAGAAATATTGATTGATTGCTTTAGGCAATAACTTGGAAGAAATATAAAAGGGGTGCTAATGATACAAAAATTTAGCATGCCAAACGTTTCTTTTGTGTGTGCACCAAACAGAGAGCACCAAAGAAATCCTTGTGGCTACAACTCAAGGCCCAAAATTTAAGTGACAGTTCTACCAAACTACTTCAATTCGAGCAATGTTTATCAAGCAAAACTTCAAGAAGTAGAAATTGACAGAAATTTTGTGCTATTCATTAAAACTAACTCAATTGTTAATTTAATAATTGTCCTCTTCCTCTGTAGTAATGTAACTTGCAGCGTGAACATCATTCCCAAAACTGAGTGGCTGATGTTGGTCATCCTATATAAAAAAATTTGTTTGATGTACGTTGGTTCTTTGTTGAATGCTATGAAGTACTTTACTTCTTTGAAGTAATTTTTTTTCTGTGCGAACTTTATTGCATTGAACATCGCATTTTTAAAGGCCCTTGAGGTGATTCTTCTTTAAAAGTAAACAATAAAACTTCTGTTAAAATTATTGACAATGTTTGTTCTGGGAAACAATAGCAACGCTGTTGCTGTCCAATAAAAGTACTGAGATATCTTCCGGTGGGGCTAGGAATAAAGTCATTAGAGAACAACGAATGACTGCGTGACTGAGGTTGAGCCTGAGAGGCATTTGCGCAATCTCTAGCAACGTGTTTTCCTTTGCGGATCTGCCATACTATTAGCAGAAACTCTCGTGTAAACAAACAGTCCCTTCATCCGTTAGTCCGAGACAAAAAGACAGTAAGCTACCCACACACGCTACCGCGGCATCATGCTTTGTGGATAAGTTTTGCTTGATGTATTTTTGCCAGTATCTGCGGTCTTAATGAAATGCAGATGTCTTCAATATACAACGGCAAATTGCAGTATCGCGTTTTTTTTTTCGAGAGTCTTCTGTGGGATAGAAGTCTGCATTATTTTTTGTTTGTAAGCGCCATTTCTCTTTGAGGCTGTCTGGTTTGTCTAGCACGTGATTTTTGTGGAGCGGCAGTGATTAAATTCGAGAAGATTAAGCTTTGCCCGCAAGGACGCCTTTGGCAGAAATAGTATGTGCTGCTTGTGCGCAGGATATTCCGCACCTCTGTGTCACGAACAAGTTACCTTATGTTTATACTGGCAGAAATATCGGCCCAGCACCATTTTCGCAGCAGCTTATTGATATGCAGTCACAAAGCGAGAATGTGACCACCGTGAGGCAATTTAAAAGATGGCTGGACTAAAGGTTTCATTTGTCACCGAGTAAAAGGAGCAGTGAAACCATTTTATTCTACCCAAGTGTGAAAGGTGTTGTTAAGTCATAATGACATAATGTGAAGCACTGGATGCCTTTTACTAATTTCCAGACGTATAATAGACACTAGTATGTTTATTTTAGATGCAAAGCACTTTAGGGGCCCGGGCTGTCGGCGTCTGTCGCGTGGTCATGCTCACAAACAAGTGCTCAGAACAGGGTCAAAACAAATGCAGAATTGATCAAAACCGGTTCAAAATAAAGTAACATGATTCAGAATAATTTAAATGACAACAGGAATAATCAAGCATTAGGCGCATTAATTAGCAGAAACTCGTTAAATCCGATTCCGAAACGCCAGACTAGTACCAACGCAGTGCAAGCGCTCGATTGCTTCGCACTTCCCCAGATTTCACGTTAGTGGAGCTGCATTAGGGCTGGATTTGAACTACACAAGCGCAGGATTTGAGCAGGATTTGAGATCGATTAGAACTGCATTTGATTTGGGGCGCAGAATGATCTGGAAGTCATTCCGAGGTAGCGGCGGCAGCCGGCTACGCGGGCGGCGCGTCTCTCGGGGCGAGCTCTTGGCGTTCGCTGGTTTGACTTTAAAAAAAAAAAATTTTAGTTAGGTTTCTTTGTCTAGAGTATACAAAAGTATACGTTGACAATACTTTCAATTTCATGCACATGCGCCCATTGGCGCAGATACAAACGGAAAGTCTTGTCCTCATATAAGAGCGTCGTTATTCCTGAAATAACCGCTGTAAACACTTTTAGCACATGTTATGCTTTTTTCTTATGTATCATTCTATAAAAACAGTAAACTAAACTATTTGCGCAAAAGGGTGACTTTTATAAGTGTAGCAATAAAAAAATTTTCCTTAGCTTAATTGTATACCTCGGCCTAAATGAAGAAATAAAGTACGGACATTTTATTTGTGAAAGTAGCGTGACCTTATAAAAGAAAAACACGAAAGTGCACTTCAGCTGAACATATGCAGGCGACATATGAGAAGTAGCTTCCACACTGTACAGCACAAACAATGAAAAGTGCCATTCGGTGACAGGTTTTCTTCTGGGTGGAGATTGTAGGTCTACTCCCACATTACGTGGGAGTGCACGCTACACAACATAGAACACCACGACACGAACACCACGAGGGAGCAATGGGAGGCACTGCTGTCCAGCTCGGCCCTCGACGACCAGCTCAAGCTGATCCAGAGAGCAGAGAAGATGGCAAGAGCCAGCGGAGCCCTGGACTAGGGGCCCCGACCATTAGCGATGCCCCTTCGGGGCAAGACAAAACTCTATCTTTGTAATAAATTTTATCTATCAATCTATCTACTGAACCTGCTATAAATCATTTATATTTTCTTGTTGTCGCTTAGCACAGAGTTCAGAGCGCGAATACCGTCCCTTTGTAACCACCGGGCTGCCTTCTCCAGCACGTCATTAGGCGCTCGAGTGACAGGAACACCTGCTCTCCACTGCTCATTACCTTTATCATTTGCCACTCTGACAGCAGCATATGCATAATTAGCCTACTGGGGAGGATCGCGTTCAAATCGATTCCTCCGACGGGGATTAACTTGCAAAAGAGAGCATATCTGCCGAAATCAATTATCATTTTAGTTTGAAAGGAACAGAACTCCATCCCGTATGTTAAAAATGAATTCAGCATCTCCTTACTTACCTGTTTATATATATATATATATATATATATATATATATATATATATATATATATAGGTGACGGTTCAAAACCTTCGAATCCCCGCCAGCTTTCACTGCGTCGCGGCAATATATATATATATATATATATATATGTATATATATATATTGCCGCGACGCATATATACATATATATACATACGCATACGCCGACGAACGCCGAACGCATACGCCGAAGAGGATCGAACAGCGAAGCTGTGAATGGCGTTACTTGCGGGGATGGAACGCATCGGCGTACACGGGCGACGGCGTTGCTAGCGCCTTCCTCGCGCTTTTTTTTCGAGGACGTTCCCAGACAAGAGTCCTTGACGAAATCTCTGTATATACAACCAACGCTAGCGCCAACTCCTCTCACACTCCACTCCTCCGTTGGCCTACTTCTTCCTGCACCGCCATTGGTTGGAGCGCCTCACGCTGTTCCCCTCCAACGCTAGTATTGGACCTAAATAGATAACGCTACTATCCTAGACTCACGTCAACCCCCATCCCCGTTCTCCTTTTCATCTGCACCCTCTCACAGCATTCTCACAGGGGAAAAGGGGTCAATCCAACGCCTTTCCCCTAGTTGAGCCCTTCTTTTCCTCTCCTCTCCCACTGGGTCACCTGGCCCTTTTTAGCGCAACGACAGCGAGGGCACAGGGTCCGCAAAAACAGTTTCGCTGTAAAAAATGACTCAGGGCAAGCCATGATGGATAACCGGTGGACCCGTAGAGTTAAAGAATGGATACCAAGTGAAGGGAAGTGCAGTCGAGGACGGCAGAAAATTAGGTTAACTGATGAAGTTAGGAAATCTGCAGGCGCAAGTTGGAATCAGCTAGTGCAAGACAGGGGTAACTGGAGAGAAAGAGGTCTGGGCCTGCAGTGGACATAAATGTAGGATGATGATGATGATGATGATGATGATGATGATTTATATATACATTTGTCTGCAAAATGCGGAAATTTGCAGCTCAATTCCGTTCCCGTGGAAACTGGATTAGAACACACATCCTCATTCAAGAGACTTACTACCTAAATATCAAATCTAAACAGGGATGCAGCATTTCCGGTAGTTTGTTATTCGGCGTAGTTAGGTCCTGACGGATGTACCATGATCATTTTGCGAATCGGCGAAATAATCACCGTAAACAATTACTGTACTGTATATTTACTGTTTGTCATACGTATCATTTCATCTTAATCGTACCTGTATTAATATTTTGTCATATTTTATTGATTTTATTATCCTGGTGATATGCGCGATGCATTTCAATGTCACCCATGTGAACAGGAGTAGCCAGCAGCATGTATTGGAGCCAGCATCTGCGCATTTAATCGTCAATAAGAAAAAAGAAAACGCTGCTAAAAATGTGGTACGCTCTATATTCCGCTTTATTTCTTATATAACAATTAATCGAGGGTCCCGGTGCAGTCCCTGACTTTGATATCCTTGTCTGTATAACATTTTTATAACTAATTGTATGAACAAATAACCAACAGAAAAGATAACCAGCAAACAATGGATTATAAAAGTTTTTCCCATAATGCAGAACGAGAACAGCAGTATAGTACAATGTACAGATGTGGACGGCCATCGTTCGTTATTCTTTGTATTCGTGTTTGGCTGTGAAAAATTAGAATATAGTTGTAAGTCTAAGAATCCGGTACCTGCTATTGGCGCAGGATAAGTATTGCACGATGTGATTTTGTTTTCGCTATAGCACCTAGCTGGCAATAGAAGAGCCAGATATAGCAGGTACGTTGACCAGCAAAGCTCGATTCAGTTTTGAGAGACTCTGCTAAAGACTTCACGGTAGTTCCACCGTCTATTGACCTATATATTATAGTGTCTTTCTTTGGTCTTTCTGCGGTCTGTATGCTTCTGTCTACCAGAGTTTTGGTTTGGCTACATTGTCTAAGTTTTTTTAATTTTCTTTAGTGAACCATGCGGAATTTAGAGTAGGCAGGCAATACGTGCAATACGTATATCACCCCGCCTAAACCCCAGTCATAGCACGCATTATCCCCCGCACATCTCCAATGTGCATCTCACTTTTCCTGCAGGCAATAATCCGCCTGAATAGCCTTCGAGAAAACATAGATTCAAGAACTGACCATAAATCATTCCGCGAAAGGTCAACTAACCAACACCCCTTACCTTCTGGAGCAGACTGCTGTCGCAATTCAACCCACCCTTTCTTCTTCTTTTAGATTCCCTATTTACCCTGCCATCATAATATTGCACGTATGTCAAATTTTTTTTAGTTTTTGTTTTTAGCGTTCTATTCATTATTCAGGTATGTAATATTGTAACGAGCATACAAGAGGCAGTTGGAAAGAAGAGGAGGACGAAGTGCTTCTAGGCCTGGTTGCGCGCTCACCATCATCCATCTCCTGTAAATAAAGTCATTTCTGCCCAACTCTCCGTAACAGTTGTGGTGGAGGTGCTGGGTAATCGACACCCGAAGACGGAGGTTATACCGCAAGTTCTTCGTCGAAGCCGCCGCCTTGCTGGACTTCCACCGAACCCAGCGGAGTTGGAGATGTCCCGCGACGCGGAAGAGCAACGGCCTGTCCCAGCCTCTGCCAGTTCTGTCCAGCAACTACGAGATGCACGTCCCTTCGCCGGAAAACCGGGCGAAGACGTCGATGAATGGCTCATCCATTACAAACGGGTGAGCGCCTACAACAAGTGGAATAGCACTTCCCAGCTTTCCAACGTTGCGTTCTTTCTTACGGATACCGCGTTGGTGTGGTTTGACAACAACGAGGAGACACTCACTACATGGGAAAGATTTGTTTCGCAATTCAAAGAGCGCTTCGGTGACTCCGTGACGAAAAGAAAAGGGCAGAGCAGACGCTTTCACAACGCGCGCAAGTACCGGGCGAAACATGCATGACCTACATTGAGGAAGTGCTAAAACTCTGCAGGATGGTGGACTCTGGCATGTCCGAGGAAGACAAAGTCGGGCACATCCTAAAAGGAATCGCAGAGGACGTTTATAGCTTTCTGATTGCTAAAGACAACCTGGCCTCTGTCGCCGACGTCATCCGGCACTGCCGCACGTTCGAGCAGCTTAAGACGAGGCGCGTTACGCCGAAGTTTGGCAGATTAGCCAACGTTACGACCGTTGCAAGCATAGATAACGACCAGTCGCTCGATCTTGCTTCGACGATCCGTCAAATAGTTCGAGAAGAGCTCAGCCTGCACTCACAAGTGACTCACCGCGATACTTATCACCCATGCTCGTCCCCAGCTGTTGAGACAACCGTTTCATCCTTCTCCGAGTATCCAGCGGAATACAGACTCCCGCCTCGACAGCCACCACTTGTTTACGAAAGCGGCGCTCCCTCTGACGCTCGATCACGATGGGCAGAGCCACGGTATTATCGCCAAGGCCCCGTGACTTATGATGCCGGGACGCGACCAGAGCAACGTCGACCCTACTACCAGGACCCCAATTACGACCGATACAACCGATCCCAGCGAACACCGGAGGCGAGTTACCCAAGAGAGAACGAACTCGCTTACCGCCCACAGAGAGCAAGCATTGGTTTTGAAGAGTATACAGTGAACCGTGACCCTCCCGTGTGCTACAGCTGCGGTTCCACGGGACACATAGCTCGTTACTGTCGCCAACACCGTCAGTCACGAAGGACACCGCCGATGTTTTCGCCATCTGGAACCCGTACTTCGCACGACCCATGGACCAGTTCACTTCCCACGGACCGTTTCTCGCGCGAGATCAGACGCAGCGATTCGCCAGCGTCTGACCGCAGCCTGACACCACCAATTAACCGTCCTCGTCGTTCTCCGTCCCCTCGGCGCCGTGCATCTTCGCCCCCGCCGGGAAACTAGCATCCGCGGCCGATGGAGGTGAGGTCGCCGGACGGTCTTTGGATGAAATACCTCTGCCTGCTGTGATGATCAAAAACAAAGTGAATGTGCTAGTTAACGGATTGCCGACCACTGCTTTAGTTGATACTGGTGCGAATGTGTCTGTCATGAGCCTCGCTTTCAAGAACTGCCTAGGCCACAAAGTTATGTTTTCATGGGACGATGCCGTTACCTTTCGTGGAGTGGGCGGAGAGTGGCTCCACCCCCTCGGTGTTTGCGCTGTAAGTGTTACGTTGGCTGGGAAAGTGTTTGTGTCGGAGTTTTTAGTCCTTGCCCGCTGTTCGCACGATGTAATTCTCGGCATAGATTTCCTTCAACACTGCGGCGCTTCTGTGGACTGTGGAAATGGTGAAATCCATGTGAACGAGGTGCTTTTACCCGCGCTTTCGGAACAAAGCTCGTGTGACGAAGAAAGGAATACACTCAGTGTGCTTGATGCAGTGCTTGCCCCCTCATGGTGCCTAACGCCCGTTCGTGTTTGTGCAACTACTGTTGACGCTCCTTGCGTTGACCTCGTGATTAGGCCCATCAGCATTAACTGTGCTAAAAAATGTATACTCGTGCCTTGCTCTGTCGTGTGCTTGACGAGAGGAGTCGCAACGTTGTGGGCGCTGAATTGTTCCGCCACGCCAGTAGTTCTGCCTCGAGGCATGAAAATTGCCCTTTTCGATGAAGCTTCATGCAGCTCAATAGCAGTACTCACAGCAGAGCCCGCTCCTGCTTACTCTCCATGCGATTATCGCCCTTCTGAAGAGCTGATTCTCGGTATGATCAGCAAGGCTCTCTGCACACCTGAGCGTCAAGCACTGGTACAAGTCCTATCTCGACATGTTGCTGCATTTGATTTTACCCACGGAGATAAGCCACTTGATTTACCATCATCACGAGCTCGCCACAGAATAGATACCGGCTCAGCACACCCCATTCGCCAGAAGCCCTACCGCGTGTCATCCTCAGAGCGCAAGGTTATCGCAGAACAAGTTAAGGAAATGATGAAAAAAGGTGTTGTGCAAGAGTCGTCCAGCCCATGGGCAGCTCCAGTAATCCTCGTCCGGAAGAAAGATGGTTCCTGGAGATTCTGCGTAGATTACAGACGTCTAAACGCTGTGACGAAGAAGGATGTCTACCCACTACCGCGAATCGACGACGTCATCGATTGCTTACACGCTGCTTCTTATTTTTCGACGCTTGATCTACGATCGGGGTATTGGCAAATACCTATGGAATCTAAAGACAAGGAAAAGACCGCATTCGTGACCCCAGTTGGCTTATTCGAATTTAATGTTATGCCTTTTGGCCTCTGTAATGCTCCCGCCACCTTTGAAAGATTCATGGATACAATATTACGTGGCCTAAAGTGGGAGATATGCATGTGTTACTTGGATGATGTTGTAATCTTCGGCCGCACGTTGGAAGAACATAACGCCCGCCTGAGTCTTGTTCTGAGTTGCATCGAGAAAGCTGGACTAGTTTTAAACTCAAAAAAGTGTCGGTTTGGCGAGCGTCAAACATTGGTTCTGGGACATCTAGTCGACAAGGATGGCGTCAGACCCGATCCCCGTAAGATTGAAGCAGTCAGCTCTTTCAAACCACCACAGACAGCACGAGAACTTCGCTCCTTCATTGGTCTATGTTCCTATTTTCGTCGTTTTGTACCCCGATTTGCCGATATTGTTCACCCGTTGACATCTATTCTGCGACAGGATGTATCCTTCACATGGACACCGGAGTGTGATGCATCATTCTCGCAACTGAAATTTATACTAACGTCAGCACCCCTCTTGCGTCACTTCGACCCATCTTGCCCGACTGAAGTGCACACCGATGCTAGTGGAATCGGAATAGGAGCGGTACTTGTACAACGTCACAACAACGCCGAACATGTCGTTGCATATGCCAGCCGTTGTCTGAGCAAGTCCGAGCGCAATTATACGGTTACGGAGCAGGAATGCCTGGCAGCTGTTTTCGCCGTGCAGAAATTTCGATGTTATCTTTACGGAAGACCATTTAAGATAGTCACCGATCATCACTCTTTATGCTGGCTGGTTGGCTTGCGTGATCCATCAGGTCGACTCGCGCGCTGGGCGCTGCGCCTACAGGAATATGACTTCGTGGTGTCATACAAGAGCGGACGTCGTCATGCCGACGCAGACTGCCTTTCTCGCATTCCTCTTGCGACTTCCGACTGCGAAGCTGAGAATTTTGATGACTATCTCGCTGCCATTACTCGTACGTTCCCCGACGCGGCAGACTTTCAGAGAGAGCAACGCAATGATCTCAACCTGGATCCGCTGTTTGCCGCCGCTCGTACTGCTCAAGGCAGCGGTCGCTTCACCATTCGTGATGAGTTGCTGTATAAGAACAATTACTCCGGGAATGGAGCACGTTTTCTTCTAGTTGTTCCCGAGAGTCTCCGCGCCGACGTCTTACGCGCCATGCATGACGATGCGACATCTGGTCATTTTGGTTTCGTGCGAACGCTACACCGCACGCAAGAGCGATTTTACTGGCCCAACATGTACCAGACAACCAAACACTATGTCGCTAGTTGTGAAACGTGTCAACGTCACAAGCGACCAACCACCGCTGTACCAGGTCCCCTGCAGCCATTGACACCGCCCAGTACACCTTTCGAGCAAGTAGGCATTGACCTTATGGGTCCATTCCCGTTATCGAACAATAAGAACCGTTGGATAATCGTTTGCGTGGACCATCTCACACGGTACGCAGAAACCGCAGCCATACCCTCTTCCACCGCTGCATGTGTGGCGCTTTTCCTGCTGCGTTCCGTCGTTCTTCGTCATGGTCCGCCGCGTGTTATCATCAGTGACCGTGGTCGCCAGTTCACTGCGGACGCCGTTGAGGAGCTACTTCGTCTGTGCACTTCTGAGTTCCGTCACTCCACACCGTATCATCCACAGACCAATGGCCTCGTTGAAAGGACGAACCGAACACTGACCAACATGCTTGCCATGTATGTGTCCTCCAACCATAAGAACTGGGACGACGTGCTGCCCTTCATAACCTACGCATACAACACAGCGAAACATGAAACCACGAACTACAGCCCATTTTATCTCCTCTATGCAAGGCTACCGCGCAGCCCGCTCGATACTTTCTTAAACTTTATTCTGCACGACGACGATTCTGTGTCAAAGACTGTGTGCCTCGCTGAAGAAGCCCGCCGAATAGCCCGCCTTCGTACTTTGGCCTCGCAACACCGTTCAAAGGACCGTTACGACGAGCGTCACGGGCCTGTCTCGTTCGCCAAAGGCGACTTGGTGCTTCTTTGGACACCACAACGCAAGCGGGCCTTGTGTCAAAAGTTCCTGTCCCACTATTCCGGCCCATACGTTGTCCTGGAACGTTTGAGTGAACTTTGTTATGTGGTAGCTCGCCTCCTGGGCAATGGCCGGCGATCAAGTAGAACGCAAGTGACTCATGTTGCTCGCCTGAAACGTTTTTACCCTACTGATGCCTCCTAACTCGCCCTACGGGCTTCGTCTGCTTGTGGGGGAATGTAACGAGCATACAAGAGGCAGTTGGAAAGAAGAGGAGGACGAAGTGCTTCTAGGCCTGGTTGCGCGCTCACCATCATCCATCTCCTGTAAATAAAGTCATTTCTGCCCAACTCTCCGTAACAATATTGCAGCCTGAAATGAAGTTCTCTTATGTAATCCTCTGGCGTGTTTTTTCGTGAGAAAATTAAGCAAAAAGGCACAGCCCGAC
Organism: Dermacentor silvarum; assembly: GCF_013339745.2. NCBI lineage: Eukaryota > Metazoa > Arthropoda > Arachnida > Ixodida > Ixodidae > Dermacentor > Dermacentor silvarum. Next base: position 112,346,284 of record NC_051159.1, on the reverse strand, counting down.
AGAAAAGCCATTGTGCTGCCAAATTTTCTACTCATATATACATTATACGTGTATATGATGAAGTTTGCAGCTGTCGACATCACAAAAGCGTAGTGAAGTAAAGCACGGCTATAGTAAAATGCACTTCACAAGATGTAATGTATATGCGGTTTTAAAGTGACAAGAGAAAAAAAAACACTTTTACTTTTGGACGCATTTCGAAACTTTACATTGTATTAGCACTTCAGAACATATAATATAAATACCAATTAATAGATTGCACACTATGACATTTGGATGTACTTCAAAATCTTCAATTGTGTTAGTTCCAAAAATGGACGTTATCGGGTTTGTAATCTGCGCAGTGAAAGTCTGGTCCTTTTGCATTTGTTGCTCGATTTCCGTGTAATCAGAAGAAACAAATTGGTGTCCTATCGTATTGTTTCAAGGATTGACATTCTCACCTCTACGACCAGGGTTCTAACCTCGTGGTCGGCCCAGCAGTTTGACATGGTGCAAGCTATCATTTTTTTTTTTTTTGTGACATGATATAAGTGGATACTGCCGGCGTACTTGGGCAAAGATCCTACAAAAAAAAAGTCAACCATGGCATCTATTCGACCTTTCTCAGTCAACAATCTTACTTAAACTTGTCACATTTTGCATCCTTCTAGCAATCTACATGACTATCTGCATTACGCCTGGAAAACCACGCGAATGGGCGGTAGAATCCGCACAGTCACCCTAGCGCAGCTTTCTCTGTAAGAAAACTGTAGAACAAGTGGTAGTCAAAACAAAATAATTTGTGTTCGAGAAAACAGAAAAGAAAATTAGCTACGTGCGCCAGGGGATGTGAGTTGAGCCCTTTGTTCTGTATCTATCAGCTGGAAGAAAAATATGGGAAGTCCTCACGCGCGTGCAGATTTTCTCAGGAGACCAATTTGTTTCTGGCGCACACCAACTAAACACGAAATTGTAAGTTTTTATTTGGGCCGTCGCTTGAATCAGTTTGCAGTGCCTCTGACAGCAGGGGATTTCTTTCCTGCCGTGCCACTGTAATTGCCTGGTGACTCTCCGTACAACGTCATTAGGAGCGCCAGGGATGGGAGTACCTGGCTGCCCTATTCTCTTTCTTTTATTACAACAGGCTTGGCTGAAGCTCCATGTGTCATTAGCTCAGCGGAGTGGATACCATTTCAATTCAAGCTTGCGTTTTTGATTGCTCATCGCATCCATGTTTGTAGAAGGTAATCAATTATCCTTTCAGAAATAGCACCCGAGAGATTGTGAAAAACTAAAGATCTGCGTTTTTTTAGGTATGTGGTAGGTATTTGCATCTCGTCTGCAGCTGTGCTCTATCGAAAGTTCAGTAAGTTGATAGAATGATTTGGTCTCGTTAACAGATCACTTTACACGTTGTAATCTTTTGACTCTCGCAGAAGCGCGCACAATTCCCTAGAGGTCCCTGATCTAAACCAAAATGAAATTTACAAACCTTACGCTTGGCGTAAGTCCTGGAGTGATACTCATGTGGTTTAGTAGACTTTATCATGGGGAAAGGGCAGATATACAACGGGAAGATTTTTCCTACGATAACTCGACTATGCTGAGCATCCTACATTAAGTTTATGAAGTAATCTTCACTTTAATAAATGCCTCAAGAATTATTAGGGCTTAAAGAAGTAGAGCGTATCAAAAAGATATGACTTAATGCTAATGTTGCGGGAATCTCCTTTCGATTACTTGGTGCCACCATAGTCGTCCTCGGTTAGGGTGACAGTAAAAAACGCCTAAAAACATTCTTTGAATACTGCAGGTGAAAAATTATCGATTTTGTATGCTCATGTCAATTACTTCCCCAAACACTTTCTAAAAATAGTTCTAGCAAGAAATAGCGGCAAGAACATTATCCCGTACGCATTTACTCTTGCCGTTTTGCTCAGCTTGACAGTTCGGCGATGCGCTATTCACTGCCGCAAAGCAAAAAAATATGAAATCGCCATGGTAACGCAAATAGTGATGTAAGTGACGCCGTTCGCCAAATTGAAAAAAACAAAAAACAAAGCCCCTTTCTTAAAGTAAGATGGTTGAACGTGACGCTTTTTCCCATGCAAACTGAATCAAAGTCAAAGTCCAAAACCAACGACAACGCAACGAACCCAAGAAATGCTGAGCGACCCGATACGATGTATATGTGATTTGATTGCTTGTTTAGGATTGTATTTTTTAACGTTGACGTTGAATGAAGACACGTTTGGTTAAGTTGCATAGCCTTTATTTTAGATCAAGTAGCCGTTGTTTAGACGCAAGCACTCACACTTTCATGGACGACTCTACACTAGCACAGTATTGCCTTCTGATCTCTGTGGCAGACGGTCAGAGGCTCTGCCGTTGCCGATACACGGGATTGGCCTGACGGGTACGATCGCACTCGCGCTTACGTTCGCGTACGGCAGCCTCTTCTGCCGTGCACTGCACCCGCGGCCTACCCACGGTGACGGCCGGGAATGCATTGCGTGACGCGCGTAATGCAGTTCGTCAGGGAAGCGTGGCGTTGCAGTTCCCATTGTTCTTATCGTTACAACTGCTAATGTAAATTGTAGTGTTCTACGTTACGTATGTCGTGCGCTGTAGTTCTGTGGTGGGCGCAGATGCGCAGCCGTTGTTCTATTGTGTGCGCAGATGCGCAGATGGTTCCATTGTGTAAGTTGGCTGTCCTGCAGTGCGTTTTCGGCGCTCACGGACGAATCACTGAGACATAGAAAGCTTCGCTTTATAATGTAATTTGCAACGTTGCAAAGGTGTGGTCTGTGCATAAATAGAACCATCCAGATTCACAGCACACCGTAATACAGACTGTGGAGAGCTGCTGTGGGCCTATAGACTAAAGCTCGTCGTATTCGCCTCCTATGAAACAGACCGTGCGGCTTTCAGCGCTGCAGACATAATCCGTACTACTCCTTCTTGTTACCGACAAATCAGAAGTCAGGACTGCACCCTCAACTTTGACTGCGCACCTCGCCTTCTGTTCGTCATTTATATCATTACGTTATCTCACCAAGCCATATATTATGAACTCTACGTTTAGTGTGAGGCAAATGCTTCTCCCGTATAATTTATTTGCGGTGGCGTTAAAACAACAGTGAAAAATGGGCTGTGCTTATCCTTGAAACTCTTCCAAGCAGCTTTAGTGCTTTGTAAGCAAGACGAACTTTCGATGCAGCAGCTAAATTGTTGATGCTGAGAAATAGGCCTTTTCGAAGAGACGTTCCTTGGGAAGAGAAGTTTGCGAGCTTCACAATGATATGGCTGCAACCCAGCCACCGTCTCGTTGAGCGCCCTGCCTAGGAACTTCTGAGTAATAGGTGATCTAACTGAGCAAGCCGTCTCCAAAAGCAGCTTGAATATTTAATTTCAACGTGGCTGAAGTTGAAGTAATCGCAAATATTGCAAAATTAATTACTATCAGCGACTGACTATTTCTCACATAATAAGTACCAAGGAAATGTAAACGAAGCTAGGGCTTGCTCAGTCATTGTGACTGTATTTTATTTATTAGTGTTATTGTTAGCACATAAAATCTGCACTCATATAACAACCCCGAACGAAAGAAGCACGTTGTGGGCAAAGTAGGATGGGCCCAGAGATCTTCAGCTACTTTTAGTACTTTTTTTAACAGAAACTCTGTGAACGCCTTACCCGATGTAGTGATTGTTATGGTTCGTCGGTATATCAGCGTATGCATGATATAAGTAGCTCAGTTCCGCAATGACAATGGTGTTGATACAGTGAAGAACTTTATGAGTTTGACTAACTTCACTTAGCGAATGCGAAAGGTCAACACACATTTTACTTATTATCCTTGGCAATCATGCGCAAACTACTACAACTTGCACAAGCCACGTGAAAACTTATCTGCTACAAAAGGTCAAGGAAATCTTAACGAATACGGGCTGAAGTCACATCAGATTGATTGACAATTCTGTGTTCAAACATTTTGGTAAGTAACCAGCTATGCGTCACTCGCTTCCCACTCAATTAAGTGAATAAACACCATAAGGCGCGAGAGGGCCTAGCAGGGATCACATAATATTTTAAAAAAGCAGCCGAAGTGCAAGTATTCTAAAAAGCACGCCCCACCCACCATGCAAAAACGACCAAGACTTGTCGATATGAGAGCTATTCTAGAGCAGGAGGGCTTCGAACAAACTCAGAATATGTTCCACATATAGTATGTGCTGAAATATTTCGCATGGTAGGAATTCCAAGCGCATATGCGAGAGTCATTTATTTTTACCCCTTTTTAGAACTGCTTAAAATTCACTGTAATGTCTTAATTCCTTTACAGATTTAATGCACCTTACCGTGCCACTATGAAAATATTCATGAAGCGCTGCTTAAATAGCAGCGCTTCTTGAATGTGCGGCTTTAACTTCTGTAACTTAAAACCATACAGACGTCTTTCAAATACCAACCGTTCACAGTTACTGAGTGTACATATTCTATAAGAAGAACAAAGTAAACACATTATTATACAACGAAAAGGTTCTGCACCATATTTCAAAGTTGTGCTAAAGTACTGCAAGATTGAGGAGGCATCACTTCAAACCACTCCTTCCACATGAAGCTGCTTAATCCTTTTCTGTTACCCCAGTAACGAAAAGCGAGGAACTGCCTTCACTGCTTTCCTTCTCTTTTCTTTCTGTCCTCGCACAGCGGCAGCTGACGCTCTCTCTGCCAGCGAGGGCAATGCTCCGTCTAGTGTCACTTCAGTGCGCTGTGCTTTCTTTGTTTCTTTATTTATCATCGGCGCGCAACGCGACGCCACTGTTTGTGCTGCTTCACACGCGGCTTTCGCCGCCGCTGCGTAACTAAAAGAATGCAGTGCCGTCAAGAGGCATGCAGGGCTGCCTCTGGAAAAACAAACATAGGCACCGGCGCTGGAGAACCATTAAACTACATGTTTACCGCTACAACACACGACCACGAACCCGAGCAATGAACTACGACATGGATGGAACATAAAACTGCTCACGTTCAAACTTAGCAGTCGTTCATTTCCTTGCATTTGTTTTCGTCTGCGTAGCAGCTAATACGTCCTTTAAAAAGCAGCAACTTTGCAAATAACAAGTTATCATGCAAAACCTCTGCCTAACGTGTACGTCTATCGGCAAGAGGACTATACTACTAACAACACCTACTAACAATATAGTTCTGAACACGGACAATGATATTGCACCGAACATTGGCTGCGATGTTCGCGATTATGCTACCGAGTATAGTGTCGTTCCGCTGCACGAATTTAATGACATCAAGGCTGCGCTACAAGGTAGATGCCCGCCTCTGATTAGGCATACGCGAATTCAGCTTTTTCTTTACCATTTACTCTCTCTTTCGCTTTTTTCGAAGTTGCTGGCTCCCGCCGTTCTCTGGCATACACAGATTGCCCGCGGTCTCAAGAAATGCCGCTCGTTCTGAAACAGGTGTCAGATATCCTCTTGATCTTAGAAGGCCACTGCAAAAGTGGTGAGGATTTTGAAAAGCCGCCCAAATGGGGCAAACGATCCGTTTAAAGATACTATGAATCTGCTATTGCGTGTAGATGAATAATTCTAGCTGATATTCATGGCAGCTTTATAAAGGCCATCAGTTGGTTTCTCATAATGTTGTTCTAAGGTCTCCTGAACAGAGATACGTACAGGACGTTCCCATAATCGTAAACAAAGTCGTGCAAAAGGACAGATTGCGAATAATGAATCCTACAGTGATTTTACCTATAATGGCGTCACTCCTGATTGCTGGAAACAGCTTGTGGTTGCCAGTAAAAATGGCTTTTTGAAGTTGACAGACACCATCACTTTGGGAACATCTCATCATACTTAGCACAAGCCTAAGAATTTGGTAATGGGGAAGCTGAGCCGGAATAGAAGATGCGATGGTTACCTCAGGTCTGCTGCGCCGTATTTCGCTGATATTAATTTCCACGGTGATTGCTTGCTGTTTCTTCTGCCAGGTTACAATTTAAGCTGGGCTGATTGTAGACAAAGTAGGAATAAAGTGCGCATATTTCACTTTCTTAGGTGCTTGCTTGATATTGCAACGCTTTAAATGCTGTGCTAGCATAAGAAACCTGCCACACGCGTGTGCCAAACTGATAATATTTCGCGAAGGACCAAGGATAGTGCGTAATTGGAGGTTTCCCGTTGTCTAATAGAATATCAAGGCGACCCTGAACCCATTGCAACACGTTTTGAATGAGTGGATATAGGAGAATCATGTGCCAGCTCAGCCTTCTGTGCCAGCCTTGCCTTTGGCAAGCACTTGCCAAACCAACCAAACCGCTGTGGTGAACGTGCGCAACTTTTATTCATTGCTCCGCATTTTATTAGATATAGTGAATTTCGCTGTATAGAGTTACGGGGTAAACGAAGGGTATTTTTCAAACCTCTCCAGTCGAAATTCCACACTGGCGATGTATTCAAGGCTCTGAGGCTGTGCGTCATAAACAGCTGAAGTTAGCATTTTCCATTACAAACTCTGCTTATTAGAACCGGTCGAGCCACTTCACTAGTGGTATTTTGGTAAAAAAAAAAAGAAGTGCCTATCCCGTTCTTCACAGCATGAGTGAAGCGAGCTGATCCCGCGTCGTTATAGGGTATTGCGAATGAACGTTTGTGGCAACGAAGCGAGCGCGTATATAGTATTTTCTTTTCGGTATGGCTGCATTTTACACTTAATTGCTAATTAAATGCCTGAGAGCCGTACCATGCGCATTTTCCTGCACGCATCCAAGTGCTCTTATATTGAGGCGCGCTAGTAGCGCTTAATTTTTGTTTGTTTGATGAAAGTGTAGCAGGCCTCTCTCGGCGTCCGACGCAATTGCACTCACGCTTCCAGGCGAATCGAGAGCGGTGCCCGACGCAAGCTTAGCAGGGAATTATACAGAGCCTGCTTTTTCGCCAGCATGCGTCGAGCATGGAAATGGAAAACCCGACAGGCGTTTAGAAGGAAATGAGATTACGAGGTCAGCAATAGCAGGATTAGGCCATTCTAGCGGCGTTTCGGCAAGCAAGGCTTTAATTCCGTAGCCATCAGCGGAATACTTCATTAGGTTCTAAATGGAAAATAGGAGCATCATCTGTTATTTTTCTGGTAATACTGTACCGTGCTTTAATAGTTAAAATTTGTTTTTGCTGTTTCAAAAGTGCGCGTAAGCTTTCTTCGTGAGGATTTGTTCTTTTTCTTTTCAGTGTTTTAAGTGTTATACAGCTGTGTCATCTGTGCTTAACCACCGTGGACGAAACATGACTCGGCACTTAGACGTGCAAGCCATTCAGACTCAGTCGTTTTTTTCTATACATTTTTTCTTGTTTGCTCATATTTATCGACGCTATCGAGCCAATGCCTGCGATGCTAGGGGAGAATATTTTTGAGATGTCACATAGTCTTCAATCACCTTGCCTTGTTCGGTGCTTTCGCACTGTTTCGACTCCGACATCTACCAGCTAGACCGCGTTTAATATTGTGGAGGATAATTATAACACAAATGTATACGCGAACCGTCAGTCATGTCCCAAATAACACAGGTTGACGCACAGTTCTTCCTGAACGCGTGGTGCAGGGATGTGCGAGTCTTCGCTCGGTGTCGGTGTCGTTGAGCTGTTGCTCTATGTGTGCCGGTTTCAGTCGGTCCACGGAGATGACTTCCCATCATCCACGAATTTCAATGGTGAAAGTTTTTGGGTTGTGACGAAGTCCTTTGAATGGGCCGTCCTACAACGCCCGAAGGAATTTCCTCCCAGCTTGTCGGGGCACGAAAACGTGGGTACAGTTATCCAAGTCTTTGGACACGTTTACAAGAGTAGTATGCTTCGCTCGAGTCGCCGTGCAACGGAGGCTGTCCATCATAGTCCGCAAGCGTGTCACGTGCTGGAGAGGGTCGGGCAAGTGCTCATTGTTGCTGGCTTCTATAAACTGGCCAGGAAGGCGAAGGGTGGTCTCACAGAGCAACTCGGCGCTGGTGCATTTCAAGTCACTTTTCAGCGTTGTGTGCATGCCAGGAAGAGCAAGTGGCAGCACTTCGGTTCATCGAGATTCTCCGTGGGCAGCTATAGAAGACTTGAGCTGCCTATGCATTCGCTCAACCAGGCCGTTATCTGTTTGAATGACCCCGCGTCAGATGGCAATGCCAGTTAGTGACTATTGTCAGTGTAGACGACTGGTCAGTGGCGCGCATGGTCATCCATCACGGCGGCCACAAGGATTATCGAACCCTAGATTGCGGGTCCTCGTCGTGTACTCTCAAGAAAATTCCACCGTGGAGGGTAGATTTTCGCACTTTTACTTTCTCTTAAAATTGCCAAAATGGATGCATTCGTTAGCAGAAGACACTTAGTGCACCCTTTCATTAATTTCAGGATGGGTAAAGAATGCCTCGCGCGAAACATGCACCCTGAAGAACTTAAGGGTGCTCGGGCGCTTCAACATAGTTAAAGGCAGTAAGAAGAACTAAGTGTCTTTTTCCAAGCGGTCTGCTCCGAATTATTGCTCGAGCACGTCATATGGTCACATTAGGCTGCGAATGTCAACCGGCTAATTCGTGTAATATCGCGCTCAATATTAGTTGCAGCATTGCATATACACCCTTCAGTTATCCCAGTAATAAAAATGACTAGTGACATTTTCAATGCGAAGCACTTCTTAGCGAACATTTGCCACTTTGACAGTATCTATCTATCTTTCTATCTATCTATCTATCTGTTTATCTATCTATGTATGTATGTATCTATCTATCTACTTTCTATCTAGCCGCCTACGTCTTGGTGCTCTCACGGTCGTTTCGTTAAAGGGGCCCTGAACCACTTTTTATCGCAGTGGACAAAGACATTTGAAGTGAAAATAGGCTCTTTTAGAATTGTTTTGCCGCAAAAAGTACTTCAATGCGTTCAGCAGAAGCGGCGTTATGCCCAATCAAACACGGCCTCCGATGTGCTTTCCTTTCTCCTTCATTGCCTTGCACTGCGAAGGCTGCGGCGGAGTGGGGCGGGGCCACAACGCCTCACCTCCGAAACGTCACCGTGGCGCGCAGTTCAAATTTCATTTTGGACTTCCTATTTTGGTGATTACGAAGCGCTAAACGTAAGCCAAACGAGGTTGTCCTCAGCGAGCCGCAGTGTGCTGAGCCACTGGACTCGTGGCGGCACCTCGCGGCGGCCGTGGTGTAGCCGACCGCAGCGGCCAATAGCAGCCGTGTATTGGAGTGTGCTTTATTACGAAATAAAGCACACAGAAGAGAGGGCGGATCATGGGGTCTTTTTAAACGAGTGCGTTTGAGAAGAAAGGTGACTTCGCGTTCCGCTTGCGAGCTCCACGGACCGCGTACGACAGCAGAACTTGGCTGAGATGTTCACAACAGCGCATGCTACCTGCGGAGTATGTTATTTCCACGAGCCCGAGGGGTGGTTCAGGGCCCCTTTAACTTGATAGGCACCAAAATTGGCATAGTATTACAAGAGTGTATGACGAACATAAATGATAGGTCATGACACGAATATCATGACATGTGTGTCCTGTAGGTCATGAAACAGCCGCCTACGTCTTGGTGCTCTCATGGTCGTTTCGTTAACTTGGTATGTAACTTGAATGGGTTCGGACATGGGTACTAAGTGAAGGAAACACTAAAGTATGATGGTAGAAGACATGAGCATGACACAGCAAAAATGACAATGACTCAACAAAAAATATTAACACAAAAAAAACTGGCATGGGTTCGGCTTGGGGCACTAAGTGAACAAGACACTAAAGGATCATGGTGGCAGTCATAGTTATGAGTATCACTCAGCAAAAATGCGCAGGACTCATCAAAAAATGAATAACACTGAAAAACCATTGGAATGGGTTCGGACGTGGGCACTAAGTGAAGGAAACACTAAAGAATGATGGTAGAAGTCATAGTCATGAGCATGACTCAGTAAAAGTTACAATGACTCAGCGGAAATGAATAACACTCAAAAAACCCTGGATTTGGCACTAAGTGAAGGCAACACTAAAGGATGATGGTGGAAGTCAGAGCCACCGGCGTGACTAAGCAAAAATGACAATGACAGCGAAAACAGATTAACACTCAAAAAATATTGGCATGGGTTCGGCTTGGGGCACTGAGTGAAGGAAACACTAAAGGATGATGGTAGAAGTCATAGTCTTGAGCATGACTCAGCAAAAATGAGCATGACTCAACGAAAAAAGATTAACATTCAAAAACCAATGAAATGGGTTTGGAAGGTAAGGCTAAAGGTTGATGGTCGAAGTCATAGCGATGAGCATGACTAAGGCTTTCGCCTTAAGGTCTTTTAGGCGTAGCTAAAGGGCCTCCTGAGGACTCATGACATGAATGTCATGACATGCGTGTCACGTGGGTCATGAAACAGCCGCCTACGTTTTAGTGCTGTCATGGTCGTTTCGTTAACTTGGTAGGTTCCCCGAACACTGCTTCGCATAACATTGGTTCCCGGATCTGCCGGCTGTTTTTCTTTGCAAGCAGGGTGCTACCAGTAACAGGAACGATGGAAAGCAATTGTTTGTGTATGCGCTACCGTACTGAAATACGGACTCTATATGGCAGCATGGCGATAGTACATGGCATCTCCGTTGGTGAAGTGGAAAGACATAGCTTTTTCTCTTATTTCCTACCCTGCCTTTCGCTATTCACCACTGGCTTCGTTTAGGTTGTTTTATGGATCATCTGCCACTCATCCGCGAATGGCAGCGCGTCAGCTAATCATAGTTCTTCATGCGCATGGTCTTTCTGGTGGATCATCGGGGTATACTCGATGTTATGCGTAGTAAGTTTTGCGCTGTGACATGAAGTATCGGCTGGAATAAACGTTTGCTGGGGTGTGGGGAGCGATCTACTGACAAAAACAACATCGCAATTATTGTGGAGGTGGCGCGCCCCAGTCGTAATGTGGAAAGACACCACCATTTTACCTTCTCCTTTCTGCTTTTCACATATTACTGCTAGCATAGCTTAAATTTTTCAGCTTGGTGCTGGAAAATAGGTCAACAGAAGCACTGAAGAGCGTGACATCAGACTATCACAACACCTAGAGGCGCTACTGCCTTCTTACGATGCTGTAATATTACGTGTGGTTGTGTCGGCATGAAATAAAAAGGGTAGAGCGGTCGAGGGGTAACACTTCTGACTTGCAATCTGCAGGTCAACAGTCTTACTCTAGGCTGAGCTGCTTTTCTTTTTCTTCGCTTTATTATTTAAGTACGTCTCGGAAAACACTTCGTGGTTACATTGCGGAAGTCCGAAACACTACAGTAGTGACAGAATAAAAAGTATCGCTGTAAAAGTAAAGCGCAGTGTGCATTTCAGCAAAACACACATTGGAGGACAGGCTGCAATTCCGCAAAATCACCCTTTCAAATTTGCGTATTGGTTCGCCCATACACCCTTCTCAAAACATGTAAGAGGGTGACTTAGAGACACGAGAAGGAAGGAGACACGTGCTGGACTGGGCTGGTTGGTACATTCTTTAACGGGAACAAACAGCGCTTGGACGGGATGAAGTGAAGACGATATACTAGTGAGACTAGTCAGCGCCTAGTCAGTCGTCCTCACTTCGTCCCATCCAAGCGCTGTTTGTTCCCGTCCTAATGTATATATATATATATATATATATATATATATATATATATATATATTACGATAACATCGAAAGATGTTGAAGAGACGAGCCGCCGTGCGAAAGACGACGAAGTGTGTCTGTGCTCTTGGTGCGAGCGATTGTGGGCCTGGCTGCCTGGCTTCTGTGTAAATAGCCTGTAAATAGCCTCTTTCGTCTGTGTCCTTCCACACGTAACATTCTGGTGGAGGTTAGCGATCCCCGTCCTCCCCACGGAACTCCGAAGTGGTCGGTACATCGAGCTTGTCACCATGCCCCCCGGTGACGAGACCGCCTCTGCAACGGTTTCGGCTCGCCCGACTACGCCTATCGTCACGGTTGCCCAACATCGCGACCCTGGTGTGTTCTCTGGCCTGGAGGGACAGGATGTTGACGGGTGGATCAAGCTCTATGAACACGCCAGTGCTAATAACAGGTGGGACCCAACGATTATGCTCGCCAATGTCATCTTTTATCTCGGCGGCACCCCACGCGTGTGGCACCAAACGCATGACGACGAGTTCACCAGTTGGAACACTTTCAAAGAACAGCTTCGGGAACTGTTCGGCGACCCTCTTGGGCGCAAGGTTGCCGCGAGGAAGGCTCTTGCGTCTCGTGTGCAGACCTCTACAGAGCCGTATGTTTCATACATCCTCGACGTCTTGGCTCTATGCCGCAAAGCTGACGATAATATGTCCGAAGCAGATAAAGTGGCCCATGTGCTAAAAGGCATTGCCGACGACGCTTTCAATTTGCTTGTTTTCGGCAACGTCTCGACTGTCGACGCCATCATAAAAGAATGCCGTCGCCTTGAACACGCTAAGAGCCGCCGTATCACACCCCACATCACGCGGCTACCCAACACTGCTGCTACGTCGACATGTGAGGGTCGACCGCGTCAGGCCACCACCTGTGACGACGTAACCCGAATTGTTCGTCGCGAGCTCGAGGCTGCCTGTTCCTCAGCTTTCTCCACGACGCCTCCTGATCCGCCAGCTACCACGATTGCGATGATTCAGGCCGTCGTCAGACAGGAATTTGAAAACATGGGTCTGAACTCCGTGTGTTCAACGTCTCAACCTAGCGTTCCCCAGTTCTCTAGTGGCCCTCCTCGCCCTCGGCAGTCCCTTTCTGCCACATCTCGCCGCAACCCGTCCGAATGGCGTACCCCTGATGACAGGCCGATCTGCTTCCCCTGCTGTCGCATCGGCCACGTCGCTCGTCACTGCCGCAACCGATGGCCACCTCCTCCTCGGACGCCACCACTTATCCCCGCACCTTCGGACCTTCTGTTCCCTATGCCTCCCGCCATGAACCCACTGTCGCTGATGCCCCCGCTCCGAACCGTCGCTACAGCCGCTCGCCCTCACCTGGACGCCACCAGTCTCGTTCGCCCCAACCCCATCGATTTTCGTCGCCGCCTATCACCTCCTGGATGCCGTCGGAAAACTAGACACTGCAGCTTCTGGAGGTGAAGCTGCGTTGTCGACCCTGCCCTCAAATCCTCTGCTCACGTTGCCTACGAACCAAAACCTTCTTGACGTTGACGTCGACGGCTATCCTGTCACTGCACTGATCGATACAGGGGCCCATATTTCCATTATGAATGCTGCCTTCCGACGACGACTCAGAAAGCTCCTCACCCCAGCGTCGGCACGCGTCGTCCGCGTCGCGGATGGCGGTACTGTCCCTATCGTCGGCATGTGTACGGCACGTGTCAGCATCGCCGGCCGCCACACTCCTGTCCTCTTCACCGTGCTTTGCTCATTGCCCCCACGACCTAATTCTCGGACTCGATTTTCTTTCTGCACATTCTGCTCTTATTGACTGCTCTGCCAGCACCCTTCGCCTTGAGTTGCCGATTCTCGCAGAACCTCCTGATGAACCCCAGTGCCGCTTACGCCCCAAAGGCTTTATTCGCCTACCACCAAAGTCAATAGCCTATATTGAACTGTTGCCTTCCCCACCTGTTCCTGATGGCGAGTACCTCGTCACTCCTCTGCCCGACATTCCACTACAGTATGACGTCACCGTGCCTCACAGTATTCTTACCATTACTAATAACTGCACTCGCATGCCTATCTTCAACTTTGGATTGGCAAAACAAATTCTCCCGCAAGGTATTTGCCTTGCCAACGTTGACTGCCTCGGCGACCATCAAGTGGCAGCTTTATCAGCCGATGGTTCTTCCGAGCTTGGCGAGCCCCTCGCGCAAGCCTCGGGCGCCGATCCCAACATAAAGAAAATGGTTGCGGCGGACCTGTCCTCTACTCAAGCTGAAGACCTTTCCAAATTGTTATCGGCCTACAGAGATATTTTCGACTTCGACGATCGCCCTTTAGGCCAGACGCTCGCGGTCAAGCATCGGATTCCTACTGGCGATGCTACGCCTATTCACCGACGACCATATCGCGTTTCTGCGTCGGAACGCCGAGTAATTCAAAATGAAGTAACCAAAATGCTAGATAAAGACATCATTGAGCCTTCTTCGAGTCCCTGGGCGTCACCTGTGGTGTTGGTTAAGAAGAAGGACGGCACGTGGCGCTTCTGTGTACACTACCGCCATTTGAACAAAATTACTAAGAAGGACGTCTACCCGCTCCCACGAATCGACGACGCCCTTGACTGCCTTCACGGTTCCAGCTATTTCTCTTCTATTGATCTTCGCTCTGGATACTGGCAGATTGCTGTCGACGACATGGACAGAGAAAAAACCGCGTTCGTAACACCTGATGGCCTATACCAACTTAAAGTAATGCCGTTTGGGTTATGCAATGCCCCGGCCACCTTTGAGCGTATGATGGACTCCTTGCTCCAAGGTTTTAAATGGTCCACGTGTCTCTGTTACCTCGACGACGTCATCGTCTTCTCGCCAACGTTCGACTCTCACCTTGAGCGTCTAACAGCTATACTTGATGTATTTCGAAAGGCGAAGCTGCAACTCAACTCGTCCAAATGTCGTTTTGGCCGCCGCCAAATTACTGTTCTGGGCCATCTCGTCGACGCTTCCGGAGTGCAGCCTGATCCCGACAAAACTCGCGCCGTACGAGATTTTCCGGTTCCGAAGACAGCCGCAGACGTTCGCAGTTTTGTTGGGATATGCTCGTACTTTCGTCGTTTTGTTCAGGATTTCGCGGCAATTGCTAGACCCCTCACTAATCTTTTGAAGAAAGGCGTACAATTTTCGTGGGGTACTTCAGAAGCCACCGCCTTCTCTCGTCTCGTCACTCTTCTCACCTCACCGCCCGTTCTCGCCCACTTCGACCCTGATGCCCCTACAGAATTGCGTACAGATGCCAGCGGTCATGGTGTAGGTGCCGTCTTAGCCCAGCGTCAGCGTGGCCAGGATCGCGTTATTGCTTACGCAAGCCGCCTCCTATCACCATCGGAGCGCAACTATTCCATTACGGAAAGAGAATGCCTTGCTGTTGTCTGGGCAGTTGCGAAGTTCCGCCCTTACCTTTACGGTCGCCCTTTCTCTGTCGTCACTGACCATCATGCTCTCTGCTGGCTCTCATCGCTCAAAGATCCTACAGGCCGGCTTGGTCGATGGGCTTTGAGGCTACAAGAATTTTCATATTCCGTGGTGTACAAGTCTGGCCGCCTGCACCAAGACGCTGACAGCTTGTCGCGTTACCCTGTTGACGACTCTGACTCCTCCAATACTGACAGTGCTGCTTCCGTTTTCTCAGTATCCCAGCTCATTCATTTCGCCGACGAGCAACGTCGTGATGCCTACACCAGAGCACTCATCGACCGTTTGGAACACTCTCCGGCCGATACTACTCTATGCCTCTTCGTACTCCGCGACGGTACTCTATACCGTCGTAACCTTCATCCGGACGGCTCCGAGTTCCTACTTGTAGTCCCTAAACACCTCCGCTCAACCGTTCTAGAAGAGCTTCACGACGCCCCAACGGCAGGACACCTCGGCGTCTCTCGAACCTATGACCGAGTACGTCGCCGTTTTTTCTGGCCGGGCATTGCCCGTTCCGTACGGCGTTACGTCGCTGCTTGTGAACTTTGCCAACGACGCAAGAAGCCTTCCCAGCTCCCCGCTGGTTACCTGCAGCCACTCGACATCCCTGCCGAGCCCTTTCATCGTGTTGGCTTAGACCTTCTCGGCCCCTTTCCGGAATCTACATCAGGAAACAAGTGGATAGCCGTCGCTGCGGACTACGCGACCCGCTACGCCGTAACACGCACTCTTCCGA
Source organism: Dermacentor silvarum (assembly GCF_013339745.2). NCBI lineage: Eukaryota > Metazoa > Arthropoda > Arachnida > Ixodida > Ixodidae > Dermacentor > Dermacentor silvarum. The sequence goes on along the minus strand of NC_051159.1, from coordinate 112,330,422 downwards.
CCAGTTGCGCTACTGACGTCGCGGACTTCCTCCTACCACCCACAAACGAACGGCCTCACTGAGCGTTTGAACCGCACGCTTACAGACATGCTATCGAAGTACGTTTCCGCCGACCACCGTGACTGGGACCTCGCTCTACCTTACATTACCTTTGCATACAACTCTTCCCGTCTCGAAACTGCTGGCTTTTCCCCGTTTTACCTATTGTATGGCCGAGAACCGACGCTACCACTAGACACTGTGCTCCCGTTCCCCACAGCTTCAACTAGCGATTATGCCTGTGATGCAATCGCCCGTGCTGACCATGCTCGCCAACTTGCGCGTGCTCGTCTGCAAGTGTCTCAAGAAAAACAGAAACAACGCTACGACCTCCGTCACCGTGATGTGCATTTTGCGCCCGGCACCCTCTTGTTTCTTTGGTCACCATCGCGTAAAGTTGGCCTTTGTGAAAAACTGCTCTCCTGTTACACAGGCCCATATCGCGTGCTCCGCCAAGTGACCGATGTCACCAACGAAATCGTTCTAGCCACGCCCACTACGTCCTCCGCTGTGACAACCAGTGATATTGTCCACGTCGCCCGGCTCAAACCCTACACCTCTCCAAGCACCTTGGATATTTAACAGCACCGTGACGGCGCTTTTGCCGCCGGGGGGGGTAGTATTACGATAACATCGAAAGATGTTGAAGAGACGAGCCGCCGCGCGAAAGACGACGAAGTGTGTCTGTGCTCTTGGTGCGAGCGATTGTGGGCCTGGCTGTCTTGCTTCTGTGTAAATAGACTGTAAATAGCCTCTTTCGTCTGTGTCCTTCCACACGTAACAATATATATATATATATATATATATATATATATATATATATATATATATATATATATATATGTTCGAACAGAGAAGTTGTGTTACTCGGCATACATTGCACCAAATTTTCCGAGGACTGTTCCAGTATAAATAAGAGAAATTTAAAGTTCACACACTGCCAGAAGCAGCCTTTTTATACACCATCACTTTTGAGAGAAGTTGTTGAAGACTACACAATTTAAGTGAACTCAATCAAGTATTAGGTTTTATGACTAGGCAACTCACCGGTAACCCGCCGCGGTGGCTCAGCTACCGTTTTCCGTTTAATCTCTCGGTTGCGCGGTTCTTAGCTAGTCCTGAAATTTATTGCTTATACTCCGAATATTCCTCCGATATAGATCAGATTAGAAAGCATTATTTCTATAATTTTTCAGGATAACAGTAAGGCACCGTTCACGGCTTGAGAACGCACGTCGTATGCTCTACAACCCAATTTTATTCGTCGGAATATTTCCTCCACACAGTATTTTCTTCACAAAAATTCTAGAGGCTGAAGAGCGATAAAAAAAATCACAGCACATCCACGAAGTGAATGACGATGAGTGGGCGAAGCACCGGGGGATCATTCGGGTAAACCACAGCTACGGACGAGAGATAAAAGAGAGCGCGCGTCGGGAACGAACGCCCTTGTGCACCGCAGCGCCCCTAGCTACGGGCGAGAAAGAAAGAGAGCGCGCGTCGGGAGCGAACGCCCTTGTGAACCGCAGCACACCTAGCTACGGACGAGAGAGACAAACACCGGAAGCGTTATCCGGAAGCCGGAAGCTGGCTTCCGGAACCGGAAGCGGAACCGGAAGTGGAAACGGAAGCGGAACCGGAAGTGGAAACGGAAGTCGGCTTCCGGTTATACTATGCATATACATATATATGTATATATGCGTATACCATACATACATAGCGGTCTCCATGCCAACCAGAGCTACGGACTTCTAGTGAACGCTTCATAAAACTACATGCGGCGTCTCTTTCATATGATGATGATGATGATTTATTGGCATCCCCTTTGAAACGGGGTGGCGACAAATAGTCACCTAGCCTGCTTGATTTAATCAGGTATACTACACATGTTCTTTATCTAGCATTTTTGTATACCTTTTTCAAAAATTTAGCTTGTACCGCTGCCTATGATTTTAAGAGATCAGGTCGTATCCATCTTTTCCCTGCTTTTTTTCCACCAGTACTCTAATCGTCTCTTGCTGATCTCTACGGCTGATCTGTTTATGTTTCCTTCCACTTTAAACCCAAGCGCTTCTGGGAGTTGCACGTTACCTACGGTTCTCGCTGGGTGGATCCCGTCGCATTCCATTAGGATGTGCTGAGTGGTCTCTGGATCTTTACTGCAGCATACACATGTCTCATCTAGTTCCGAATATTTGTTCCGATATGTTTTCGTCCTTAGGCAACCGGCTTGAGCCTCAAATAGCAAGGCACTGCCCTTTGTGTTATCGTACAGATTTTCCCTTCTAATTTCTTTCTTCTCATTCTTGTAAATCTCCATTGTCCTTTTCGTTTCCATTCTTTGCATCCAATTCACGGTCTCTATTTCTCTCACTTTCTTTCTGATGACCCCTGGTTGTCTATTTACAGTTTCGATTATCCTGTACTTGGTTGCCAACTTCCTTGACCTCTTCCTCCATTCTGTGTCCACGCTTTTCATGTAGAGATACTTGTGCACTTTAGCCGCCCATTTATTCTCATCCATGTTCCTGAGCCTTTCTTCAAAACTAATTTTGCTTTGTGCTTCTCTGACTTCAAAAGTCTTCTCTGACTTTCACGTACGGACACACAACGCCATCTATTGAGCAATTCATAAACTAGAGGTGGCTACATACTACTACTACTACTACTACTACTACTACTACTACTACTACTACTACAGAGGAGGGAACGACCCACACCCTAAGGAGCTTCGCCCCTAAAACTCTCTTTTTCTGCCAGCCTACTGAACGTTGCCTTAGCATTTTCTTCCCCTATCTCTCCCTTATCGTTCTTTTCCTGTGACCGCCTGTGATGAAACTTAGCCATGAACGCTTGACTGTAAATGTGTGAGGTGTGAACTCTGAACTTCTCTCTTCCTTCTCCTCTTTCAATCCCTTCTCCCCCTTCCCCAGTGCAGGGTAGCCTACCGGGCTCAGCCTGGTTAACCTCCCTGCCTTTCCCTTATGACTTCTCTCTCTCTCTCTCTCTCTCTTTTCCTTTTTTTCCTTCCCTTAGAGCATCGTAGCCAACCAGACACTTTTTTTAACACCACTGCCTTCGCTATTTATTTTTTTTCTTCTCCTAGTCTTTTTACAGGTTACTTCCCTGATCTACCCCATCATTAATTGTAAGTAATCTCCTGCGTTTCTGAAGAGGATATCACCTCTGAACCACAGGTGGCTCAGATGTCGCCCTTTGATACATACCCCCAATCCTTCCTACATCTTGAATACCCCTTGCAAGCATGCAGTGGATGAGATAGGAGCGATTGTGTCCAATCGCGTGACACCATTGCATCTTAGAGGGTCTGTCAATGGGTGTTGCTTCCTTTCTCATCCTGCCTATATTACATCACAGAAATAAACAAGATGTAGGGAGAAAATACTTGCCAAAAACGATCAAGCAGGTGCGCTGGTAACAAGGGCCCGCGCCTGTCGGTGCGTGGTCACCCCTTGCTACCAGCGCACCGACAGGCGCGGGTCCAGTGCCTCCCACCTCCTTCTTTGCTATCCCACATCGAACAGTCGCCGCCAGCGTCGGTTTGCCCTGTCCCAGTGAAATCGATGGAATCGATGTTCGCGGTGTGTGCTGTATTATTTCCGCCTGTGCGGTGTCGGTCGTTGACCGCTGCATCGCTATCTTCCGGGTCATCAGGCTGCGCGTGGCTGCAAGAAATGCTGCTCTCTAACTGCTCTGCAAGCGCAATATAGAACTGGCAACACCAGCGCATCTGCAAGCGCGTGGAGCAGGATCACCAAGAAAATAATTGCATGAAGAATGGTAAAAGCAAAAAAAAAAAAATGCGGGCTCTCGCGTAATCGAGAATAGATGTAAGCATAAAATGGCTACCGGCAAAACAGATTGGTACCGCGACGCAGGGCTCAAAGTCTACTCAGCCGAAATGAACCTGTTTTGAACTGAACCTCGTTGCAAGTCTAGTTTCGGCTGAACAACCACTCGCGCCGTGCCGTACGCTGGTGGCCTGGTCACGCAGCGTGGCGCCATCTCTCGAACGAGGCGGCACAAAACCCGCGCCGCGGGTCTCACGGACGGCTGACGTTGAAAAGAGCACAGGCAACTCTGTCTCAGCGTCAAAAGATGACAATGTAGTTTATGGTGCCCAGTATCTACCTTTTGAACGTCGCTATTGGTAATGACAAATAAAACCTCAGCGTACTATAAGTTACAGCTTGAGTGATATTGTGAACAAACATTACGAAGAAATCGGAAGCAATATTGTTTTGCAACTTATTTGAGCAGTAACTAGCGTATGTAATGCGGTCCTGTACAAGGGGTCGGGGGCCAGAGACCACATTTTCTTAACTTTTGACTGGTTGCCCGGATGATCTCGTTTTGTTCTCGCAGCAATGCCCGGATGTTCTCGTCTGAGTGCCCAGATAACGGTTCTGGCTTATGACTCAAGCTCACTTGAAGGTCGCTGACAACGGGAGCTAAAAGCAATGCTTAAGAACACCAGATTCTGCTATGGATCGAATACGGGCACACAGGACATAGAAGATACCCGTCGAGGTGGCTTAGCTGCTGTGGCGTTGGGCTCCCTAGCACGAGTTCGGGCGTTCGACTCCCAGCCGTGGTGGCCGCATTTCATTGAGAAAGAAATGCGAAAGAAGTGGATGTAGGATCAAAAAAGGAGCGGAGTCCCCACAACGGCGTGCCTCATAATCATATCGTGCATGTGGCGCGTAAGACCTATGTATTTTTATGGTATCTTTAAGGACATTGGAGATTCGAGAGGAGTAACAAAATTTGAATCGCGGATTCTCATTGCTTCTGACGCCGCTTTACGTTACTCGACACTCGTGTTGGGAAGGTTGCGTTTGCCCTTTCGTCTCAGCCGGTTGCAACACAGACGCGCTTGTTCCTTGATTCTAGTACGACACGTGACATGCTTGAGTGTTTGTGCTCGCATTCATTTCTCCTTGGGCCACCACTTCCTAATGACAACTCTATGATGTCACTCTCGTGACATAGAAGACAACAATTGTCATTAAGGTAAAGCAAGCAAACAAACGGGTGTTGGTTAATTGTTTTAGACTATCTACTGGGTTGAATTGAAACTCGAATTGTACTTTGTTAAATCTGTAATGGCCAAACGAATCATATATGCTACGCTGTTTTGATACCTCAATATTTTGGTTTAAGCTCAGGAAACATAGCATAGTCTATATTAGCGTTATTGTTATGCTGGCGTGAGTTTTCAGTTGTGGATAGCTCAGCGAAGCAAGTAGTAATGAACCATTTACTATACATATTAACTAATATTCCAAATAACATTTCATAGCTTCGTTTTGTACAAATGTATTCTCCATTACGAGAAACAAAGCTGAACAAGTTGTTTCAATTTTTCATTGATGTGCAACTGCGTTTGGGCATTACAGGGTCAGCGTCAGCTTTAATTAATGTTGACTACTGGGTGGATCATTTCGTACATTGTCTACCGCCATTTCAGTCTAAGGACGTTACCCCTTTTGCTGCCGTGTAAAGATTTCTAAAAATTTAAGCATATTGCCCTCATCTTAGAGCTAGTGAAACGGTCAAATCTTCTATAACACGAATTCGGTCGTTATGTATTGTATTGGTACAAGTCTAAATGTCACATGAAGTAAAGTTAAATACCTTAATATACTAGTTATAAAACCACACGAACGATACTCCTTAAAAACTTTAAATAGTCCTACATAATATGTATTTAATTTTTCTTTTGTCATCAGTAAAATCACGCAGGATTTTGCTCATGGGCATGTAATGGAACGACGCGTAAGTAGGGCTCCGTGTTTTCGGAGTTTATTTTTTTCTTGAAATTCGGAGGGTGTTTTTCGGAGTTTATTTTCTCGCGTAAATTCGGAGTTTATCGGAGTTTATTTCTCGTAAAACCCGAATTCTCCGAAATTCTGAGTTTAATTTTGCATTATTCTCAATACTCCGAAATCTTAGATGAAGTGATATTTGAACACGAAAACATCTGAGCACACGAAGCGCATTCTTGTTATTTCGAAGGATTGAACGCACTAACACATATACACACAAGCACAAATACTTGAATACAAAATACCTACGTTTGTGCCTATTACAACCTTAAAGCTTGTTGTAATAGACGAAATCATACTTTACGAGGCTGCTGTCACCGATGGAAGCGCACTCCTTTCGACTGATGATTCTCAGCTTTGAAAATGCCCTTTCAACGTTCGCGCTAGAAGACTCAGCGTGCAGTCAGCAAGCACTGGCCACTGGACAGTGCGAAGTCTCCAAAGCGACAGCGGTTCAACAATGTTACTGATTAATTAGCTCTGATAGTTCTCGAAATCACTCATGAGGTGGCTTATGTCATCAGTTTCAAGAAACACTAACTTAAAAATCGGTGCATAGGTTTCGAACGCGTTGGGTAACTCGTGCTCACATTTAGATTCAAAATTCCAACACTATACCAAAAGGATTCACTGGTGTATTGGAGTGCATCGAAAAGGTTCCTCTGAAGTGTCTGTCTCCACTTTTCAGCCACAGCAGCGTAGTATCGATGAAGGTCTGCGACAGTCGTTGAGCGGTCATACGTCTCTCGCTCCGTGGGCGACAAGCCCTTTGTTAAATGTGCAATGGGTGTGGTCTACGAGATACTGTTGACGTAAGGTTATAAAAAAACGGTTCTAAAAAATTACCTGAGAACCTTCTGTCAAACTTTTTATTGCAATACCAAATATTTGAGCAACGCAAAACAATGCTTGAGAGTGTTGGGAACGTTAACAAGGACATGAGCAACTGACTTGTATTGTCTTGGATTTACTTGGCTTGCAGAAGGCTTATGTCAACGACAGGACAATTTCTAGCATATCGCCTAGTCAGCGCTTCGTCCGTCTCAGTCAGGCCGCGCCGCCCTCCTGGGGGGTGTCGCCACCCTCCTGGTTGCCATGGCTACGACGCGGCAGCTTCTTGATACGAACAAAGCATTGTGATTGGCTTAAACAGCTTCGCTGTTAAAAACTTGGAGTACGCTTAAGCTTCGCCTTTAAGAGTGAAACGCGATAGCGTTATTGGACGCCGTTGACGCCGACACCGACGCCGTATTTTCTGCGACATAGGGCCCGATCAAGATTTAGAAAGGCTCGGTTTTCAACATTCCCCTCAATGTCGCCTAGAACCAAAGTACACCGAAACATCATCAGAATTGGAGGACGCTTAAGCTTCGCCTTTAAGAGTGGAACGCGATAGCGTTATTGGACGCCGTTGACGCCGACACCGACACCGTATTTTCTGCGACATGGGGCCCGGTCAAGATTTAGAAAGGCTCGGTTTTCAACATTCCCCTCAATGTTGCCTAGAACCAAAGTACACCGAAACATCATCAGAATTGGAGGACGCTTAAGCTTCGCCTTTAAGAGTGGAATGCGATAGCGGTACTGGACGCCGTTGATGCCGACACCGACACCGTATTTTCTGCGACGTGGGGTCCGGTCAAGATTTACGAAGGCTCGGTTTTCAACATTCCTCTCAATGTTGCCTAGAACCAAAGTACACCGAAACATCATCAGAATTGGAGGACGCTTAAGCTTCGCCTTAAGAGTGGGACGCGATAGCATTCAAAGAGCCCTGCCTGCTTATTAGGCTTTTTACACGTGTATACAAATTACAATTCACATCTGTAGGTTGTGGTTAAGTTGTACTTTACAATTTTTCTGAGGAATTTTACTTTCAGAAATTCAATTTTTATTCACTAAGCGCCCCGTGAAGGGCCCGCCCGGCCGGGGTGGTTCGGACTGATGTCGTTCGGCATGATTATTTCCGCCAGACGCCAATGCTTACGCCGTCGCTGAATTTTCCACTACACGGGGCCTTTAACGCTGTCGCGTTAAAGGTCAAGAAGGATGCAAATATTGAAGGCAGCTTTGAACTGGTGTTGGTGGCGTTCCCTGTGACTTGTGTTTATTAAACATATGACATAAACTAACCATGTCCACCGGCAAACAAAATGTGGTAGCTTTAGCACACAAGTACTAGTGAAATGTGGCTCTGAATCTGGAAAATGAAATACAATTTATGACGCCTACGCAATGTAGAACAACGAGAAAAAGATATACAGCAAATAAAAGGGAGGGATGCAAAGAAATAAAAAGGTTCCAAAGTCTACAACGCACGATCCGACGGGTACCTGCTGGCTGCATACCAGCGTAGGTGGTATGTTACAAGCGCTGATCTCGTAGCTAGTTGAAATTACCAATAGACGAGTTAGTTTTAGAAGTGTACAGAGGCTAGTTTTCGTGGCCAATGCGTTCGCTTTATTACGTGAGCTTTAGGTGTTTCTTGCTTCCCTGGCAGTCTGCCTCGCATCTTCACGTCCTCTCTAGGCCTGATGGCTCACTAGTCCGATACTGGGAACCAGTCGGGGACCATGGCAACTGTTTTTCATGCTTCTTCTTTTCAGACAACTCATTAACTGAACAAAATAGAGGTCGTTTCTTTCGATTTCGCAGTCTTCGCTCCATGGGGCCCACGCCTTGCATACACCGACTTGTGATGCATTCGGCTTAGTTGGGCGGTACTGCGCTTGTGCCGAAAACGAATGTCCTCTTGACGTGGGCAGCGCAGAACAACAGAGCCGAAAGGAAAGAACACACAGACGCAGCGCAGACTATCAACTGGGGATTTTACTACAAAACAAATATAGAAGCGCTGAAAAAGCACGTGGTCGTCTTTTTTCATTATTTTTGTTTTAGGCAGTATTGTTATCTGGCAAACCTTTCAAAATTGTACTTTAAGGGCTGAATACGTTAAGTATACTCGATCAGAACCTGAGCATTCAAGTTTTTATAGTTACCGTAAAGATCTTGTTTATTCCCAGCTTTCAATGTAGAATATAGTGTGTAGGTTGGATACGCTGATCAATTGTGTTTGTCTACCTTGTACGCAAGCGCTCTCTGTGGGCATAGTTAATTAAAGGATGGGCGCATTCATTTTTTTCTCTAGAGCTCCTCTGATTTAATTGCATGATCCGAGTTGTGATAGATCCAGTTCCCATTTGATTGCGCTTTGAGCTTTCCCTTATAGCTCCCTCAGAAATTTTTCTGCAGTTTATTCTGCCGAAGAAAGTGTTCACAGTTTGTTTTTAATGAAACAGTTTTTCTCTTATTCAAATGTTTTTCCATTTGAATAAGAGAAAAAGATGAGGATCTGATGCCGAATTATTGTCACGGCTGCTTCTTTCCATTTAGGTAATAAATAATACAAAACGACCAACAAGAAAAGATAGGAAATAAAAGTCTGGCACCACGTAATACTTCTACAAAGAGGACTATGGCAGAAAAAGGGGAGATGTTCCTTAAAAAGACACGCACCAGCGTTTCACGCAGACGCGCTTATGAGAGACACACAATAGCACGAGGTGTGTTCACTTTTTATTCATCACTTCTGACAATGACTTCAAAGAGACGTTCGAGCTCGTTGACTGCTTTGCGGTGAACTGCCTTAGATGATTATGGAAAGTGCGCCGTGCGTCAAGTCTCATCATCAGCCTATTTTATGTCCACTGCAGGACGAAGGCCTCTCCCTGCGATCTCCAATTACCCCTGTCTTGCGCTAGCTGATTACAACTTGCGCCTGCGAATTTCCTAACTTCATCATTCCACCTAGTTTTCTGCCTTCCTCGACTGCGCTTCCCTTCTCTTGGTATCCATTCTGTAACTCTAATGGTCCACCGGTTATCCATCCTACGCATTACATGCATGGCCTGCCCAGCTCCACTTTTCCCGCTTAATGTCAACTAGCATATTGGCTATCCCCGTTTGTTCTCTGATCCACAACGCTCTCTTCCTGTCTCTTAACGTTAGGCCTTTCATTTTTCGTTCCATCGCTCTTTGTGCGGTCCTCAACTTGTTCTCGAGCTTCTTTGTTAACCTCCAAGTTTCTGCCCAATAGTAAACGAAGTTTATTAGGTCCGAGATTTGCAACCTGTCATACGTGAAAGGAGATTACACACAGCCTGGTAATTATGCTGTTTTATAGTCCTCATTGATTACACATTGTGTTGCCATTAGTATCGTATTCTTTAAGACAAACTATTACTATTAGCAACCACGACGCCGATTTTTTTTTGTACCTCCTTGCTTCATAATACGCTCATGTTTTTCCTACAGTGGAATCAGTGGTAAAAGAAAATGTCAGTGGCTCAATTTGGAAAAGAGAGAATAAAGCATTGGCCATTGCTTTCCAACTAAGGAAATCGTACGTTTCTGTATCTCAGTAAAAGTAGAAACCAAAATAAATATGGCCGATTGCTTTGCAAACATGTCGCCGCCGGGCAGAAGACTTTAAGGAATCCCGCACAATAACGCTTTTTATTACTGCAAAGGGGGAAAAGAAAGGTTCACAGGGAATTTTTTATCTGTGTGGTAGCATACACGAGTTCAATAAAAGTTTTCATTTAGCCAATATAAGAGCCTTCGCCGATGGAACTTTCGTCGCCAGGCTCACTCAGCCCAAAGTATTGTAAGTAAACGCCACGTACCTTATTTGGTGTTCGCGAAGTAACGAAACCGGAAACGAGCAACGTTTTCTTTTTTTTTCGGCCTTGCAGACCACAGTAGAGCTACGGATTTCGCTCTCTTATCTTCCGGAAATAGACCGCAAACGGTTATGTGACGCGAAAGAAGCTGGAGGAAATAATGGAGAGAAGAGTGCGGTGTGCCGGACGAAGCGAGTGTTGTGACACAGAGCCAAAGGAAGAACTGAAATATAACAAACAAAGAAAGAAAGAACATAAAGGAATCAGTATAACTATCGCACTGTCGTTGAGATGATAAAAGAATAAAGCAACAAATATTGGCATTGTTAAGGCCTTCTCCTGAAAGCAGATATATGTCTGCGAAAGGCTGTCGAGATCGTTTCTTTTTTTATTTACCTCATAAAGCAATGAGGAAAGCGGAATTACAGAAAATGTGAGAAGCAAGCTAAATCACTTACAAATATTTCCGAAAAAGAAATTTCGGCATTTTCCTGTACTTCTCGGTGAAGTAGTGACATGGCTAAAAAAGCAAGTGGAACAGCGACCTTATACGTTTTAGCTATAAAATGTGAAGCATAGCCATCGTAAATTGATGTGTACTCACATTAGACAAATATCTTACTATATAGATTATGTATATATATGTAATCTTAGGTGAGGCGCTACGAATGAGGTGAGAGAGAGCCGGAGGGAGGGCAGGCTGTGAGATTAAGGAGAGATTGAGAAATGAGATGACAAAGGCAGCGAGAGAGATAGAGCAAGGAGAGGAAAGGCAGGGAGGTCAACCAGAAGAGCGTCCTGTTTGCTACCCTACACTGGGTGTTAGAGAAAGGGGGAGGAAAAAGAGGGAGAGAGTGTGTAGTGAGTACACGTGGGAGTATGCACAGGGACACTATGAGACAGAGGCAGTGAGGTTAAACAGGAGAGAAGGTTCTCATTTCCCTCTTGGCAAGGGGCTCAAAATAAAAATTAAAGTATAATAAAAGAAAGAAGACAGAATTTTTTCAAGATAATGTAAATTGAGTATTTGTAGGTGATAGCCTTTAGGCAGACCTGCCTTCATGTTATCAGGTTTATCCCGGCGTCCCGTCTCGAGAGGTATGATCCTGGCACTGTCATCAACACAGTCATCGAAGACAGTTACCACTATGAAACTGGGATTATAGTTATTCTTAATTTCCTTGTAGTCCTTGCTTCCGCCATTCTTCCTACGGCTAATTCTTCCCATTTATCTGCAGATCTGCAGCAAGAACACCTACTTCTAATAAATGTTAGCAGCTGCAACCAACGGTATTTTAGTATCAACTACTAATTGAGGCTGTGATGTCAAAAATTACGCTTTTAGGCAAAAGGAGGCGGACCGCCAAGGCTACGGAAGCACAAAACCAGCACAACCTTCAGCCAGCAGAAAACCTCTGGGAAATATGGCACGCTGAATGTGCGGAACGAGTCTTGCTACTCAAGTTTTGACCTTTATACGAATGTTTACTACGGCCGCGAAATATGCAACATATTTACAAAGCTGGTGCTGGTGATGCTCCGTGATCGTTTATTGCCGCCTAGTTGCCTGATAATTCACTTGGGTATTTGTGCAAGAATATCTGCCAGGGTCAGGCGCGCTAAAGCACAGGCAGATATGTTTAAAAGGACCGTGCATGTTGGAGAAGAATGTGAGTAATTTTGCAAGCCGCTCCCATCTGCATGTTTTACGGGGCGACCTTTGTGGGCTTTATTACACCACTCTCACATTTTGAACAAAACGTTGTACATCTATGCGAGGAGCGCGGTGGCCGAAACTGATGAGTAACGTCCTTGATGCGGTGGTTCACAGGGGTGAGGCCTGGTCGTAGTGAGGCACTTAGTCTGCAATATTTTTGCCTGTAATGCCCAGGCACTTAACCCTCGCTGCTCTTCGTAGGGGCTGTTGAGAAACAGTACGCATCTTGGCGATAGCTTGCATCAACAAGAAGGCGAATAGGTACTTCGTAACCTTGTTTGGTTGGGTATTTTGTGTCTGGCTCACTTGTGTCGGAGTCGGTCTACACGGAAAATTATCATCTTCAGCATTGGATCGAGCGTCGTCATCTTCATCGCAGCTGGCTGGTTGGTGCCCCTTGGGTAGCACTCGTGCTCGTGCCCGGCACGTGCTCGTGCCCCTGCTCCAGAGCAGCGTTATTGGCTCACCTAGGTGGGGCTCGAGCGTCGTCCTATTCTTCCGCAGCTGGCTGGTTCTCGCCCCTCGGGTGGCGCTCGTACTCGTGCTCGGCACGCGCTCGTGCTACTGCTCCCGCGTTCGTCGTCGTCGTCTTTTTCCACAGCTGGCTCCGTTGACGCTCATCTCTCGAGCGTAGAATTTCACTTCTCTTATGTCATCGTAATTGGGAGGCCGCGTTTACGGGGGTATCAGCCATTCCTTAAAAGGGGGTATGAGGAATCCATTGCCTCACGTGACGGACAGATTTAATTTTGAAGCAGTTTAATTTCGAAGAAAAACATTATGGGTTTTTACGTGCCAAAACCACCATCTGATTATGAGGCACGCCGTAGTGGGGGACTCCGGATTAATTTCGAAGAATCGCAAGCGGCAATAGTGGGCGAATGCTCCTAACCACACCGGCGAGCAAACTCGAGACATCAAATGCAAGCGACTACAGTGACTAGCAGATAATCGTACAACGCAAAAACGGAAGGAAAAGTTGGACGAAAAGGAAGAAGTAGAAGGAGAGGGAACAACAAGTAGTACGAAAGGGAATGAAAAGTAGTAGGTCAGGTACACACACGACAAACTTCGCTTACCCCCTTTTGTTGTCAGAGGAACGGCTGGTGATCGTTTTGCATCTTCTAAGCCTCTACTTTCGGCCCCTGGATTTCAGTACATGCTGCGCCGCCGTACGGCATTCACAGTAAACTGCCATGCATACGCTTTAAGTTATGTGGATTCCGGCATCGTGCTCTGTTCTCATCTTCACGAGCGTCGCCTACAGCATTTCGATATGATGCCGGCGGAGCACTAAAAGCCTCGGCTTCCCTGCAATCCTCGTCAGCAGCTCAATGGGCTCAATGGGCGTGAGACAAAAAAAAAATATTGCCTTCGCGCTCACTTTTACCGACGAATGTTATTGGAAAACATAGGCTTGCAGGCGCTTGATCAACAGGATATCAAAATGCCCATAGGGGGCGCAGCGGTCGAGATGAAAACCATTAGAATGCCTTTGTACTTCTGCATTTCGAAATAAGCGGGTCAACCTCACGCCTTCAATTGTTCAACATTTGTATGGCTTTAAATATTACTCTGCCAAAGCCATTTTGATCTAAGACGGTCAACTGAGTGCGCGTTCGATAATACCTTGATGGTGCGCCTCCTTCTATTCTATAAAAGCCATCTATACCATTTCCAAAGGAAGCTCACGTGTAATCGAAGAGAACAAGCAGGATACCCGTAAGCTTTATTCTTTAGGACCATGTTGAAAGCAATCACAATCTACCATTAGCCTTCATTGTTCAAGAAGCACTTTCTCTGATGAAGGTTGGAAATTTGATGTCCTAATAAGTATAGCGGGTGCCACAGCATGCTCAGAAAAAAGGTAATGATCCCTCGGAACATAGTGCTTCCCTATAAGCACCAAATTTACATTAAAAGTGGATCACGACCATGATAGTCCACACGTCAAACTAGAAGCTATGCTAAAATGGCCGAATGAGAGATGTCTCAGGATTCAGCCAACGCTTCAGCAGCAGGACTTGTTTTCGTCAGAGCTGGTGAAGACAAGTTCCTATGCCAAAACAGTGGCTCCGGGCTGAGACATTCTTGTTCGGCCATGGCTGATCACTTTTTTACTGTTTATTATTTATTTGAAATCAAATACACACGTTGGGATACGTGTTCAGAAGGTGGTCCCATAGCACCTGTCTGCATATTGTCGTGAAACTGCAAGCTGAGAATTAAAGGCCCAAAGCTGGGACCAATGCCCCAAACGACGAAGAAAGAAAGGTACGGACCGTTTTATTGTTGCTTTCTCTGATGAATACAGAAGAAGGCTAACTAGAAAAAAAGGAAAAAAGTTGCTGGCCGTGAGGCACTCAGTGTTTTATTATTTTTCTGTTGTATTTTGCCACGTTGATTGTAACTACGAATATAGAAATATTAGGCCATCGGGGGGGGGGGGGGGGGGGGCATCTATTTTACCATACAGCACAGGTTCGTCGCGGTGCAATTGGAGGGTTATCTTTACTCATTTCTTTCCTCATCTTTTTACTCATTTCTTTATTCATTTGCGAGGTTCACCTTCAAAACAGTTTTTTTTTTCTTCTGCCTGTTCGTAAAAGATGTATTGGCTTTTTGCTACGCCTTCTTGTACTGCCTGTGTGCGCTATTTCGGAGCTAGTAAGTCGCAGCTAACAAGACAATCAATTTTCTAATGAATGCTGCAATTATAACGCGCGTGCGATATTAGTGCCACAGCGCTTCCGCAATCTAGCTCTGGAACATTCCGAAATATTCTAAGGCATATCGACCACAGTGCAATTTTTTGGTAGGATCAGAGTGTCTAGAGCATCCATTATTTCTGAGAAACTGGGCGAAAGTAACTGTAGTTGCTTCAATTTTCCATCAAATAAGTTCCAACATCAAGGGTGCAGTGTCATACGCGCCTAGGTTATATATTTAATCTCCCCAAGTTTAATTTCATTCGTCCAGGTCAATTCCGTCATTTCTTTTTCGTGCTTCTTGTAACTACTCCCTACGGCTCGACTTATTGCAGGACAGCGACTTCTACTGCTATAGAAGGAGTAAATAAAAATAGAGTAGAAGGTAGAGAGCAAGAAAGACTAAATGCGAGAACCTCTTTTTTTCTTTCTTTTTTTTTCTCTAGAGCGAATATAGTCTGATTTGGCTAGCCATGCAGTCGCAAATTGCCGGTAGTGGCTCTGGAGACGGATTGATGAGTTTTCTTGCCGCTTCGGTTTAGGCCCCGTGTTCCATTTTCTATCCATACTGAATACTGCTGCCATAGATTCCTAGTTTGCAAGGTTTACCTTCACGCACTGCTGAATACATTTCAGGAGCGCAGTTTCTATGTGCACTCACAAAAGTCAAGGCTCCTTTTTCTCAACGCAGCCCATATGATAGTGCGCTAAATGCGAAACCACCCGGAGATCATTATAGCAAAGATTATAGTGTTGAAGGGCAGGTAAGGCATCGACAAACAATCACTGATTTATTCTTGCAGCAACACAATAGCAATCGAACCCTTTTCATGGGCGAGCTTCTGCCGCGGAGGGTGGCTGATACTCTTGTATTTTAGCAGCCAGGATATTCTTTGTCCTTTCTCGACATCTCCTGTGAGATTCGTTTTCGTGATTGGTTCCACTGATCGTATTATCATCCGACGCTGTGGTTTAGTGCGATAGATGGCGTTGCGCTGCAGAGCACCAAGATCGCCAGTTTGATTAGCGAACATGGCGGCCGCATTTAGATGGAGGAGGAAGGCGTTACCAGCGTTGAATCGATATGATAGTTCCATGTAAAATCGGGCTGTAAAATGGGCACAAATGTGCCGATGAGTTGCGGCAAGCTCATCGCTCTTGTTTATCCAAACCCAAGACGTTAACTGGAGAACCACAACTAGCAGAAGTCGTCAGCTCTGAATTACAGACATTCAGCTTAGATAGGAGAAGTTTTCATGCTTGAACTATGCTGTCACCGAAGTATATTTTGCTGGAGAACGTAAAGTTGCATAAAATTACTCCACCTCCCGCTAAAGGGAACCATGTGCGGATGCGAAGCAGCGGGGAGATGGTTAGCTTGAGCGGGAGATGGTTTCGCGGCAGCGGCCCGAGCGCTCATCGCGGCGCTGCACCGAAGAGAGAATGAGCTGCGCGCGCTCCGTCATTTTCATACCGCGGAACTACCGTGGCGCCCCCAGTGGAGTATGCAGCTGTCACACCACCTGTCGAGCGCGCCGCTCCGGATTTCTGGAGGAGAGAAAGGGGGGAGCGTAAGAGAGGAGAGATAGGGGAGGGGATGCAGATGCGCTGTGGGGGTGTGGCACGCGGGCGCCGTTCCGTAGAGTATTCCTAGAGGAGAGAAAGGGGGAGCGTAGGAGAGGAAAGGGAGGCGGAGGGGACGCGCATGCGCTGTGGGGGTGGGGGACGCGGGCACCGCTTCGTTCAGGATTCCTAGAGGAGAGAAAGGGGGAGAGTAGGAGAGGAGAGAGGAGGTAGGGGACGCGCATGCACTGTGGGGGTGTGGGACGCGGGACAACAGACAGAGCCGTCGGCATGAAATGCTTCGCATTTAAAACGTCAAGTAGATCAGACACAGAAACAGGTCACATTTACGTGTGCTATGCAACGCGGACAGATTACGGACGAAGATCGAGGAGTAGCAGTTGTTGGACATCAGTACAGTGCATCGGACATTGTCACTGGTTCAAGCCAAATCCCCTGCCGACTAATAATAGCAGAGAAACATTTTGCATGCTCCTTGATAAGGTTTCTTCATGATGCCGTCATACCCAGCAACCCCATGTAGCCTTTGATAGTTATGCTGGTGCTACAAGAAAGGAGGAGTTAGCCTGGTGGACCTGCCAAGCTAATTCCCATTTCCGAAACATGTCACAATGAGTTGATCAATTCGATTTCGCGTAGAAAGCTGTGTTGATTGCCATTTCGTCTTTATTTATGTCTTTTAATATTTAGAAAATACTGCAAGGCTTATAGGGGCCCTTGCAGGAGGAGCAGAAGTACAGAAAAACAACAAGAAAATGCAAGAGTACGTGACACTCAAAACAAAAATAACCAGAAATAATTACAATGTAATGATTGTAGGAATATAAAAACAACAATTCCAGAAACAATGGAACAAAACAAGATAAAAAGGAACCAAACAACATTTTTTCACGGTCCCATGTTGAGCTGTCGACACAGTCAATGCTTTCAGTGTTAATAAGAAGCGATATGGGCAAGTTATTCCATTCGGTTATTGTGCGAGGAAACAAGGAATATTTAAAGGTGTTGGTCCTGGCAAAATTCGGAGTTAATGGTTTGGCATGCCGGTGCTTTGTCAATCACCCTGTTAGCAGTTGTATGTATTGGTGTTTCATCAAGAAATAGCTGATTATTCTGACACAGCTAGAGGAACTTGATCCTTTGAATTTATTTTCGCAATATTAGTGTTTGTATGTTATTCATTTTCATTACGTTGAGAGAGAGAGTCAGTTGGACGGTATTTAGAAAATATAAAGCGTACAGCTTTTCGCAGAATGTTTTTCTAATGCATCGATGTTGCGTTTCGTGTACGGTTCCCAAACGATTGCGGCATATTCTAGTGTAGGCCTTTTAGTACAGTTGTAAGCCAACAGCTTGGTTTCTGGAGGTCCCATTTTTAATTTATGGCTGAGCAGACCAATTTTCCTAAAGCTGAAGCACATGCAATAGGGATATGCTTGTTCCAGGAAAGATCATGCATTATGATAAACTCCAGGTACCTATATTCCACGACTTCGGATAATGGTTAAGATGCAAGATAGTAAGTAAAGGGTAAAGGGTACTGTTTTTTTTTTGTATTCTCATGGAAACTGTTTTATTAGTGGTGAGGTCCATGTTCCACTGCTGACTCCTAGAATGAATGCTCTGAACGGTAGAATTTAAGAGGACGTGATCTTCGTGCCATATAATGTCATTAAATAAAGCACAATGATCACCAAACAACCTCATTTGAAAGGGTTGAGCGATTACTTCTACAATATCATTAATATATAATAAAAATAACAAGGGGCCAAGCACGCTGCCTTGAGGAACATCAGGAGTAACTGGAACTTCATCTGAAGAGCAATCGCTTATGCTGACGAATTGTGTGCGCTTAGTTAAGTATGCAGAGATCCAGCTAATTACTTATGGTGGCAGATTTATGATTTCCAGCTTCTGAATTAGTTTAT
The DNA here is from genome assembly GCF_013339745.2 of Dermacentor silvarum. Classification (NCBI taxonomy): domain Eukaryota; kingdom Metazoa; phylum Arthropoda; class Arachnida; order Ixodida; family Ixodidae; genus Dermacentor; species Dermacentor silvarum. The sequence goes on along the minus strand of NC_051159.1, from coordinate 112,311,915 downwards.
GGTCACAAACAAGATCAAATGCTTTTCTGTAATTTAGGAATATAATATCAATCTGACCAGGTTTATCAAGAATGCTAGCAAAGCTGTGGATGACTGAAGCCAACTGAGTGATGGTGGAAAACCCCTTCCTAAAGCCATGCTGTACCGGAGTCAGGATGCTGTTGTTACCTGAAAATTCGTTTATCTAGTTAGCTATAATATGTTCCAATAGTTTGCAGCAAGATGAAGTACGGGAGATTGGTCGATAGTTGGTTATTTATGTCACTTTACCATTCTTAAGCACCGGTATACAACCCGAGCCGATCGCCAATCTTTGGGAAGGGTGGTGAAAGATAAACATGCACTAAAAATGTGCACTAGAAAATGTGCAATCATCTTTGCATAGCGGCGCAAAAAGGCGTTTGGTAGGTTATCCGGTCCTGGTGATGATTTTGTCTTTAAATTTAGCAGCACAGAAACCACACCAGATATCGATACAACAGCTAGGTCGACATAACAAGGGGTACTGGTGAAGGTTACTATCGCTGTGAAAAAAAAAGATTAAAATGTTCCGTTATACATCGCTTCTCAGTGAGAGTTACGCTGTTGTGCTCAATGCAATCAATGGGTCTCTTTGTGCTGGCTAGATGGTAACAGAATTTTTCTGGTGCACTGCGCATAAAGCTAGGCAGGGTGTGTGGAAAATACCGTTACTTAGCCTTGCATACAGCCTGATTTAGGGCCTCTTGAATGTTCTGGATTTGAGTGCAAAGGGCCTGCCGTCGCTTTAGCTTTTTTAGTTCTCGTTTTGGTTGCAGTACTTCTCGTGTAATCCAAGGATTTCGTTTGGACTTCTTTTTAACTTTGTTCGTAATATAATTATTAAGACAGTGTGAGACAGTGTGATAGTGTGAGTCTTTGCCCTTGACTCACACTATAGCGGTGAGCAAATGGTTTGGACATCTCTGCTTTGTATATAGTCCCTTTGTTCTTCTCAGAAACAAAAAAAAAAAAAGCATTCAGGCAGACGGAACGACTATACGAGTGGCAAGGGCAAATTATATTTGGGAGCCTCGTTACGTTACGCGGTAAGATATATAGTTGCAGATTCTTGGCATTGCTGGCATGATGTCACGGTGGGCTAGAGCACGTGTTCGCAAAGCTCGTGACAAAGTAGCAGGACTGCAGGGGAGCTTCGCTGCGCGGAATTTCTCTTTAGTTTTGTCTTCTGTAATTTCTCTTTAGCCCCACGGGCCCGGGCCCGGCCCGGCCCGTGGGGCGGGCCGGGCCGGGTACAGCAGTTCTTTCACGGGCTCAGGCCGGGCTCGGGCACGGCGTGTGCTTTTTGACCCGGACCCGGGCCGGGCTCGGGTTTTTTGACGCGGGCCCAGGCTGGGCTCGGGCTTTCTGGTGGTGTGCATGTAACGTGCATCGAGTTATTCTCGGGCGTCTCAACTCTGAAAAACATGTATTTTTCGGTCTCGGGCCGGTTTCGAGCCGTGCTCGGGCCGGGCTCGGGCCTTAGGTAAAGGGGAGGCGGGCCGGGCCGGGCGGGTAACGTAGATTATTTCCGGGCCCGGGCCAGGCCCGGGTCTCACAATAAAAGTTTTGATCGGGCTCGGGCGGGCAGCGCAACGTAAAAACGGGCCCGGGCCGGGCCCGGGCTGAAGAAATCGGCCCGTGCAGTGCTCTACGGTGGGCATGCAGAATATCACTGATTGCCTTATCTCCCGCCGTGGGTTAATGCGCGTGCGCGTCATATTATGCTAAGATTGCAGAGAATTAGCAGAGATGCATGTCATAGGAAAACTTTAGGAAGCCTCGGCAGCTTACGCAGGAAGAAACGGTGCCTGTTACAAACGCTTCTATTCCGCGATGCCATTGTAAGTTAAGGGTGTAACAACGACGCCGGAATGTCACTGGCTAGTAGCTTGTGTGTCTGAGGTCACAGCGCTAGTGCGAGCATTGCAGTAATGTCTGACACAAATTAAGGTCAGAAGAAGCTATTCGTCTTGCACGTGATCTGATTTTCTAGCGATAATTTTTTTTTCTCTTTCGTGGTCCCTATGTTTCAGAGAGAATGTATTTGTAATGGACTGTTCGACATAGGTTATGTAACTATACGCAGCTGATCAATGTAAGAAATATAACGCGTTTTCTTTTTTTGTTTTCTTTACGAATGACATTATTCCGCCTGTTAGCAGCCTCGATTCTTACGTCGTATTATTCCTGTTTATCGTCTGAAAACCCACTCCTCACGTCAAATGCACAGTTTTAAGAGTGAAATTACTTTTTAATGTGTCTAGATGTAAACACCAATAAGAACATTTATCACGTCGTGCCTTTATGTGCACCACTAGTTCCGATTTCTTCGAATGCGGATATTATTCCTTCGTTTCCGACACAATCTTCTGAACGGAATCAATACATGTTTCTCGGTAATCTCAACTGAATCTCGCTTTGAAGAATGGTGCACGTTTTCCTGTCACGCGCGTAAGTACCTTTTTCGAGACTTTCAAAGCAATACCCGATAGGGTCGTTCAGAATCGCACGGTGTATATGGTATCGCGTGTCTGTCTATACGTGAGAGCGTGCGTTTATGTTTGAAATTGCTAGGAAGAGGCATTACAATAATAAACAGGATGGAAATATCCCAGGAGCTTGGAACTAAAGCCAGCAAGGATAAAGGTCCTGACGTTCCATGTATGAAAATATTTCCCTGGCTTTTCCTTCAGCGCTTACATCATGGCTGGCATGAGTCCGCACGTGCATCTCTGCTTCTGTCGAGCGCGGAAATTTGAGGGATCTCTGCTTGCTATCGCATATCAGACTCGACGGATACGAAGAAAAATTGCCCCCAGTAAACGTCGCCGTCCAATGCACTCTCAGCGTTTTCCTGTAGCAGCATTTTACATCGGTGAATATATCGGCGCACCCACTTTGCTCAGGCGGTTATATATCTGTTTTTAAGGTGGAGCTCCTGTCTGAGATGAAATGCGTAGCAGGTTTTTCTGCACAAAAGAAAGCGTCAAAGCAAGAACGCGTGCAACAGGGTTTCTATTCATTCATGCGATTCGCTCTTTGCCTGTTGTAGTTTTATAAATTATGAGAATAAAGAAAAATAAAACCATAGACGGTGAAGGTCAAACATCTGTACTCGACGCATCTTTTTGCACGTTCTGCCTACTTCGGGGTGATGCCCGTTTCTTTAAAGATGTTACATTCGCGAGTGCATCAGTGTTAAAGTAGCATTATACGCGTCGCGAAGTCGTCGATTTTTCAGTTGAAGGAGAGCGTGCGCTTGCCTGTCACCTGTTTGACGCCCGAAGAATATTGCAATATGTATTTCTATTCGTTAGGGCTTAATTTGTTATGCAGGAAAAAACGGAATTCTTGACGGATTACGATTGCAAGTAAATTAAAAGGACCCCTTAACGAGTAAAAATTCCTGGAAATTACTACTGTAATGAAGAAGAGGAGGACCGCCCAGGCGCAAGAAGAATCCCCAAAGCAGTGGGCGAGACAGTGCTCGACCTGAACCAGTGCTCTTAGCTGTTGTGGGTCTTTCTTAATTCACGGCCCACATCCAATAAACCTGTTTTCACTACAATTTATTTGTACTTTCAAATGACGTGCGACAGTTACAGCTTATGTGCTTAGTGTTAGAAATACTCGCTGAAGATACTTTGCGTACGGATAATTACTTAATTAAAAATACTAATTTACTTCAAGGTATTCTACCGAAGTTACTCTTAACTTTTCTACTGGCATACTTACAAAACTTTATATTTGTAGTTGCCAGTGTTCTTGAATTCCTCAGCGGCAAATATTTTTAATGTTCTGTTTTGTCTATTACACTCGTTTAATCTTGCCAAGGTTTCAGGAAACGGTTGGTCAATAAATAGGAATGAACAACCAATTGCTACTCCTGTTCACTGGTATCAGGCGTCAGGAATACTATACAGGAGTAGAAGAGGATACAAGCGACAAAGTATATATATATATATATATATATCAATACCAGAACGAATGGAAGCTATGAAGGAACCCATTCAGATAACGTTTTCCAACGTTCAAAATATATAGAAAACAGCAGTAGAAGCCATGTAACCGTATCACAAGTAGTCCTCGTGCTGAGTAAAAATAGAAATTTAGGGAAGCAACACGGCAGATAACCCAATCAAGGTTCTTAGGCGCCGACTACGTGTTATAACGACGAAGATTTCTCGATAACTCTCCACGCTTCAAAACTACAGAAGTGCACATGTTGCATACTTTGAGAGTGAGGAATAGTTGAGATTGGTAAATTTCTAGAATAAAGAGCGAAAAGGCGCACGAAGCACGCGATAGTTTCTATGCAGAACACCTTACCTTGCGTGAGAATCTACGGAGAGTGCAGAATCAAATTTCTAAGGTAATTGGCTGAAGATTGGGCTGCATGAAATCGAGTGGGAGCACTTTCTTGCAGGTTTATGGGTCCTTCTACTTTTTTTACTTGAAAGATAGCGAAAAAAGGAAAAACAACACGCGGCGAAAGAGGGCGCATAACTTTATTTGCCGCGCACTTTTTAGCAATCGAGAAACATACTTACCGTTGATTTATGGTTACTGAAAGTTATCTAGAACTGAATTTTTCAGGAATATGTAATGTTGGCAAACAAATAAAGTGAAGAAATAATATCATGCCCTGAGATGATATTGCATCTTAACGTTATTATTCAAGCCTAATTTACACAAGCTGAAGGATTATCGAGTGTTCTTAGAGCGTGAAAGGCCAAACGCAAGTTTTGCTTGCCTCGTATTCAACATGCACACACGTTTCGTTACTAAGGGTGCGTCATATTACAATGCTGTTTGTTATGTGAATACCCGTCTCATCGACAGCAGGCTAAATATGGGGGAAATGCGAATGCCGTGAACAGTTTTCTTTTTGCGTGTGCAAGCAGAAGGATTTTTATAGGTAGCCTCGACTGTGGTACACAAAGCTTCAAGGACACTGTGTCGACTCACTCTGTGGAAATAGATCACAATTTCACTACAAGCGCCCTTTGATTGCAACGATGGTCGCAGCATTGGTACTGATAAAGGATGCAAAGCCGCGCTACATAACTCTCTGTGTAACTCTCAGTGGATAAGTGCAAGAACTATATGCAGTACAGCTTCGCATCCATGGTTCAGAACCAACTGGCCAACACACGACCGTATACCGGGTATCTGATGCGGTAATTCCCTTCTTAACATTGACACAGTACATTCTCGTTAAACGAACAAAGAAACGATAAAAAATGCCGTTTTCTACAGCTTTACGCATTCGTTGCTCCAGTGATTGATATATTCAACTATATGATACTACTAGCAACCGTTGTGGCGGTGCCGAGCGCTATCATAAAATGGTATGCACGTCTTGTATCAAGCTGCTCAATAATCATTGTCTCGTATGAGTCTGATTAGGTCACTGAAATATTCAGTTAGAGAAAAGAGAACCCAGTTGGTTTCGCGTTACATTTTAAGGACGCACGCGTTAGCAGCATCATATGAAACAAAAAAGAACGCAAACACTTACCTGGCGAGGGTTGTTCCGGTCTCATAGTAGTACGATATTTTTTTTCCATATTTTTTTTGTTATGTTTATTGTGTTACCGCTCGCCAGCTGGGCACTCGGAGAGGAGACAACCAAATCCTTGCGTGCGCTGCACTTGGACGCACCGCGCTGCTGCTTCGAGAATTTCCCGTGGGTTCTGTGCAAAACAGTATCGATTAACAAGGCTTGCTTCATAGGGCTGTACCAGCTCGTACCGGGCAGCGTGCGAGCTTGGAAATGGATGCATGCTGAGCTGAAGTTCTCTGTCGCTTTAGCGTGACCGAAGTGAAAGTACATTCTCAGCAAGCGAAACACGAGCATCATCAGTTTGAACTCAAAACGAGAGGCAAAATCTGATTGGACATTCCATCGTATCAGGGTCGGCGCCATTGTTCTAGCAAAATCATTGTGTTGGGGTTGTTTTTACCTTAGCTCTTCCTAAGCTACGCCTTCCTTCTTTTGTATTATTCTTCCTTTTGCTTGAGAATAATAAAAACGTGACTCCCTAACTAAAAATAATGAAACATAAGTATAATACAAAATAATATAAGACAAAAAAATTAAATGAAACAAAGCTGTAGATAACACTTGTTTTCTTTTTTAATTTAATAAATACTAGCCACTATAACACAAAGTATTGGAACTATTTTAATAATGACTCTCCCCACGTGTGCGGCCGGTGGCTGCAAGTGGCACAAATATACGCAGGCAACTATCAGGCACTAGTGTTTTAACTAAATTGACAAGGACTAAGTAGTCAGCATTGTTTGTTGCCCGTGCTTAATTGACAGACAGTTACAACCTCTTTCACAGATATTGTGAGCGTGCGAATACGTACATCAATATAGCTACTACCCAAAGCATTATAATCAGAACCCTGCAGTTCAATCTCTTCATCGCAATCTCTTCATCTGTTGTAGCAGTTGCATCGAATCGTGCCACGTGTGAAGCGATGTGACATGTGCGTCGAGTAGTCTCGACTACTGTGTTTTCTCTTCGGTACACGTCATGATGCCTCCTCGCAAGGTACGAACCGCTGCTGAAGAAGCGAATCGTAGAGCTACGCGCGCGGCTGCAACCTGGCAACGTCGGGTTCAGGAGACCGCTGTGCATAAACAAGCCGCAGATCGGCGTCGACGCCGGCCTGCACCTGAAGAGTTCAGTTCGTTATCGTGAAAACAACGCAAAGAGACTTCGTCGCCAATACCCTCTAGTGCGTGCTGCCGAAAATGGAGCTCCTATAGAGCCGCTCTTCTGGCTTAGACGCTGTGACTGTGCTGCGAGTGCCGTGCAAGCCTGTGACTTTTTTTTTTATTAGAGCTCACTAGAGCGCAATATTTTACTGAGCTTAGAAACGTGTTTTTTGTTTGTTCCCACACAATGATATCATAATAAACAGGCCTAGGGCTTCGAATGCCGTGGCCGAAAATCTAAGCAGCCCAAGCAGCTACTGGGTTACGCTCCATGCAACGAAAATTAAAGCTACGTTCAAAAGAACAGACTCGGATGCCTTGGATCGCGTCAACCCTACGCATATCTGCATAGATTGGATGCCCCTTTCATATCTCTATGACAGGAGCCTTCAATATTGGAGAGCACAGCTGCGCAAACAAATTAGATTCGCTCGAGTGCACAAGACTGCAACTAATGCAGAACATAAGAAGAGAACAAAACTAAAGAGAAATTCCGCGCAGCGAAAGCTCCTCTGCACTCCTGCTACTGTGTCACGAGCTTTGCGAACACAGTGCTCTATGAACATTATTTCTTGCGCAAAATTAATCTTTATACCCGCCAAGATTTAAAGAAAGCTGCTTTCAGTACGCGAAAACACCATTTTCTCGGTCAGCGCGCATGCCTCTATATGTCAGTCAGCTCTGGGGTGTCCTTTGTCTGGCTCGGTACGACAAGCCTCGACATCGAATGACATGCCGGCTTGGCAGCGTCGGGTGGTCGCACTATTTTCGGAAAATGTTCGTTCCCCTGGCAACGTTGCTTTTTTGACGCGCACGCTCTTACACCACCAAACGATCCCGTGGCGGATTACGTCGGATTCATAGCTTTCAAACCGAGTGTTATATTTATTTTGTTTTGCAGCGCCAAGCTTAAGCTCCTCGCGTGCTTTGGGTCACTTTTGCACTAGGGAGATCTTTGCTTGTTGTTATACTTAAAAACAAAGAAAGAGAAAGACAGAAAGCAGGGAGGTTAACCAGAATAACATCCGGTTAGCTACCCTGCGCCGGTGGAATGGGAAAGGGAAACGCAAAGATAACAGGGACAGAGAGGAGGGAAGGAAGGAAGGAAATCAGCGGTGAATTCGCTGACGCGTGTGGTATTGCGCTATTATTCAAAGACGTTCACACAAACCCGTCGTACTCAATAAGCACAAAAGTGCCTTCACCAAACATCCAGTTAGGCCCGTAGGGAATGCGTTACGACCTGTGCATGCCTCCGGCATTTCCCGATAAATTTTTTTCCAATTACCACGCGGAGAAAAGCCTATAATGCGGGAATACCAAATCCCAGCATGAACGCAGCCGCAGAAAAAAAAAAAAAAGAAACGCGTTGTGGTAAGAGCGCGGCATACTGCTGCGCAGGGCTGCAGGAGAGACGGCATAGCCAAAAAAAAACAACAACAACAACAAGCTTAGGCAAGCATACAACGCGACACTGACTCAACGGATGTTGGACAATTTGTGCTCAGTGTTTAAGGCCTTTCGCAAAATGACTGACTCAAGTGTGCATATAGAAACTGAGGCTTTTACAATGAACAATTTGATTGAGCAGTGCTACGAGCCTTGTTTTCTTATGTTATGGTCTCTTTGTCATCTGTTCGCAATAAACGATTAACGAGCGTACAAAAGAAATTAGTTGATATAGCACGAAAATAAAATAAGACGATTTGCCTAGACGCTGAATGAACTTTTTTACCAAATCCACAGACACGGAACTTGGATATTGTCAATCGTCGACGTTTCACCAGCAGATATGCCCTAAATTATTCCCTCCATGTGGTGCTTCGAAACCACTGCGCATTCATACAAACTGCGATGTATAAATACGCTAATCATAAACAAGCGGTAAATGACAGTAATGCTTACTATGGTGAACGACGGTAGCTTCATGGCATATCAAAGCTACTTCTAGTAGTCGAATTATAAGGTCTCACTCAGCCATGTTGCTCATTTCTTTGAACAACTTCCCTGGAAAGAATATGATGCCGAATTTATTCACGAACAAGCAAACTAACTATATAAAACTAATTAACTTTTGAAAGAGGTGTCTATACTTCTGGAGCTGCTATTTGAACATACGGGAACAGCAAAATTGCTTTGTTCGGTACCACTCTTCCGAATTCCACGAGGTTCCTTGCATTTAAAAGAAAAAAAAAGTGAAATCTACCTAATGTGGCAAGTAGGTTCTTAATTTACGTTGTCGATTGAAAAAAATGAATATGGCCTAATTTTAGGAAATGCAGGTATTGGGTTTACAGCCATGTCCCCCGGCAATAAAAATAACGATACCCCAATTCTATAAACTGAACCTAAGTAGACAAATAAAGCAGCACAAATGGTGTAATACACATAGCTCTGTAACAGGCCATTGATTTGTGAGTACTAACTTTGCAACACCCTAGTAAATGTTTTAAAAATTTCACGTAAGTTGTAAATTTATATGTCAAATTTGTCCGATTCAGATGCTTTACCACATTCATTTACAAGACTACGACGCCTAATTTTTTTTTTTTTTTGAGTTCCCGATTGGTAAGTTTTGTTTACGTTGTAGATTTGTGGCAAGCTTTGTCAAAAGAAATGGTTCCTATATAATTCAACAGTACGCTTCCGCTAGCCGGTATACTATAGCTTTGTCTTTTAATTAAATGCGATAAATTTAATTCAAATCGATTCAATGTTTATCTAGTGGTAGCATTTCTGGAAATCCCATTTACTTCAATGTTAAAATCAAAGTTAAGCCCTAGCAACAGCATCCTTTTCAATAGAACGCTTAATTCTTAAAAAAAGAAAGCCGTTTAGAATTTTTTGGTTGATTTGTGCTTCTTCATGTGAATGTTAATGTTTTTTTGTGGAAACCAACAAGGGCTCCGTAGTATTGCAGATTAGCGCAACAATCGAAGGCAGCCACTCATATATAAAGCTGACACCACACAAACATAGTCCTCGTTCTGAGTTGTCTGATACTTTGTTGCATGGCCAATAACGGATCTTTGAGCATAACTTTCGTTTTGGTGGTTGTAACTATATCAAAGTGAACTGAAACCAGCTGTCTCAGTCTTCGGATTTTTCCGCCTTTGTGACTAGAAATATTACTTTTGGTGACTGATTTGGGCAAATATGACAGCCCTCTGCCAGGCAGCTCGAGTATGTGCCATTTTGTTCCGTAATATTTCGCTATTCGTACAGGCGTAACAGGTCTCTCTCCTTTTTGTGTAGCTAACAAAAAATAAGTGCACGTTTGCTTGACTGCCGTTTTAGTTTCACTGCGCAAACGCGCAGCTTTGAAAGCAATATCAAAGGCATAGGGAGACAAACACAGTAGAACGTGTAATGGTCGAGGCCTCAAAGAGTTCGATGACCTCATGCGCCTAGACAACTTCCGCAGCCGAGCTGGACCACACTGTGCCATCAGGACCATTGCACGGAAGGGATGATCGATGAGGTCGACGAAATGTAAGCGGCGTTTATGTTGTGTGTTGCTTCGCAGCCTTGGTTGTTAGAGAAAATCGTGCAATGTTTTTTTTTCGGCGATCGAAGGCTTGCAGCCAATTTCCGCCTTTCGAAGCACTACCAGAGAACAATGGAAGCGTCGACAGACCAAAGAGATTAGGGTCAGTGACTAACGGCGTTTGTCTACCATTCCAGCCATTCACGTGTCGGTGAACAGGTATAGAAGATGGATTGAAATAAAGACAGAGATGCTTTGTTCGGTCCATTAATGGCGCTAGTTATGGGTAGGAACAAACTGTCGGAGCGGAACTTTTACGAAGTCCATAATGACGTATGAGTGCACTTTTTTGGTTTTGGCCAAGAAAGAGTCCCATTATCCTAATAATAGTGGCTGTGTTTTACAACATTTTCTGTTTGTTTACTTTGTGCCTCATTTCTGTTTTTCTTTTGTCGCATGTGACATTTTCTATGGACCAACACTTCTGAATACGCAGAAGGTGCACAGCAATCGTATTATATCGTTCACGGCGGTTCTCGATGATTCATTTATTGTTCACTATCAAGACCAGAAAGCTACCGTGTGGTACTCATGACTGCTTTGCGTGCACGAAAAAAAAAACGAAAATGAAAACTCGATATGCCGGCAACACTCCCCTCTCGCAAAAAGAAAGTACATGGTTAATGATAAGTAATAACTACTGCAGCTTTCTTCCTTGCAGGTAAATTGCATGCCACAATTTCTTTTCCTTTGCTGTTTCATAAATTGTTGTCCTGTATTGAGGGATGGTGCTGTGAATATAAAAAAAATCCGGAAATTATTTCTTGTTACCAAAAATAATCGCTACCTACGGAACATTGGTATATGCATTTATTCGACAGCTGTCCTGTCCTATTATAGTGCATTCTTATATTTCATAATACCATGCATATTGCAGGAGCATGTACAGTCCTGCAATATGATAGTTCAAGGAATATGCAAATGGCGCATTCTCGGGGTCACTCAGAAGAGACACTCGACAGATTGCGAATAGTAGACAACGAGAGGTAGTGTGCCGGTAGCGTGACACTTGACACTCTGTTGTTAAACGGGAGCGAATCTCATACGTGTCCCTATGGTCCCATAAGCACATATGAAACTCGTATGACATCCGTAAGTATATAGCATGCAACCTCACCACGGGCCTACATCAGTCATTTAACATAATTCATTTAACCGTCGTAGTTGCAAGCCGAACGACTGTCTGGTTGACCACCCTGCCTTTCCTCTTTTTGGTTTCTCTCTCTACTTCTAAAGTTCGTCGTTCATTTAAAGATGGAACATTCAAGAAGCCTCTAACGCATCCAGACTAAATGCAATGGCGGTCAGGATCGACTAAGTTTATTGATACCGGTCATGAAGCATAAAACTCGTCAAGAGTTCTCTTGTGGTTTAATGTGACGACTTCATGTGCAGGGCCTTTGAATACAACGTAAGGCTGTTATTCTTGCCCATAAAGCACCACTGAATGGCCAGTGCGAAGTACAAGGAGATTGAGGCAACTGTCCGCAGTTTACCCGTTGAAATTACGACGTCTGGCCTACTGCCTGCTACACTAGATATATGTAAGCATCGCCAGTATTTAAGTTTTATTCGTTGTACCTTTCCCATATAAAATAAACTAAAATACAAGTCATGACAAAAATCACTAGGCCCGGCCTTCTGGCCAGCCTTGTGAGCACGGTGCAAAATGGCAAACGTTGTGACGTTGTGACAAACGGCCGGTGCTGAAAGCGCAGCAGAACTAGTTTTAAATGCGAAGCATTTCTTGGCGAACATTTGCCACTTTGACAGTATCTATCGAGCCGCCTACGTCTTGGTGCCCTTCTGGTTGTTTCGTTAACCTGATATGTACCAAAGTTGGCATAGTATGACAAGAGTGAATGGCGAGCATAAATGATAGGTCATATCATGAATGTCATGACATGCGTCTCATGTATGTCACGAAACAGCCGCCTACGTCTTGGTGCTCTCATGCATGGGGGAAGGAAAATATAGGAGGGAGCATTACGTCACGCAGCCAGCCTTGGCTAGCGAACGCTTCGTGTAGCCAGCAGTTGTCGCCCAACACGTTGCGTTGAAATCACGGAGAATCGAGATTTGCCGAGACGTTTGGTTACCGGTAGTTTTTATTTTGTGCGCGCTCGGCCGGCAGCTGCTCACATGCAGGAAGGAACAAGATTTTTCCTTGTTTCGTTTGTTTTCCTTGGTTTTGTTTTTCTTTATTTCAAGAGTTTCAAATGGTTTCGAATGGGTATCCAAAAAAAGAAAGAAACAGCCGGGAGTACTAAAACCTACGGCGCATTCGGACATGTCCTCCGTGCTCTGACGTTTTCATCACGTGTTGGGCCACCATGATCGGCGACAATCGCGTTGCGGTATGCTCCCTCCTATATTTTCCTTCATCCATGCTCTCATGGTCGTTTCGCTCACTTTGTATGTACCAAAATTGGCATAGTATGGCAAGAGTGAATGGCGAACATAAATGATAGGTCAAATCATGAATGTCACCACATGCATGTCATTTATGTCGTGACCCGCCGCGGTGGCTCAGTCAGCTCAGGCGTTGCGCTGCTTAGCACGAGATTGCGGGATCGAATGCAGGCCGCGGCGGGCGCATTTTGATGGAGGCGAAAATGCAAAAACGCCCCTGTGCTTGCATTGTAGTGCACGTTAAAGAAGCCCAGGTGGTCAAAGTTATTCCGGAGCCCTCCACTACACAGTGCCTCATAATCAGAACTGGTATTGGCACGTAAAACTCATCTTCAAACCTTCTCTATCTACCTTGTACCGCTGCGTGCCACTTGGTGTAATAACATGCAACTGCAATGCGATGTGTGCCCGTATCGACGCTACACGGAGCTCATCTCACATCGCGTGACAAGTGGAATGATGGGAGGCAAAGGATGATGATGATGATAATGGTAACGATGATTTTTGGCATCCCCTTTAAAACGGGGCGGTGGCAAACGGTTACCAAGTCTGCTTGATTTAATCTACATGGCATGCCACCGAGTGTATTATTATGCAACTGCAATGCAAAGTGTGCAGGTATCGATGCTACGTGGGGCGCTGGTAGCAAGCTAGCAAGCACTGGCGTGGCTCAGATGTGATATCGAATTTCACTGATCTCTTTATTTGCTGCATGCTTGTTTTCTTCACTAAGCACACGCTTAGTGGGCGTTTCGCCGAGCGACAACCTTTCACTACGCGCCCTTATCATTGGCATGGCAACTGGCAGGGCACACCCGAATTGTACTGCAATATGAATTGGACAGTTTCCCCCAGAAAGTACCTCAGGGTTCCGCTAAATTATTACCGAAAGGCGGAGGAATATTGGTCTGAGGAAAAGAAACCCGTTAAATGTACTACCGATAAATGGGGTGGCCATCACTTTTAAGTGTTTGCAAGAGATTCTGTTTGCAATATGTTTTTAATTGCCAAAGTGTTCTACGTGTTGCAAGTGATGACCATGGCCAGAAATTCGGTTCAAGAAATGCGCCAAGTGTTTGCGACCTTTCTATGGGGATCGCAGGGGGAGCACACGAGCCGGTGAAATTTGTTTTAAAAGGTGAAAAATAGGAGTATAGGGCTCTCGTACCTGTTCTTCAAGCAGTTGGTGAACAGATTCTTCTTTGTGCGGAATGAAACTGATGTTTTCTTGAGAACTGTGATACAAGCAAGATTACAACGTTATCGATCTGATTTTATTGTATCGTCCTTTTGAAGCTGGACCGCTTAGCTATTATTTGCGTGAAGTGGTTATGTCTATACCCTTGCTCAAGGCAAGATTTTCATATGAATACGTGTCTGATGTTATGAAAAAGCGTTTGCATTGTGATATTATTGATGTATTCTTACCAATACCTGTCTATCGAACTGTATACAAGCTTGGCTCCGGAGTGCGATGTGCTAAAGCGTGTTCAAAAAATGCCGGTCAGACCCTCAGTTAAAATGCTCTTTTTTCATATACATACCGACACTCTTCCTGTAACGCCATGGTTACAAAGTAAAGCTCTTTTTCTTCCTTGGTCAGTAAACTGTTTAATCTGTAACAAACCGGAACAATAGAACATATATTTCTGGACTGCCACGATGCCGTATTTCTGTGTGATGTCCTACAAAGAACTCTTAAAATAGAATTGCCGTTAAGCCGTTTTGGAATCTATTTAGTCCACCTGGGGATACAGGGGAAGTGCCGAGTGATATGCTAATGTTGCTTTGCATGGAAGACGAGAATGGATATTAGGTATGCTCATATACAGAATCACTCAGCAAGACACTATTTTGCGGGATCTAATCCCGGCCGCAGCGGCCGTATTTCGATGGAGGCGAAATGCAAAAACGACCATGTGCTTGCGTTGTAGTGCACGTTAAAGAACCCCAGGTGGCCAAAATTAATCCGCAGCCCTCCACTACAGCGTGCCTCTTAATGGGAACTTATTTTGGCAAGTAAAAACCCAGAAAGAAGAAGACACTATTTTGTTGGGAGCATGATATACACACGAGGCTTGTTCAGAGCACAATGTGAACCCCCAGAGTAGCTACCTGTATTAGACCAATTGGCTTCTGTGAAGCCTTTTTAAACCACATTCATTGGCCGAATTGTGGCTGGCGTATTTAGAAAATGTCCATGTGTATCTGATATTTTTATTTTTGTTTGTGAAATGGTAATAAAATCCGGCAGATCCCAGGCATTGTGGGAATCGATGTTATGCGAAGCCTTGTGCGGGGAGCCTACCAAGGTAACGGAAAGACCATGAGAGCAACAAGACGTAGGCGGCTCTCTTATGACCTACATGACACGCATGGCATGGTATTGATGTCATGAGTCCTCAGGAGTCCCTTTAGTTACACCTAAGAGACCTTAGGGCGAAAGCTTTAGTCATACTGGTGACTATGACTTCTACCACCTTCCTTTAATGTTTCCTTCCCTTAGTACCCACGTCCGAACCTATTTCAGTGGTTTTTATAGCTATACTTTTTTCGCTGATTCATTGTCATTTTTGCAGAGTCATGCTCATGACTATGACTTCTACCACCATCCTTTAGTGTTTCCTTCCCTTAATACCCACGTCCGAACCCATTTCAGTGCCTTTTGAGTGTTAATCTTCTTTTTCGCTGAGTCATTTTAATTTTGGCTGAGTCATGCTCATGACTATGACTTCAACCAGCATCCTGTAGTGTTTCCTTCACTTAGTGCCCACGTACTAACCCATTAATCCCAGTAATTTTTAGTGTTGATCTTTTCTCGCTGAGTCATTGTCATTTTGCCGAGTCATGCTCATGACTATGACTTCTACCAGCATGCTTTAGTGTTTCCTTCCCTTAGTATCCGTCTGCTGATTCGTCGCCACCTACTCAAGCAGCATCCAGACCAGCGCGTCGCAAGTGGAACGTTCCCGCCGCGTGTTCGCGGTCGAGGCTTGCCTCATCGCGCTGGAGCGCAACTACTCAAGCTAAGGGTTGGCTGTGTTAACGTGCTGTAAAAAAAAGCGGGCGTGGCTCAGTGGTTGAGTGTGTGTGTGCGTGTGCGCTGTTTCCTCGCTTTACAGCAGCACGAACAGCAGCACATCGCAGAGTAGATTTTTGTGAAACTTAGGAAGTCCTCTACCGATAGATTTGACATGACCAAAACAGCATACCTCAATAAGTCTGCTCCCTCCGTGATGACGGTAAATGCAAGTTGCTACGTGGAAGTCATCCAGATAATGTAACAACGCGTCCTGCGCGTGGGTCGAGAACTCACGACTTTACGGGTTCTGCACTTTAACACTCCGTCGCACTCGTCGCTCTCTGTTTTTTTCCATACAATCACAACCACGCTCCTCCAGCGACCATACAGCCTCGACCTCTCTATGTGTGACTTCTTCCTGTTTCCGAGCATGCAACGCGCGTTGAAAGGACACGGATACGACGCCGTGGAAGACGTCCAAATGGCCGCAACAAAGGTGCTCATGATATTCCAGAACATGACTGCCAAGACGCCCACAAACAGTCGGAAAGTCGCAGGGTTGAAACGCCCAAGGTTCTTGTATTGAAGAATACTAAAGGTTATTGAAATATTGTCTCAAATAAAGTGTGTTTTCCATTCTCAGTCTCCCTGCTTTCAGGACAGATCCAGTATATTGTTTCATCGCAACACTGACAAATGTCCCTATATCTTGCGCGGCTCTTACTATAGAAAGCTGGCGCTCATTTTTTTTCTTCATGCTGCTAGAATTGTCCGAGACACTTTAACGATTCTTTTGGCTCCCGGAGAGTCTCTAGACAGTATTGTACAGTTAAACGAAGTCTGCAATTGTGGTCGTCTGGGCGCCATCAAATTCGCAGCTTTCTGAACTTATTGAATATAGTGATGGTTCTGTCTGTACTGATCGATGACCTGCAATTATGCGACAGGCTTTGCGACGCGGGCAATGTAACCGAGGACCATCTATTTATTGCGTAAAAATGTTATTGTATAACGCACGTGTTTGTACCTCGACCCACTTTCTTTTTGCTGATTGCATACGCCTCCTTTTACGGCAGGTGCCGTCCGTGTATCTAGGGTAGAATGTATAGAAGTATTTAAAGAAATGCATCTTGCCTTCAGTTTTTTTTATGAAGTTCTGGCATAAAATTATCTCAAGTGAAGTAAAGGCTGTACTTACAACATGAACTTGATTGTCGGGAGTCGACCGTTGAAAGAGACCAATAATAATGAAAACTAACGCAATAAACTATCAACGACAATAAAGTTTATTTTTTTCTGTTGCACAACTTAGTTGCGCGAATGTTGGTTACAAAAATATTTCAAGCAACCCTTGCCTGCAGGCTCGCAATGCAAGTTAGTCACAGGCAGCGACAGAATTCAAGAAATGTACTGAATGAAATAAATGTACAGGTCCATCTCGTTAATCATAGAACACGTACGTATAATAAGATAATGCATGTAGCTGCATTTCTTGCATGCCATATAACACTGCGGCAGCCTCCCTTTATCAAGAAGCTGCGTGCCTTGGTTCATTTTTCACCCACGTGCGTAAACTGGGAACACATCATAATGTTTATGCCAGGTGCCTTACCTTGTCTTGATTTACATAACGGCATGCAGCAGTGCGGCATTATTGTTGATTTTACTCGATCAATGCACTTTCGCTCATTTTCTTTGCCGTACAGAGTGCATACCCACACAAACATAACAGCTTGGTGCGAGCACACGACAGCAAAACTGTGGCGCAGATGGGTAACTTGTGAGGCGCCACGATGCTCGTAGCGGCAGAAATATGGGCTAGCGCAGGCGCGCTGGCCTTCTCCTCACTGGACAGGTCACTAGCACAGTAGGTTGTCTTTGACAGTTAGATAACCCTGACAAGTTTTAAACCTTCTAAGGGGCGCGACAGTGCAGGGCTGGGGAGGAGGACTGAAGAGGAAACGAGCCGGAAAGAAAGCATGACGCTACATTGAAAGCTTGTTTTATCTAAGAACCTTGTGTAGCATACGTCAGCAGAGCCGCCACAGTGGCGCGGTAGGGTTGCATTGTTTCAATAGGTAGTCTTCTCGATAGAGAATGCCTCCAAATATAGAATCCTTTCATGGCGGTCCCAGCTTAGGCACAGTCTCCAATAGATAACAGCTTCGCTCATAATGAGAAACATTGACGCGAAAGCTGGCACTATGTAATGCGCGGCAAGCCTGGCACTGTTTCGTCTGGTATCGGTTCGAGTAAACATCTAGGTACGTGCGCGTGCAATCTAATTTCGAGAGAAAAAAAATTTACCGTCGCTTCTATTCGACGTCGCCTTCCTTGGTGAAATGAATGAATGACAGCTTTTAAAATACTAGAAGTTCCGCTGGACTCTCTGACAGTCGACATGTACTTAGTATTACTGAAGTATGGGACAATTCAGTCTGCATACGGGCCGTGTGCGCCCCGCAAACAAGCTCAACGAAGCCCAGTTATACGAAGTGGAGCTGGTATTAAGTACCCGCTTCGTTTTGCTGACAAATGTTATCTCTCGATCGTTCTTTTTTTTAATTCTACCTTTGCCGTAATACTCTTTCTGAACCTCAATAAGAGGCACACGCAGTTGATGTAACTCAAGCTCCGCACGGCGCGATGCCTGTGCACATTGCAGTGATGTTGCTACCGATGAATACAGTTGACATCGCCGAATAGGCGCCGTAAAATTCGCCTCAAAAGGAGTAGTTGCCAATTTGCGCACGCTCGCAATGGAAATGCGTACACTATAGTAAAGGCAGTCACCAAAAGCGCGGGTGAATGACAGCGCGAGTTAGCGCTGCACTGCCGATGCAATTGCGCTGCTTACTTTGACGAACGGCCCACCTGTAGCAGTTTTCCCAATTTGAAATTTCCTTAGTGACCTGCTTTGAAACGTACAAAGCGAAAATGTTACCCGGGTCCTTCAAACCATGGTGTTACCAACATTGGAGTATTTTTTTTATCTTACAGAAGAGAGAAGCCACGCGATATATTTGAAGGTGGAGTGGCGTCGGCCAATGTAAATGGGCGCTTGCAACAACGCCGGGTTTTGACCTTTAAGGCATACCCATTGGACTCCTACGCCACAAATGATGATAAGAACTCAATTAAGTTAAAAATGCACTCTCAAAAAGGCAACTAGGAAAACACTCTGCGTGGTACATCTGCTGACAGCAACGAGGTGTACATACTTCACAAACATGACGCGAATGTTTCAGCGATAATTCAACAGTAATACCGTATGCAGCCAACAGCAATCTTCGCACTGAGCTACCTCTTTCCTAACACATTTCCCAAGCAACCACAATATGGAAGATGTCTTAGCGAAAAGAATAAAGCTGTTAAAGAAGAACTTGCTCGTAATCATTTCGATAAAGCCCAGTTTGAATTAGTCACCTACAAACGAGGCGAAGGAAACTCCTCGTATTTAGAAAAATCAACAACATTTCTGCAGGAAGCAATTTCCAACAGTTCTGCATACGCGAAGCCACGTATAAAATACATTAAAAAATATGAACTGCGTGACAGCTGGTGCGACGATTTAACGGGCACCACATAAAGCTAACAAACTTGGTTCTTGCAAGCCTCAGCAGCTTTAACACCCAACACGATGCACTCGTACAGTCGTGCACCCAGGCAAGAACAACACGATAAAGAAGCGGCAAGCGGCAGTCTGAACTTAAGCGAAATGCATTTAACCCGGCGTGCTGCACACAGGCAAACCAAACCAAAGCATGGGTAATCCGTGATCAACTTCGTCGCTTGCCCGTGCAAGAATTATCCAGTGCAGTCGACACCAAGATCACAAAAGAAAACGTATTAACAAGAAATTTCCTGCCAGACGGCGGCTATCCATAGCTACCGTTGCTCCCGCTCATGCAGCATCGCGGAGAATGATTAGTACCGTGTCGCCGGCAAGCAGTTGCAGGTATCTAAGCACCCCACCACACGACACTCATTCTTCGTCGTGCGTGGACGCCTTTGGTTACCACATACACGTGACCGGTGTTGCTTATTTTGCTTCGAAAACATGAATCAAACACATAAGCACGAGGAAGGACGCAGAAAACTACGGTGGACGTCTGACTGCTATCCCGAGTGCACTTACGAAGTACGCCACCATTGGCGCGTCCGTCGGCGCGCATTACACACGTCTGGTAATTCAAGAATTAGCAATTGGTTTTCTGAATTATCCATAGGGGCTCATTCACACCGGCGACTCACAAAGCGACCGGTCAAATAGTCTCATATGGTTGTTTAAGCGCACACACACACACACACACACACACACACACACACACACACACACACACACGCACACGCACACGCACACGCACACACGCACACGCACACACGCACACACACACACACAGATATCTAAGATAGCAGAGATGATAGACATGCGCAAGTGTGAACTTACATGCAATGGCACCAAAAAAAATCTTCCGGAACACACAGGATAATATTATGCATAAGTTGGACATAGGCTAAACCAAACAAACGCTGGTTTTCGGTGGTCAACACGCCATAATTTGAACAAATAGATGGCTCTGGTTAGAATTTTCAATTCCTTAAAGGAGAATGCAGATGTTGTTTAATGGTGTATTGTGGTTTCAGCCAAGCGTAGGTACGTTGTGTTTTAATGACCTGGCAAAATGACGGTTTAATTTTCCGTGAAGTACTGACAATTGGTGGGCTGGTGAATATGCGTTATGCTTAAGGTTCATGCCTAACTTTGTCTTTCTTACTTTGCAGGTAAGCGGGCCACTGCTTTTATGCTGGACGTAGATGTCAGCCAAGTGGGTGAGTTTCGTGATACCGACGGTTAAAAATTTATCCTAACATGTTTCACGTATCATAGCATACACCCTCAGTGTGTGTTGCTATGGTATAAACCAAGCTTTCGATAACAACGTAACTTGATGAATTAATCATATATAATTCAAAATAATAATATTTCTCCAAACAACACACATGCTAACAGGGACGCCTTTGAAAGAGATAGCAGAGGCTCCAATAATTCTAACCAATTGGGAAAGGGGGAAGAGCGAAGGAAGGAAAGGCAGGGATGTTAACTAGATTTTGTCCAGTTTGCTACCCTACACGTGGGGAGGGGATTTGAGAGTTAAAGAAATAGTGAAGACATGAGTCTAGACCATTCACGTGCACTAAGTGAGGTGCAGCCAAGTACAGCCTTCAGTCGGGCACTCAGGTATGTCGCCTTCAGCTTTTGTAGAAGAGCTGGTGTGGCTTTCTCAGCTGAAGAGCGGCTTAGCCAAGTTCCCGAGACCACTGCTTCTGTAAAAGAACAATCAACCTGTCTCTTCAAGGCATACAGCATTGTTAATTGAAGCACAAACAGCGACACCTAGAGATGATATGATGTTCCTAATAATTTGGTAAATGATAGGTGAGCTGTTGTGCAGTCAAAACTTGAACACTGGTTTGACTTTCCATGAGCACAAATATGGGCGTATTCGTACTATACCAGTGCGTTATTGTGACGTCCCACTTATTTATTTTTACTCTGTAGGTCGGTACGCAATTGGGATTTAAGCCACGTTTAAAGAATACACTTCATTTTCTGGCGCCTGGCATGTCCTATTCAAACGCATGCATTCTTTACTTGACACTCAAAGCAAACAGAAACGAAGGCAGAGACTTTCATTAGGGCCTTA
Organism: Dermacentor silvarum; assembly: GCF_013339745.2. NCBI lineage: Eukaryota > Metazoa > Arthropoda > Arachnida > Ixodida > Ixodidae > Dermacentor > Dermacentor silvarum. The sequence goes on along the minus strand of NC_051159.1, from coordinate 112,290,473 downwards.
AATATGAGTGGGAAAGCACTCAATGCATGGCGCCCAATACGCTAGCGCATGGTTGTCTCCTGCCATTAGCGAATACCTGCAATTGCTCTCGGCTCTGGAACAGTTGGAAGAGAACGATGAGAATTCGTGGAGGCGTAGTTCCTTTTAATGTATGCATTGCGGGATGGTCGCATCTCGCTCTGTAAGCAAACATTTTGATGCAGTCCTTGCGTGAACATTCAGGCCGTAGGTAAGTTCCCTAATACGACCTCTAAAAATGCCACTTACTCTGAATTGCTGCAAAAATGATAAATTTTCATTCGGTCCTAGATTGGTGAGAAACTCTATTTGAAGGGGCTATAAATATGGATATAAACTAGGTTGTTTGTTAACCAGCATCGCTTCTAATGAATTATTTATTTTTGAGCGTCTGTGCAGTGTTCAACTTATGGGCCAGGGTGCTGGCTCCTCAACATAGTTACTGTAATTGGCTTTAGTGCTTTCCACCCTCATGGTAGAATGTTTAGTGAAGAAATAAAAATTAGCGTAGCTTGCACTGGAGGCGCAATGCTAAAGCGACAGCGGACCTGCTGGGCGCCTAGCTAGTCCTAGCTTTTGGCCTACGCTAAGCACTAACAAGTCATCCCCAGTATTTCCCGGAATTTATTTATTATTGGTTGAGTATCTATTAGCTATTGATGACTATCGATTGGCTATCGCAAGGTATTGGCTACGTATTTGGGCTAGGCTAAGCACTGCTAATCATCCCCAGCATTTCCCGGAATTTCTTGATTATTGATCGATTATCAATTAGCTATTGATTGGCTATCGCAAGGTATTGATCACGTATTTGCGCTAGGCTAAGCACTACCAAGTCATCCCCAGCATTTCCCGGAATTTATTTATTATTTGTCGATTATCGATTAGCCATTGATTGGCTATCGCAAGGTACTGGCCACGTATTTGAGCTAGGCTAAGCACTACCAAGCCATTCCCAGCATTTCCCGGTATTGATAATTATTCGATTATCGATTAGTTATTGAATGGCTATCGCAAGGTATTGATCACGTATTTGCGCTAGGCTAAGGACTACCAAGTCATCCCCAGCATTTCCCGGAATTTATTTATTTGTTGATTATCTATTAGCTATTGATTGGCTATCGCTTGGCTATCGCAAGGTATTGGCCACGTATTTGAGCTATACTAAGCACTACCAAGCCATTCCCAGCATTTTCCGGAATTTATTGATAAATTATCGAGTATCGATTAGCTATTGACTGGCTATCAACTGACTATCGGTGACTGCCTAAGCTTAAGCAGTCCCAGCCATGCTTAGCTAGACCACGGCCGCTGGATAAAAAAAAAAGTTGTCGCAGTTTCACCCGAAAGGCGAAGCATCAATTGCGATAGCAAATTTGTAGAGGAGTGGGCAATACGGAGTAAGGATAGTAGTTTTATCAGCTGTACAAACTTGGACATGAAGCAGCACCGGCAACACACAGAACTGTTGTCGACGCCGTCGGCTTTTTGCCCGCGTTCGCACAAAACGCGCGCGGCGTTGGTGACTGTTGCCGGCGCCTCTGGGGGCGGCTCGGAGGTTTTTGACGAGATCAGAACGGGACACTCGTCGAGCAGCGTCGGAAGTCTTTACCACCTTCTCGCCTCGCAACGTTTTTATATAAAGGCATTTTGTGCCGAAGCTAAACGTCGCCTCCCCACACATACAGCGTTCGGCGCGCGGCGACGATTTCATCTCCATTGACGTCATACGGAACCTCACGGCGACGGCGACGGCGACGGCGACGCCAACGGCAGAAATCTGCTTTTGAATGTCCATATAATTGCTATCGCAATAAAAAAAAATGACAGCAGATCCACGAGGTGAATGATGATGAGTGGGCGAAGCTCCGGAGGGAATCATCGGATCTCCCGCTTAAGGGGACGCTAGCACAAACGCGTTAGAAACGTGCAGTACTCTCTAGTAAGGGGGAGCGGCCACAGCGTCTTACGCAGCCATTTACACATGCCGGAACGTGCACCGCGTTTGCCGACGCCATCACATGACTGCTGAGAGAGTATACACCCCGTATTCATAAACGCTCCTCGACTTGAACTTGACTTGCCACCGCTTTGGGCAGCGCGTTCGAAACGCGTTGAAGGTAAGGTGGAGAGGCCACAGCGTCTTACACCAGCTTCTTGCACGGGCCGTAACGCGCTAGCACAAACGCGTTAGAAACGCGCTAGAAACGCGGCCTTTCGTTAATGTTGGGTATTTATAGCCATCGTGGTGCGTTTGTCCATGTCCGCTTCGTGGCGTAGTGGGCTAACGCCGCGCGCTCGGAAGTTTGGCGCTGAGCCGTGCTCCCTCAAGGGCTGCAGAAGATAGCGCCAACCTTTCCCTTTCCCTCAAGAACCACTTACCGAAGCGAGGGGTCCCTGGTTCGATTCCGCGCTACGGACACGTACAACTTCGGAATTTTTTTCTCATTTTTCTCAGACTGGTTACACACTACTACTACTACTACGACGGGGACGGAACGGGTGCCGCTATAAGGAGCTTCTCCCCTAAAAACAAGTCACTTTCGCCCGAAAGGCGAGGCATCCATTGCGATAGCAAATTTGTACAGAGCTATACGAAGCAAGGATAGTAGTTTAATGGGTCGTATCAAGTTGTAAACACTCGCTAACTAATTCGACAAGCATGGTGTCACGCGCGCACAGGTAAACATGAACACATCTTGCTAGATCACGGGGTCGAATTCCGGCCGCATTTCGATGAAGCCGAAATGCAAAAACGCCCGTGTGCTTCCGTTTTAGTGCACATTAAAGAACTCCAGGTGGTCAAAATAATTCCGGAGCCCTCCACTACAGCGTGCCTCATAATCAGGTCTGGTTTGGCACGTAAAACACTAGAAAGAAGACGAAGGATGTTTCGCTTAACTTGGGCCAAACATTAAATATATAGAAGTGCCACGGAGCTGGACAGCACTAAGGTTGCGTTGTTTGTCGTCGCTTGGAGATACTCAGATGATTTCTTCCATTCCTTAACTTCTTAATTATTTTAATTAAATTAGAAGTGTCAGTGTGAAAATTGTACGGTAACTTGAGAAATTATAAGGTAATTCCACCGTCTGTAGAGCCGGCGACGTCGTGGAATTGCTATCATACGTTAACTTGAAAAACCATCGAGCGTTGTCTGGTTAAGCTGCCAGTTTTGTCCGCATATATAATGGGCATTACGGGAAGCCACAACAAAAAACTCTGAAGACAAAGTAATTTATACTTGCTTTATGTCCTTTAGGTAAACATCTGCGAGCGCCATCAAAATCATGAGTCATTCCACTCTGTGAAGCTGCATGACCAGCGAGCTCGGTACGCACGTAGGGGCGTTGCTCCTCAAGAGCCCGAACTATACGAGGCCTCCACATTACGACGACAGACGTGATATTCAAAATTGAGAATGGCAACTTGGCTTTGTACTTTTAAAGACGATAGTCTTTCTTGGGCTACCGAAACGCGAAAAACTTTGTCTGTCGTTCGGTCACTGCATTCAACCACCCGGCCGAAACCAACCAAGCTACTAGCACTGGTGGCACGGTGTCATGCACGCCAACATTATGCAGCGCAAAGGAAACCTGAGGCAAACTATATGTATGTCAATATATATATATATATATATATATATATATATATGTGTGTGTGTGTGTGTGTGTGTGTGTGTGTGTGTGTGTACATAGAAAAAAGTTGTCGCAGTTTCACCTGAAAGGCGAAGCATCAATTGCGATAGCAAATTTGTAAAGAGCTATACGGAGTAATGATATTAGCTTTATCAGCTGTATAAACTTGGACATGCAGCAGCACCGGCAACACGCAGAACTGTTGTCGACGCCGTCGGCGTTTTGGCCGCGTTCGCTCAAAATGCGTGCGGCGTTGGTGACTGTTGCCGGAGCCTCTGATATAAATAGGCACTTGGTGCCGCAGCTAAACGTCACCTCCCTTCCCTCCCCCTCCCCCCCACGGCCTTTCGTGCGTCAGAAGAAGGCGCGTTTGCTTACATATATGGTGATTGTAAAGGAGGAAAGAGACGCCTACTTATGCAGCCCTTAAGCGAGCACGGCGCAGAACGCGCGTTTGTTCTCCGCCGTGCGTTCACTCCCCGTGAAAGCGCGCGCCCGTCGCGCCCTTTCACTCGCACATACAGCGTTCGGCGCGCGGCGACGATTTCATATCCATTGACGTCATACGGAACCTCACGGCGACGGCGACGGTGACGCCGATGGCAGAAATCTGCTTTTGAGTGTCCATATAATTGCTATCGCAATAAAAGTAGAAAGTTAACTATCAAGAAAGGGGTCAGGCAATTCTATTCACTGCATGCTTAGAAGACGTATTCAAGCTCTCAGACTTGGGAGGCTTAGGAGTGAGGATCAACGGCGAATATCTCAGCAACCTTCGGTTTGCAGATGACATTGTCAAATTCAGCAACAATGGGGACGAATTACAATAAGTGATTGAGCACATTTACAGAGAAAGTGTAAGAGTGGGGTTGAAGATTAAGATGCACAATACCCTTACACTCGTAATGTTCAATAGCCTGGCAAGGGAACAATAATTCAGGATCGCCAGTCAGCCTCTAGAGTCTTAAAGGGAAACCTTTATCTAGGTCAGTTACTCACAGGGGACCCTGATCATGAGAGGGAAATTTACAGAAGAATAAAATTTGGTTGAAGTGCATACTGCAGGCATTGCCAAATCCTGACTGGGAGCTTACCACTGTCGTTGAAAAGAAAAGTGTTCGATCATTGCATTCTAGCGGTGCTAACATATGGGGCAGAAACTTGGAAGTTAACAAAGAAGCTCGAGAACAAGTTAAGGACTGCACAAAAAGCGATGGAACGAAAAATGGTAGGCCTAACGTTAACAGACGGGAAGAGAGCGGTGTGGACCAGAGGGCAAACAGGATAGCTGATACGTATCAGGGGCGGCAGAAGACTATCGTCTTTCGACGTCATTTGCAGCGAATCAAGCAGATATGCGGCCAATTTTTTATACATTCACGTGGCCGACGTGACCGCCGCTCCGAGGAGCCGGAGGAAACTACACACGTGTGAGGTTTCGACAGCACCGCGACCAAGGGACTGGACTGGACAAACTTTATTTGGGTCCTGCAGGACGCGCTTAGGGCGTAGTGGGCGTCTCCCACGTAGGGACCGACAGGGAATACCTGGCGGCCGCTTCGTGGGCCTGCTGGACGGCCCATTGCTGGTCGGCGAGAAGCGAGCTTCTGAGGGACTTCTCCCACTTGTCCGAGGTAGAGTCGGGATGAGCGTTTCTACACTCCCAGAGCATGTGTGTGAGTGTCGCCGTGTATCCGCACGAGGGGCACATGTCGCTGGGGTACGCGTCAGGGTAGAGAACGTGGAGTTTGGCGGGGTTTGGGTACGTGTCTGTTTGTAATAAGCGTAGGGTTAGCGCTTGCGGTCTGTTAAGTTTGGGGTGTGGGGGCGGACAGATGCGGCGTCCAAGGTAGAAGTGTTTGGTGATTTCATTATACGTAACGGGTGCAACCCGGTTGGTCTCTATCTCGGCGAGGTGACGTTGCCCTGGGACGGCGTGGTCAGTAAGCGCACGCGCTGCGTCGTGGGCGATCTCGTTGAGGTTTGGCGGGGCACCCGGCACCCGTCCGAGATGGGCGGGGAACCAGATGACGGTGTGGTGCTTCAGGGTACTCTGATCCGCGCTGCGGAGGGTGCGTAACGCTTGGTCCGAGACGACACCGCGTTCGAAGGCTTTGATGACCGGTCTGGAGTCGCTGTAGATGACATTGCGTTTGCTGTCGAGCATAGCTAGGGCTATGGCTACTTGCTCCGCTATTTCGGGCTCTCGAGTGAGGATCATGGCGGATTTGAGGATCCGCTGCGAGGATGAGACCGCGACCGAGGCGCAGGCTCGGTTGTTGCGATAGGCAGCGGCGTCCACGAACGAGACATCGTCCGTTTTCATGTCTATGCGCCTGAGAAGGGCGGTCGCTCGCGCGAGGCGCCTGCCTCGGTTTAGGTCGGGATGCATATTTCGCGGAATGGGAGCGATCGTGATAAGGTCTTGGATCTCGCGGGGGACCGGCGTCAAATTTGGGGGATCCCTGGTCATCGAGGAGAAAAACACACCGCATATCCACGGGGTGAATGATGATGAGTGGGCGAAGCTCCGGAGGGAATCATCGGTAAACCGTGAATCTTCCGTGTAATTCGCCCAGTCTCGCCGCACTAAATCAAACGATTGACTTCCACCAATGACACGCGCCATATGTGACGTCATTCCTATTTTATAACAGCGCCGTTCATTATAATTGCACCATCTGCCGCTTAAGGGGACGCTAGCACAAACGCGTTAGAAACGTGCAGTACTCTAAGGGGAAGAGGCCACAGCGTCTTAAGCCCCAACCAGACGTACGCGTTGGACTGCGTCCGCAGGCGCCGTGCGCCTGAGAGAGATTGTGGTTGTGAAGAGGAAGAGGCAGAAAATAGCGCCTCTTCCTCTTCACAACCACAAACTCTCTCGGGCGCACGGCGCCTGCGAACGCGTTACAACGCGTACGTCTGGTTGGGGCTTTACGCAGCCGTTTACACATGCCGGAACGTGCACCACGTTTGCCGACGCCATCAGCGTTTATGAATACGGGGGTAAGGCGGAGATGCCACAGCGTCTTACACCAGCTTCTTGCACGGGCCGTAACGCGCTAGCACAAACTCGTTAGAAAAGCGCAGTCTTTCGTTAATGTTGGGTATTTATTGCCATCGTGGTGCGTCTGTCCATGTGCGCTTCGTGGCGTAGTGGTTAGCGCCACACGTTCAGAAGCGAGGGGTCCCTGGTTCGATTCCGCTACGGCCTCAACTCTCGGAATTTTTTTTTCTCATAAAAGTAGACGTGGCTACCTACTACGACCTCTACTACTACTACTACTACTACAGAGGAGGGACAGACCCACACCCTAAGGAGCTTCGCCCCTAAAAGCCGAGCTCGCGCAGAATGTGGCGGCCCGCCTTGGTGGTCGTGAGTCGGATCATCTGCGTTCGCTCCTGAGCCTCGGCGATCTCTTTCTACCGTGTTGTGCACGCCGAGCTCGAGGAGTTTATACGTGGAAGTGGTGATAGGGAGGCCGAGGGGTCGTTTCACAACCTTTCGAATAAGGGCGTTGAGTTTGTCGCGCTCCGCACGTAGCCAATTGTGTATGGCGGCGACATAGGTAAAGTGGCAGAGAACAAACGCATGTACAAGACGCAGTAGGTTGTCTTCTTTCAGGCCGAGGTGCCGGTTGGCCACTCTACGTACGAGTCGTATTGTCTCCACTGATTGTGCACAAGATGATAATCCTTATGGCGAAACAGTAGTCACATTCGCCTTTGCTTTCTCTCACATCGCCACCACAACCTTGCGCTTTACACAAGACATATTGCATTTTCAGTCTTAATCATTAGTTTCTGCACCATTAGGGTGTTGGTTCCGTGGGACTCGATGATCATACCCAGGATCTTGATGGAGTCTACCCTGGGAACTATACGACCGTCTCTTATGCGGAGTGTGATGTTGCGTTCGGCCGGAGGTTTCCACCCTTTGGGCTTGGCGCCACGGCGTTTGGGCAAGTACAGCAACAACTCCGACTTGGTGGGGGAGCACTTGAGACCGGTTTGTTCAAGGTAGGACTCGGCAGTTTCAATGGCCTCCTGCAGGGCGCATTCGATGAAGCCATCCGACCCCGCGGAGCACCAGATCGTTATGTCGTCCGCATAGATGGTGTGATTTAGCCCGTAGATCCTCGAGAGTCGTTCGGAGAGCCCTATCATCACTAGGTTGAAGAGCGTCGGCGAGAGGATGGACCCCTGGGGAGTTACCCGCTCTCCGAGGTCGACTTCTTCTGACACCAGGTCTCCTGCGCGGAGGACGGCCCTGCGCCGGGTCAGGAAGGAGCGGACAAAGTCGTAGAACCGACGCCCGAGCCCGAGGTCTGCGATCGCCTTCAGGATGGACGAGTGGGCGATCGTATCGAATGCCTTTTCTAAATCGAGGCCGAGTATGGCACGGATATCCCGAGTGTTTCCTCCGTTGAGAATTTGATGTTTTAAGAGTAACATGGCATCTTGAGTAGATAGCCCAGGTCGAAAGCCGATCATGTGGTGCGGGAAGCAGTCGTGGTCCTCAAGATAGCGACCAACCCGGTTGAGGACGACGTGCTCCGCCACCTTGCCCACGTACGACGTGAGCGAGATGGGCCGGAGGTGATCTAAGCTAGGCGCTTTTCCCGGTTTGGGAATAAGGATCGTGTGGGCGAGCTTCCAGGCGTTGGGTAGCTCGCCCTTCTTCCACGTTTCGTTGATAGTATCGGTGAGGTAATTGACGGAGGGCTCATCCAAGTTGCGTAGGAGCTTGTTGGGGCCAGGGAGCTTGTTGGGGCCATCGGGGCCAGGGGTGGAGCGGCCATTGAGTTCGTGGAGAGCTCGGCGCACCTCTTCGACGGAAAAGTTGGCGTCTAAGTGGGTGTTGTCGGTACCAGTGTATTCGGGGTGAGGAATCGACGGGTCCGCGGGAAGCGGTAGATATTTCTGCACGAGGCTCTTGGTGACGTCTTCGGGTGGTGCGGTCCCTTTGGCCTGATGGAGTATCTTCGCGACCAAGGGAGAGCGGAAGGAATCTAGATAGGCAAGTGCTTGGAATGCCAACAAAGCTAGGGCAGTACAAACGTAAACATGGCCGACGCGAGTCGCAGAACGGGTAATGCTTTAGAAACCTTTATTATCGACCTGGGAGTCTACTGACCTTGAAAATGGCGCATATTGATAAGTAATCTGCTAAAATTCATATCCGAGGGACACCGATGAGCGAGCTGCGGAAGACTACGGCGACGAACACGTGAGCAGTGGCACCAGCATGTTCGCGCGGGATCTAAGTATTGACGCAGAAGAAAAAAAAGTTCAGCAGCACTTCCCATGTCGAGAAAATTGGGTTCAGCGAAGCTTGTCGTTTGTGTACCTGACCTACCACGTTTCGTTCCCTTTAATGCAACTTTCGAACCTCGGCTACGGAAGCCCTCACGGTCGAGTCGGCACACCTGCGGGTATGTCGACAACGGTGGAGGGTGGACTGAGTCCACCGTTGTCGCTTGCATTCGATATCTCGAGCTTGCTCGGTGGCGTGGTTAGCAGCATGCGCCCGCCATTGCCGCTTGCGATTCTTCGAAATTAACTTACTTCAAAATTAAAACTGTCCGTCACGTAAGATAATTATAGGCTCCTACCCCCTTAAGCAATGGCTCATACCCCATAAACACGCCTCCCATTACGACGACATAAGTTGAACTCTACGTTGGAATGATGAGCGGTAACGGAGCCAGTGTGGAAGACGAGGACGATGACGAACGCGGGAGCAGTGGCACGAGCGCGTGCCGAGCACGAGCACGAGCGCAGCCCGAGAGGTGCCAGTGAGCCAGCTTCGGAAGAAGACGACGCTCGAGCGACTGCTGATGATGATACCAAGTACGCGTGCGTCGACCCCGATACAAGTGAGCCCATATAAAGCTTCGCTTTAAACGCACGGAACCCTGTAGTCACAAACAAATTCGCTGTAAAACTTAATGACGCTTCACTTCCTAAACGCGGATTACGTGCGAGCGTATAGGTGCTGCTCCTTTTTATGTGCATTGCGCGTAGATTGATTACATTGTAAAGGCGTTTATTGCACGCAAGCGTTAGAGCCGACCGCTGGATCAGTTCAGGGAACTGCGAGCGCGAGCGGCGTAGTCCGAGCGATGCGCTGGAGAGACTGACTCACTAGACAGCGCTGGTAAGGATGCCCCACTGCATCGTCCCTCTTCTTCACTACAATTACCCCGGGGACGAAAAAGGGAGCCGTCCGGCGACCTAACAGTTCGTCACTATTAGTGGATCGTAATACGGCTTGAGGCGCTCGGTGTTGACAATGTTGCGTCCGCGACGGTCCATGTCCGAAGATGGTTCAACGGGCTCAATCTCATAGTTGACGGGTGATGCACGCTCGACGATGCGGTAGGGATCTTCATACTTGGGCATTAACTTGGAAGACAGACCAGGTGCACCGGAAGGAACTGAGAGCCACACAAGCGCTCCAGGAAGAAAGGTGGGCGCAGAGGGGGTGTCACCGCGAGTGTTCTTCTGGCGCTCTTGGTCATTGGAGGTAAAGGCCCGGGCGAGGTCGCGGCACTCTTCGGCATGTCTCATCATATCAGAAATGGGCGCACATGCAGATGCGTCGGGCCGGTACGGTAGCATTGTGTCGATGGTGTGCGATGGGTGCCGGCCGTACAATAAGAAATATGATGAAAAACCAGTAGTGCTCTGCATAGCGGTATTGTACGCGTAGGTGACGAAGGGCAGAATGGCGTCCCAGTTCGTGTGGTCGGAGGAGACGTACATTGAGAGCATGTCGCCGAGCGTACGGTTGATTCGTTCCGTGAGTGCATTAGTTTGAGAATGGTAAGCCGTTGTTCTGCGATGAACAACGTGGCACTCTTTGAGAGCAGCTTCAACTACTTCGGAGAGGAAGACACGTCCGCGGTCACAAAGCAGCTCCTGGGGTGGCCCATGACATAGGATGAATCGATGAAGCAGGAAGGAGGCAACGTCGCGCGCTGTAGCTGCCGGAAGCGCCGCAGTTTCAGCGTATCGCGTAAGGTGGTCAACTAACACAATTTTCCAGTGGTTTCCAGCCGATGTCATGGGAAGGAGCCCGTACAAATCGATACCGACGCGCCCAAGGGGTCGGGTGGGGCAAGGTAAAGGCTTCAGCCCAGCTGGCGAGAGGCGGGGTGAAGATTTCCGGGACAAGAGCGTACGAACTTTTGAACGTAGCTGTACATCTCTCGCCAGTAGTACCGCTGTTGAAGGCGCTGGTAAGTCTTGAAAACGCCAGAGTGGGCGCACTAGGGATCGGCGTGGAAAGCTGCGCATACTTCGGAACGCAGGGTGTGAGGCACTACTAACAATCACTGGCCGCCGTCGGAGCTGTAATTGCTTCGGTGAAGCAGGTCGTCGCGAATGGCGAAATGGTGAGCTTGACGGCGCAACGCGCGGCTACGTGACCTAGTGGATGGATCAGAGAGCCAGCCTATAATCGACGCAATCCAGGGGTCCTTGCGCTGCTCGGAAGCGATGGTGCGAAGGTCGATGGAAGACACAGTCAGTTTTCAGCCAAGGCAGTTTTCAGTCAAGGGAGAGCACGAGAGGGCATCGGCGTCCGAGTGTTGTCGTACGCTGCGGTAGAGTACGCGGATGTCGTAGCCTTGCAGGCAAAGTGCCCAACGTGCAAGACGGCCGGACGGATCTTTCAATGACGCCAGCCAACATGGTGCGTGGTGGTCCGTGATGACATCAAATGGACGACCATACAAATATGACCAGAACTTAGTAAGAGCCCAGATGATCGCGAGACATTCTTTTTCAGTCACGGTGTAATTATTCTCGGCTTTCGTAAGCATTCGGCTGGCATAAGCAATGACACGTTCAGGGAACCCTTGCTCGCATTGCGTGAGGACAGCGCCAAGGCCAGCACCGCTGGCATCTGTGCGAACCTCTGTAGGGGCCGTCGAGTCATAGTGGTGCAAAATTGGGGGGGGGGGGGTGAAGTCAGCAAATGACGAAGACTCGTGAACGCCTCGTCGCACTCTTGATGACCACGAGGTGAGGAGCCCGTTGCTCCCTAGGAGCTCTTCGTCAGGGGCGATACGATGGCGGCGAAATTCCGAATGAAGCGTCTGAAGTACGAGCCTATGCTCGTACTTCAGACGCTTCATCTGTGCGCACCGATGAAACTGCGCAATTCTTTGACGAAGTTTGTCGGGGTCGGGGAGCATCCGTCCTTGGATAAGACATATCCAAGTATCGTGAGTTGCCGTGCAGAACATCGGCACTTCTTTATGTTTAATTGTAGGCCGGTGTTCGATAAACACGTCAAAACACGCCCGAGGCGTTCGAGGTGCGTGGTGAAGTCGGGCGCGAAAACTACAATGTCGTCAAGATAACACAAACATGTGTGCCACTTTAAGCCTCGCAGAACTGTGTCCATCATGCGCTCGAATGTCGCGGGTGCATTACAGAGTCGAAAAGGCTTGACGTTAAACTCGTGCAAGCCGTCGGGCGTCATAAAGGCTGTTATCAGCTGATCGACTTCTTCCATAGGCACTTGCCGATACCCGGAGCGCAAATCCAGAGATGAAAAGAACTCGGCTCCTTGCAAGCAGTCACTTGTGTCGTCTATGCGTGGCAGGGGATAGACGTCCTTGCGAGTGATCTTGTCGAGTCGGTGATAATCGACGCAAAACCTTACAGAGCCGTCCTTCTTTGTAACAAGGACGACAGGAGAAGCCCATGGACTTTTCGAGGGTCGAATTACTTCGCGCCGAAGCATGTCGTCGACTTGCTCGTTAATCACTTGACGCTCGCTGGCAGAAACGCGATACGGACGTTGTCGCAATGGTGGGTGAGAGCCAGTGTCGATGGGGTGCGTTACAGTTGAAGTCCGACCGAAGGAAGCTTGCCCAACGTCGAAAGACGAACGAAATTCATCCAGGAGGGACAGCAGCTGGGAACGCTGGGCCGCTGTTAGGGTCCCAGCGATGGAGGAACCAAATACATCTCTGGGCAATGCGTCAGCTGTAGAAACAGCGCTGAGCGTACGGTAGGTTGCGCAATTCGGGTAGTCGGGCACGTCGATAACTTGCACGTCGTCGATGGCTTCCACGGTACCAACACATTCTCCTCGGAGCAGCATGACAGGTTATGGGCACAGGTTGCAAACGAAAATTGTGCTAGTACCCTTGATGATGTCCATGGTCCCAAAAGGTAGCAACAGGCCCTTCCTTGCGAGGAAACAGCCAGACGGCGAAAATAATGCAATGGCGTCCGAGAGGCCACTGCAGTGCATGGACACGATCATTGAGGCGTTGGGAGCAACCTGAGTGTCGGCTTCGACAATCAGTTTCCTGGAAAGCTACGGAGCGTCAGTGGGTGTCAAATCTAGCAGTGGCGATAGTTCCATTTCGGCTCGTGCGCAATCGATAACGGCATTGTGGCGCGAGAGAAAATCCCGGCCGAGGATGACATCGTGAGAGCAGGAGGAAATGATGAAGAATTCTATGGTGTATATACAAAGTCCTGAATATGTACACGAGCAATGCAAGACGCCAAGGGTCGAATATGCTGAGCACTGGCTGTTCGAAGGGATAGCCCCGCTTTAATTCTTTCTCCTCAGGACCTCAATAAAGTTCGTACTCACTCACTCCGGACAGGGGTGTCGTGACTTTCCGAAGTAAACGGCAAAGTCTAGCGTCCATAACACATACGGCTGCTCCTGTGTCCACGATTGCAGACGCGCGGACACCGTCGACAAACACGCCTACTACATTGGATGGGCTGCAATGATGACTTGTGCAGTTCGACGTTGTCGCAGCCCTTGCCTCTTGGACTGCGACTGTTAGTTTTCCTCATCTCGAGGGCCGGCACGAGGCCGCATCGGCGATAGCGAGCGCTGGCGTGAAGATGGGGAAGGGCGGGTGTTCGGCGGCGGGCGGTATGTTGGTGACACACCGGATGGTAGGTCGTAATATGGACGGGGCGAACGGTTGGTCATGGATGATGCGACGCTGGGCGACTGCACATGATTACAGAAACGGGCCACGTAATCGGCGTAGCCGCAGACAAAGCATATAGGCCGGTTGTTAGATGTACGCGACCGGTTCGATGTGGCGGGTCCCGTCCACGTCGCAGCATGCCCTGTAAGGAGCGGCCGTTGATAGGACTGTATAGCGGGCTGCACTGGAGGCCACGACGTCAGCATAAGTGAGGGGGACATGAGCAGGGAGTGGGTGGGGCCTCGCGAGGACTTCAGCGTAGCTGAGCGGTGCTGGTGCCGGGGCCTGTTGGGTTGGTGCCACGACCTCGGTGTAGCTTAGTGGCACAGGCGCAGAAATATGGTAGCGTTGGTCTGGCAAGACCTCGGCGATTTCTTGCTCGATGACGCGGCGGAGTGGAGGCACGATAGTCGAAGCGGGCTGTGGCACATGCGACGGCTGAGCGAAGGGTACCAATGAAAGTTGGCGTGCTACTTCCTGCCGAATTAATGCTTTCATTTCCGCAAGCAGTGCGGTCTGGTCGAAGCTGGTAGCCAGACCAGCGATGTGTTCGTCGCGTGATGAAGACCGACGAGTCAACGAGCGGTGCCTACGTAGCTCCTCGTAACTTTGGCATAACGTAACGATCTCTGTGACGGATTGTGGATTCTTAGCGAGCAGCATGTTGAAAGCGGCGTCCTCGATTCCTTTCATGACGTTTCTGATTCTGTCTTATTCCGAAATCGTCGCATCCACGCGCTTACACAAGTCCAGGATATCTTCAATGTAGCTAGTGAAGGACTCTCCAGGCTGTTTAGCTCGTTCTCGCAAGCGGGATTCTGCTCGCACCTTGCGCGCAGCAGGACGACCAAACAAAGCTACCAATGAGGTCCTGAACGCGGACCATGTCGGAATTTCCGTCTCGTGGTTGTTGTAACAGAGGCTTGCCACGCCGGCAAGGTAAAAGAGTATCTTGCTTAGTTTCGCGGCATCGTCCCATTTATTGATGACGCTTACTCGCTCGTACGTGTACAGCCAGTCCTCCACGTCGTAGTCGTCTGTGCCGCTGAAAACAGGAGGATCCTTGTGGCGAGGTAGACCAGAGCACACGACGAATGGTGCAGGAGGCGTTTGCTGGGACGTCGGCTGAGATGCGTCCTGAAACATGGTTGATGAGAGGGTACGCAATCGAAGCTCCAGCACTCTCCACCACTTGTAAAGGCGTTTATTGCACGCACGCGTTACAGCCGACCGTAGGATCAGTTCAGGGAGCTGCGAGCGCGAGCGGCGTAGTCCGAGCGATGCGCTGGAGAGACTGACCCACTAGACAGCGCTGGTAAGGATGCCCCACTGCATCGTCCGTCTTCTTCACTACAACATGTACGCTAAGCCCGCGCTTTCTGCCGGACTTGTTCAGCTCGTGCCCGGCGTTGGCGACGACTTTGGGGTCGGTAGACTCGCACTCGGCCTGCCGCCGCCTGCGTTGCTGCTGCGTCCTTCTTGCTCGGCGCTCGGCCTCTCGATAACGAGACGAACTCGGTACGTCCGTAGCGCACACAGAACCTGTAGCAACTGCCTGAGGATGTCAACCCAGCGCTCCTCCACCTACCCTTCTCCTCCGCGATGCTTCGCCTCCTTTCTCGTTCTCTGCTTCGGTCAACGCTTAACACCACCTATAGTCGGGTACAACTTAAGAAGACAGGAGAGGACCCGCCCAGACGACCGAAGCGCGGCAGCCGACTGCCTCCACGATTGACGTGACTCGGTCCGGCTCGATGTACGGGCTGCATGTTCTCCGTCGGCGTGGTCAACGGCCGTCCGGTTCATGACGTCAGTCTAGAGTGCGCGCCCATTTGATGAGGCTCGTGTGAATCCCCCTTTGAGGGGCAAATGCCGCTGCCTTCTAAAGTTGCACCCGACTACAGACTTTCATATAGGTGGCGTTGCCTTGCCGTGCGCTCAACGTGCTCTTATTTCTCCCGGCGCGCGATTGTCTTCTCACTTCTAGGCTCCTTCCTCCTCCGGCGCTCGCTTCCTTCGACATGAGTCCAATGCCGTAGTCAGAGTGACCAAGATGGAACGACCGTGACGGCATCGCGACAACGCAATGACAACGATGGCATGACAATGGTATGACGACAATGGGAAGACGATGAGTGCATGAGGACAATGGCGTGATAGTCACTGTACTTCATAGCCTGTATGCTGATAATAGAACGACCATAACTGCACCAGATGGATATGTGACAACGAATGCATGAGGACTGGATGACGATGATGGTATGACAGCTGGTACCATAATCACGATTGCATGATGACAGCATGATTACGATAGAATCATGAAGAAGGAATGACGTCGATGGATCTACGAAAGTGGTATCACGTCAATGGGATGACGTTACTGAATTAATGACATTGGTAAAAGACAGCGAGATGACGTCCGCATGACGACAATGCTATCAAGATGACTGTGTGACGACGATGGCATGACTAGAGTCAGATGACGTAGTTAAAAGGAATACGATGGAACGACCACGACGGCAACACGGCGACGGTATGACAACGAATGCATGAAGACAACTGTAGGACGACGAACACGTGACCACCACGGCATGATGAAAGTTGGATGACGAAGCTAGAGGGACGACAATGGATGATGATGAACTCATCACTGTGGCGGTGTGACAACGATTGCATGATGACTCTATGACAACGACGATGTAACAATAACGTGATGACAAGAGTCGTATGACAAAGCTGGCATGATGACGCAACGACCAATACGCATAATGACCACGAGCACATGCCTACTAGTCCGAGCTATTATACAACTTTGGAGGTCGGTGCAAAAGGCGTGACAGCGACGGCGGGACGAGGGCCAAATCACGAAGATAGAATGACGACGACAGAACAACCACGAAGCCATACCTATAGAGGCCCAAGCTGGTAAACAACTTGGGCCTTTGGGTCAGCGTACACGGCTAGATCAATAGATAGATAGATAAATAGATAGATATATAGATAGATAGATAGATAGATAGATAGCTAGATAGATAGATAGATAGATAGATAGATAGATAGATAGATAGATAGATAGATAGATAGATAGATAGATAGATAGATAGATAGATAGATCTACGTAAACTACGCAAAGACGGTAAAGTTAAATCTGAGAAATAGCACGCGTACGCTAAACAGTATGGGTCGGTTAACGTTCTGCGCATGCGCATTTCGATCTCGCTATTACGACAAGCCCGCTATTACGCTAAACACGCTAAGCTAAAACTGTCCAATGAGTTAAGAAACTCAGTGGTAGAGTATATATCTGACTCCCGCGCAGTGGGCGTGGCTATGATCCCGGCGGGAACCAGGTACTTTTTTTCCCATTTCCGGCGATAGCGGTTACGGACACAGGCAGCCGCCGGCTGCGGTGGACACCATCGCTAACCGAAATGGCTATGGGAATGAGGCCATAACAGCTTGCGCTGTAAAACGGTAGGCGACCCTAATCTTTGACTTAGGTGTCTCTTAGTGGCACTCGCACCTCGGCTCGGAAGGAAGCAAGGAAATAGTGGAGAAGGGGAGGTTAACCAGTTCAGCACAACCTGTTTGCTACCCTACACATGGGAGCGGGATGAGTCGGAATGAAAGATGGGGAGGAGAGAGAGAGCACATAACACAACACACTCATCGTCAGTCACAGTCCGTCACTCTTGCGTGGTACGTGACATCACTGTCATAGCCGCTTGTCCAAGCCTGTTTCCTTTAAAAACCTAAGCAGTCCCTTCGTTGCTTTCAGCTGCGATGTCTTCTGTCGACGACACGCGAGAATGGTTTCAATTGACAGTGGTCGATTGTCCAGGTGTGCTAGAACGGACGCCAGGGACTGTCTCGGAACATTATATTCAGGACAGTCGCATAGAATATGTTCTAGCGTCTCCTCGCAAAGACAGGCATTGCAAAAAGGGTGGTCGGCCATTCCAATGAGGAATGAATAAGATTTCGTGAATTCCACCCCTAGCCATAAGCGATAAAGCATAGTAGCCTCTTTTCGGCGGAGTCCAGTTGGCATACAGAGATGCATCAAAGATGGCAGGTGGTAGTGACGATTACTCCAGTTGGTCTGTCTGCTTGGTGTGCACCATAGAGAGAGCGTGATCCCCTCTGCAAGCACTCGAAGTCTGCTGGCTGCGTCGGACCGTCAGAGCGGTATGTCCTCTTCCTGTATGTCGTCAAGAGCTGCCTGAGCGGCATTATCGGCGATTTCATTCCCTATGACGCCGCAGTGACTTGGAAGCCACTGAAACGTCACGTGGTGTCCTTTCTCTTGTGATGTATGGAGTAGGTATCTAATATCGAATACGAGCTGTTCGTATGGCCCGCGACGCAGAGCTGATAGCACAGATTGTAGGGCTGCCTTTGAGTCACCTCGGCTCGGCGTTGGTGTTCTGTGCTTTGGTGTGCGGTAATCAATGATTTCTAATCAATTATACTTATTCCAGACTCTCTCGAGAGAGAATAAACTTTAATCAAAAGAGCACGCGAGCGTAGGTAGCTCCTCCGCTCTGCAATGGGTGGTCCCGTCAGTCCAAGAGTCGAGCGGCCTTAGCTGCCCTTCTCGCTCGGTTGACCAGGTTGAGCTGGTCCGTCGAGTCGGAGCTGGACAGCGCTGCCTCCCATTGCCGTGTGGTGGGGTGTGTTATGGGTGCGAGCTGTGGTGTGTTTGCGCAAGTCCATACCATGTGGCAAAGCGTTCTACATTGATCGCAGTGTGGACATCTATAGGAATACAGCGCAGGGTGTATGGCGTGGTAAAGACTGAAATGTGGATATGTGTTTGTTTGGAGTTTTCGCCATATTACAGCTTACTCTCGCGTCATAGCATTATGCGGTGGGGGTAGTGTTCTTCGTGAAAGGCGATAGTGTTGTAGGATGTTCGTATAGGTTAATGGTATAGGCTCTGGTTGGAACTGCTCGGCGCGGTCATCTCGCGGCTCCCGGTGTGCATGCGCTCAGGCGTAGGCGTGTGCCTGCTGATTGTCGCGTATAAGGACTCATGCCCCGGAGTCCCCACGCTTTGTATGTATGGCGGCAACTGGTGCGCTCCGTTGAGAATGCGTTGTGCGGCCCTTAATATTTTGGCCCTGGAATAATTTCTGCATGCCGTCTGAGAGTCCGTCAGAACTATAACGCAATCCCAGTGCGGCCTCGCCGTGATGGCTAACGCTATTGCTAGTTCCTCTGCTTCCGCTGTGCTCACTCTGGAAACCGACGATGCATTTATTTCGGTCCCGTGATTGTCGACTACGCTGGTGACGAATTCGGTGCTTCTTGCGGTGCTGGCCGCGTCTACGTACACGACATTGGGGTGGTTTCCATACTTTCTCGCGTGCGCCTGCGCTCGGGCTTGTCTCCGTCCGATGTGGAAGTTTGGGTGCATGTTCCTGGAATTCGGTGAGACGTGCATAATTTCCTGTATTCTTGTTGGGATTTTGGTCAGTGCGCTGGTCTTCCGTATGGAACTTGTAACTGAAGTTGTGCTTTGAAATCGTATCTAAAATGAAACCTATGAATTTGTATTGTACAATTTTTTCTATTTCTTCTGATTTATTTTGAATTTTGTCCCCGGTAGTCACAGTAGGTGAACCGGAAGTGCTGCGGAAGAAACAAAAGTGTAACTCGATGCTCGTGCCACTAAAATAGAATGTTTTATATTAGCTTGAGTGGTTGCGGCGGATGGTGGCCGCTACAGTATAAGGTATATTGCAATAACAGGTATTTTGATTAAACTTGATGAGAGAACACAGGTGGCCCAATTGTAAATAGTAGCAAAGAACACCTACTGCCGATATTAGTGTCTAAGTAACATTTTATTGCGTGTTATCATACTTAGCCGGTAAACGTCAGGCTGTCTTAGCGACGCAGCGTGCTCCATCCAGTACGTCATGTCGATCGTGTATAGAATGAGAGTTATTGCATTTCAACTTCATGCTCAATCGTATGTAGTCGACGACGTAATGTATGTGAAAAGTACTAAATAAAAAAGCCGGCAGATCCCACGCCCTGTGGGAATCGATGTTATGCGAAGTAGTGTGCGGGGAGCCTACCAAGTTAACGAAACGACCATGAGAGCACCAAGACGTAGGCGGCTCTTTCATGACCTACATGCCACACATATCATGACATTCATGTCATTAATCCTCAGGAGTCCCTTTAAACACACCTACGAGACCTTAAGGCAAAAGCCTTAGTCATGCTCATTACTATGACTTCAACCATCAACCTTTAGCCTGTTCCTTCACTTAGTACCACACCCGAACCCATTCCATTGGTATTTGAGTGTTAATCTTTTTTTCGCGGAGTCACTCATTTTTGCTGAGTCATGCTCATGGCTATGACATCTACCAGTATCCTTTAGTGTTGCCTTCACTTAGTACCCACGTCAGAACCTATTTCAGTGGCTTTTGAGTGTTAATCTTTTTCCGCTGATTCATTGTCATTTTTGCTGAGTCACGCTCATGATTATGACTTCTAGCAGCATCATTTAGTATTTCCTTCACTTGGTACCCATGTACGAACCCATTTTAGTGGTTTTTGAGTTTAATATTGTTTCGCTGGGTAATTGTCATGACCTACATGACGCACATGTTATGACATTTGTCATGACCTATATCACTTATGTTAGTCATGCACTCCTGTCATACTAGGCCAATTTTGGTAACTATGAAGTTAACGAAAGGACCATGAGAGCACCAGTATTTAGGCGGCTGTTTGATGACCTACATGACACGTATGTTATGACATATAATTTATGTCCGTCAGATACCCTTGTCATAGTATCCCACTTTGGTACATACCAAGTTAACGAAGCGACCATGAGAGCACAAAGTCGTAGGCGCCTATATATAGATAGATAGATAGATAGATAGATAGATAGATAGATAGATAGATAGATAGATAGATAGATAGATAGATAGATAGATAGATAGATAGATAGATAGATACTGTCAAAGTAGCAAATGTTATCCAAGAAATGCCTGGCATTTAAAATATTCCGGTTTACGAGTAGTAACTATTCGATGCGAGGCCCGAATCGAAAAGGATAATAATATTCTATCGTTCATCCGAAAGTTTAAAATGTTGGCACACTCCTACCGATTTTTCAAACTGTGTTATTACACAGAAATCAAAAATGAGGACCGTCGCAAAAAGCTTAAGTGGAGCTTTCGTGAAGCCCATTCAAATGTTCAAAATTCAAACACGGACAGATAAGACGTACACGACGTTCAAACAACTAAGAAAGAGGTGTCGACATGGCGTGTTTTCCCTGGCCACATTTGCCGTTGCAGGTTTTAAAACCTGGGCGGTTATTGACAACGGACTTCGTGTCTCGTGCGAAGAAGACCTTAGGGATTGTGAGTCGTCTTTACATCGCGAACCGACGGTAGCAACTCACGGTGTCTGTCGCTCCGCCGACCCGACAAACAATATCTTGAAGTTGCCTTCTAAGTAAACAGATGCCTTCTTTTCTCTGAAAATAAAACTGAAAAAAAAAAATACTTCCTGGCACTCACCTGTATGTCGGTACCATTGCCCCAGTGCACTCTGGAGTCACCTATCCATCTTTTCTTCCACTCCGATTTGAAGTTTCGCGAAAGTAGATGGGCGACAACTTGGAAACCGGTGACTCAAAGTACACATTAGGGCTGTCTTCCGCACTCTTTGGTGGCCTTGTATTCCCCTTGCTTTGTTGCGTCAGCAGAGACACGCGGAAGTATACGAGTTGCCGGAGACAGTAGAGCGTAATTACTAAACTTCTAATTCTCTCGAGGCAGGTAACAGCAGGTATGGTAGGAACCAACACAAGGATTTTAAAGTGATGCTGTCTCTGCAAGAACCTCCTAAATTTGAGTGGCCGCTGCTGGGTTAGTCGGTCTAGCGATATATATATATATGAAAGAGAAAAAGGGGGAATCAAAGGGCGAGGTTTTTTGTTTATTTAGTTACAACCATATGAAGGCAAAAAAGCATAGGGGAAATTCGTTGAGGTTCTTAATTAGGGATACATATATACAGGTTGTATACAGGGTGAAAAGGCAATTGGCAGCTACGGCATCGATTATAGGAACACTAGAGGATAGATGTTGGTAGAATTCGCCGAAAAAAACAGGCTCCGAATAATGAATACCTTCTTCAAGAAGCATAGCCAGCGGAAGTGGACCTGCAAAATCCCTAATGGAGAAACAAGGAACGAAATAGATTTCATACTCTCTGCCGATCCTAGCATAGTGCAGGCATACGTGAATATCTTGAGAAATATCTACTAAGATTTCACAGCTACATTGGTTCTCCGCAATAAAAGTAGAAAATTACCTATCAAAAAGGGGTCAAGCAAGAATTGCAGCGCGACTGGCCCACTCGAGGCATTTTGCGTGTGTTCTCGGGCTTCATTCACACTCGGAAAAACGCATTCATGTAGCACGTATTGAGCAACAGAAAGCTGTATCGGTAGTTTTTCATGTTGCGCTACAATTTTGTAATTGACACTTTGATAATTAGGACAGTATTTCTCGAGTTAGATAATTAATTACAATCACCTGAATAAACATCAGTAACGAAAAAATTACTGGCGGCTACTCCACTGTACTGGGAACAATACGCACTAGGTTTGCTTCACGTAACGCCGTTCCTCTTTCTTTTTAATCGTGCTGAGTGATAGCTGGGACACCCTGTATATTTTTAGACTAATATCTTCATGATCGGCCACCGAAAACGGCCACAAAGTTGACACACCACCAAAACTAGGTTGACGCGAACAAGGCGGAATAGCGCGTCTATGCCAGTCGACCTATCAATAATCTTTTCGCACTTTGTAGGGATTTCTCCTAACGAGTGGAAATGACGACATGACTATGATAACAGGCGTTCTATAGCAGAGCTCTGACGCTGAGCCGCGGTTCGCGGACAGCACGTTTCGTTCGTTCTCTCGTAACCTATAGGCTTAGAGGTTAAATTGGCGATGGGGGTACGGCAGTGGGTTCTCTCGAATACGGGAGAGCCTCTTGATCCCGGACACACCGTTCGCAGGATAATGTTGGGTGTAATAGATGTGAGGTGGTTAAGATGGCGGAAAGAGCTGAGGAGTGCGGCATTTAATATTTGTAATTCTTGCTCCTTTTTCTATTCGGTTTAATCCTATTTTAAGCAACTCTAAAGTTTCCTCTCGCCCCTTCCGGCGGAATAATTACCGTTAATCCACGAATGAGCCCTGCAGAAGCTAGCAAGCAATTACTCTGGTTCCATAATGATCGAGTCTGAGTTCGCTTTTTGTTACGAGTCGTGCATACGACTCTTAACAAAAGTGTGGTGGTGCAATACCGAGTTTTTAGCGCACTTCCCCTGCTACCGTACACAGCAATCGAATCACGTCCCTCAATGTGTTCGCTCTTTTGCTTCCACCAACAGGTGTCTCAATGCGCACATTAACGGGCTCTTGGCGGGCCTGCCCCCACTTGGACGTAGATTCAACATTACAGATTGTTCTTGGACTCCCCCCTTTTTTCTAATCGTATATCGCGCGTATGCAGTACTTCTCTTGTGAAATATGCTTGTTTTCGGAAACAGAGTCCCGAGCTCTAGCTCAAGAAGCGTAGGCGAAAACTCTTCCAAGAACGGGAACACTTGTGCATGAATGTTCTTCATCGACGTTCCTCGGGAACGTTCCTCGTGAACGTTTCCCATGCATGAACGCCTGCTGATATCGGAGCACTTTGGCACGCGAATGCCATGCGCGTATATAAAAGCACGAACGTTTATAAAATATCTCACAATCAGTAGCGGTGGCCGTCGTTTCCTTGTTTTACTGCGAAGAAGTTGCTCAGCGTGTGCCTAGTGGAGCTTAATGTATAAGATAGGTGATTCTAGGTGTTTCGGCCGCTCAATAACAGCAAACATCCAAAGCAATGACACCCAAGACGTCTCTTTGCCACTGCAGATGCTCGTCACCACGAAGCGTGAGATATCCTCGATATTTTCCTTCCATGTATTGGTCTGTATTGCTGATTGCGAGCGGTGAACGTTGTCGACGACTCTGTGACAATCGTCCCATTCTCTTCTATCACAAGCTATATTATAATTATCAAGATGCTTTTCGGAAGGCCTGCTAATTTCTGAGAAAGGGAAAACATAATTCCGCGGGAAAATAGAACTTTGCGACAATAAAAAAAAAGATAAACATTGCCTCCGAAAACGTTCTGCCTGCGCATCGACGCTTGCTTCTGGCTTGTCCCCTCGAAGGCGATCCTTGATTGTAGACTTGATGAAGGGCAAGCAAGTGCCAGGCAGGACTACTGTGATAGTTTTCTAGATAGGAGTGCGTCGTAACGTTGGCAGCGTTGCTGCGTTATTCGGTAGTCCCAGCTCCACAATTAGATGAAACGCGACGCCATCAGCGGCTGAGACGCAGCATAGCAAGCTCTCTCATTAGGTGCCTGCTGGGACCAAGGTTGATTTCTTACTGCGTTATTGCTTTATTCCCACTTCTCGCAGTTTCTTGGGGAGAAGTAGTTGCTTCATTAGAGTCCGTTTCTGCGCACAAACTTGCGCGCGCATTGCTTTGTCTTAGCTCTTTGTTTTCATCATTATCACAGGTATGCCCTGGTGCGCACGAGGACTTATCACTATTGGTGGGCGAATATTCAAATTTTTGAATACGAACATAAACAGTTAGTAATATTCGATTCGAACTTGAAAAGAAACTATTGGGCATTTTCCAAAATGAATAAAAACGAACCAAATGTCTCGCAACGCTAGGCTGTTTGGATCTTGTTAGAGTTCCCAATCTGATAAACAAAGTATCACTAATTATCAAAAGTGTGACAATGGAAAACGTTTTAGAAGCAGTGCAACCACGAAAGGGGTAATGCAAAGTTTTGTTCTCGGTTTCTTGGTGAAATCCTACGCGACGACATGTGGATTTCTATTGTGGTCTGTCATTCAGTTATTGTGGCAGTGTGGTACTGTCGCAGTGTTATCTTTTACGGTACAACCATGTGAGGTTTTCCTCGCAACAAACGATTTTGCAGGTGTCGGCGGCAATGAAGTTCTTTAGCAATTGCGATTTCTTTTTCTTTTCCCGCAATTTCTCGCCTTCTTTCAGCAACCATTGATTTAGCGCTTTTGGAAAGCTAGTCATACGGCATTCATTCTTTATTGGAGAGTTTGTTTCCATCCAGGCTCTAATGTTATTGAGTGACTATTCATGGCGTTTTTCTTATGAAGATTGGTGATCTTGTGTTTAAAACTGTTCAGCTGTCCCTGATAGCTGTCTTCTTAGCCCTAGTCAATACAGGCGTGGTACCAAGTTAGGCCGAAATAGTTATTGCTACTGTAAACATATGCGTCTGTGTTTGACTCTTCGATATTCTTTTTTGTTATTGGATAATTACTATTTGTATTCGATTCATATTCGAAAAAGTCGATAGTCGCCCAACTCTATTTATTACTGTTGCTTCGGAGTAACGTAAAGGGCCAAGTTTGATACGGGAAAAATGCAGCACACAGCACTTCTTTTATCTTTGCCGTTGTTGTTGCAGCTGTTGTACTAGCCGAGATGTCATAGTATGCGATTCGAGGGGCTAAAATTATATATTCTAGGTTTTAATCACATAGTTTATTAGTTCATTCGTTCGAGCTACAAGGTTGTGGTATTTTTTCAAGATTACATGTTCAAAAAAATTTGAATATGAGAGCTTACTGTCACCAGCACATCCTACTCTTCATGTGACCGGTGTTATAATAAGTCTGTATTGAGCGTTTCTTGCCCCTATGTCTCTGCTGCAAAGCCACTACTGCGCTTTTTTCCCCTGTATTATTGCTCTTGTCATCCCTGTCTGCCCCTATGAGGTCATAAGGCCACTGTGATCAAACAAAACATTAATTAATAATTATTTCATGTCAAATGCTCTAGCTGAGAGTATAAAAACGTCTTAATTTGGTGCGAAAATTTTCGGTAATAGTGTTTATAGCAGCTATAAAGCTCAGTACGCTTTAGTGGCGCCAGAATGCTTACTTATTGATGCATAATAAGCGAACGACACGGTTTAGGCTCTCTTGTGGAAGGCGATAGCGTCGTATACGCTACAGGCGGGATCAGGAAGAACCACGTTGCGAGGAAAGGTGCGCACTGGGTTTGTAGTTCTGCTTCCCTGTCTGACTTCACCATGTGGGCTGTACCTCGAAGCGCACACAGCGAGCACGCTGAAGCTCCAGGGGCACCACCCGGTCCTCTCAACCCACTCCTTCCGCACTCCTGCGCTTTCGTGCCTGGAATGCTAAGGAGCACTTCACGCAGAGAAGTGCAGTCGCCCTCTGTACGTGGACATCGTTAGAGGCCGCAAAAGGAGAGACGTTTTTTTTTTTCGTTTATTTTTTTTTTTTCTCTTTTTACCTATAAGTTGGAAGCATGTATTCGTCAGTTGACTTGTTAGGTCTCATCCGCTCGACAGTGAGGAAAGCAACTAACGAAATCCGAAAGATGATTTGATAAACGTTGGTACCAATAGGGGACTAACGGTGTCATGAACTCACGCGCAGATGAAAGCGCTTATCCAAGAAAATACTATGGCGCGCACTAGAATTACATAATGCGTCACATACAGCGCACTTCGAAGGTAATGTCACGCCACTGGATGCGGACCTCACCATACAAGCCAATCCAGTAGCGACAATTCAGTTAAAGCGGCGTAATAAATTTTCGCGACTTCACAATACATAGCATATCCTGTGCTTACAAAAAAAAGTCTGGCGATCCCACGCATTATGGAAATTAATGTTGTGCGAAGCATTTTGCAGATAACTGGCTATCCAGCATTGTTTTGGGTTCCGCAAAGCGGTACCAGCTGGACCAGCGTGTTAGCGTAAATTAAGTAGTTATGTGTTGACGCGAACGTACATGTGTTTGATGACAGCCAGACTACTACGACGACCACGTTGAAGACAGTCGTATGGCGGCAACGACATTATTTCTACTGCGGCCGGTTGACGCGAACTTGTACATACCGATTGTTAGCTTCTACATAGGTACTCAATGAGGCGTTAGCGAAACAAACACAGAATATGACGTCATCTATGACTAATCGTTCTGCAATAGTTTGTAGCTATGCAAATATCATGTGGTGTACGGTCAAAAGGCGATCGCTCTTGTATTCACGTGAAGAAATATTAAAAGCTGACTAACTTGGACGATCATAACTTGTACGGTCAAAGACTTGGAAGTTTTTTTAAGCAGCGTTATCTGCTTCTGGGAATGTCGTGGTGAAAAACATTTATTGAACAAATAGAGAGAGTTTGGGGGCCACAGAATGCCCCGGTCGGTGTCCCTGAGTCCGGGACACCGCATGACGAGGCCCCGTATCGCGCCCGTTTCACCAGAGCCCGTTGTGACTCCAGCGAGGAACAGTTGAGGAGGGCAGTCTCCCATGCCTCTCGGGAAGAGGTAGGGGAAGGGGGGGGGGGGATTTTGAGTACATGCCAACACCATGTGAAAGATATCACAGGTGTGCCCACAGTGCGGGCACCGCCCATCCGTGCTAGGTACGAAATGTTTGATGATTGCAGGACAGAGTCTGTAATCGGGACCTGTGTGCAGGCACCTTAAAGTTGGCTCCTCCGTCTTACTCAGCCCCTTTGCAGGAGCCGGGAAAAGGCTGTGGTTATTGCTATAATGTGTTATGATTTCTCTGAACCGCAGCAAACGTAGGTTTGCCTCCGAGCCAGAAGAGCTGGGGTAGGGAGCCCGGTGGGTAAGCGCTCGGGCAGCCGCTTCAGAGGTCTCATTACCTCGTAAGCCCTGGTGGCCAGGAACCCAAATTATACATTTTGGTAAAGCGCTGGGGACAGTTAGCCGGTACCGCAAGTAGTGCAAGCTAACGCAATGCCTCAAAGCCCGATCTGTCATAAGGAAACAAGACGAAAAAGTGGCACGGAAGCGTGGGCCAAGGGTTTCAAAGACCTGGCTGGCTTTGGAACGAGTCAAGCATACGTGTGATAAGCTCACAAGTTTTAGTGGCGGCGGTGGTGGTGGTGTCACATTAAATGTGGGCCGATCCTGCAGGCAATAGTGCAGAAAGGGTCCAAGCTCAATGGCACATACCCCTACGGGCTCGGGGACCTGTAACGCGCCCTTGATTTGTTCACCTGATTTTTCACCCTTGTCACACGTGGGACCCAAAAATACAAAATCACCAGCCCTTCTCCTGTCGAGCAAAAAGAGGGTCAGCGAAGCTTGTCGTCCGATTCTATTGTGAGAGCTTCCGAAGCCCAGGCAAAACGTCAACGAAGAGCCACGGACCCGAGTTGCAAGAGCGTGATGTTGAGGCCAAACGTGAACGAAGAGCCACCGACCATGAGTTTAGGGCCAACGAAGCGGAACGCCTGCGACAATGTCGGCTTGCCACAAGCTTGGCTTACCCACATTTTCTCGACAGGAGAAGGGCTCGAGATTTTTTCTTCAAATTACATGCCGGCGCACTTCCAGTCAAAATATAGCTGCAGGATAAAGGATTCTTTGTTGCATGGGCAGACCACTGCATTCTCTGATAAAAACTGTACACAATAGAATACATGTTCGTCGATTGCTGGCATACAATATTTCATTGGGATGTACTTCAGAGCACACTTAAAAATAACTTCCCATAACACCGCATGGAGTTCGATTTCTAACTTTAGACAACACGGACGGCATCCTCTACGACATGTTCATGATCCTCGGCACTCACAGCCTCTAAATAAAACAAGGATGAAAGTACGTCATGCCGACGTCAACGTATGTTCTGCTAGAGAAAACATTTGTGAAGGCGTTGCATACATCCGTGAGGTTTACAGAGCTCAACCAGAGCCGCCACGCTGGCTCGTCGTATTATGTGACCTTGTTTTAACTTCTGCTATGTCTTTTGTTTATTAACGTGTGTGTTTCAAGAAAGCCACTGAACCGAAGCATCATTATTGTTGTAAATGTATTGCACTGAAGTTGTAAAGACAAAAAAAGCGACCGTGGACAAATGGTTAAAGCACCGGTGTTCTGGGCAGAGGTAAGATTCAATCATCAAGACAAGAACGTATCTTGTCGTAACTATCGCAATGTTCCAAGAACTAGGTAAAGAATGCTTCGCATTAAGCGTGTTTAAGCTAGTATTGTATGTAATAGCATATCCCTGCCAATCCTAAAGCTGGGCCTAATATTGGCACAGGAGGCCAGCCAATGGCCAAGGCTACCTACGAGTGAAAAGCTTTGAGTATTCAGCCTTAAGTTATTAGCTCTAAATATATATGTGAGTACTCCGTGCGCCTACTATTAAAAATTGGCCGTGTAAGCTTGAGCAGTATTATGAGCGAAATTTTTTCTTTCATATTTAAGCGAGATTATTGCTAGCAGTGCTTCTTTTTTTTTATTGCGATAGCAATTATATGGACATTCAAAGCGAATTTCTGCCGTCGGCGTCGCCGTCGCCGTCACCGTGAGGTTCCGTATGACATCCTCGGCGAAAAAAAAATTAAACCGTATGAAATCCTCGGCGCACGATAAGTGGTTCTTGAGGGAAAGGGAAAGGTTGGCGCTATCTTCTGCAGCCCTTGAGGGAGCACGGCTCAGCGCCACGCCGTATGCGTTATGTGCGAGTGAAAGCGCGCGAGGGACGCGGGCTATAACGGGGAGCGAACGCACGGCGGAGAGCAAACGCACGTTCTGCGCCGTGCTCCCTGAAGGGCTGCAGAATTAAGCGTATCTTTGCTCCTTTACAATCACCATATATATATATATATATATATATATATATATATATAGAGAGAGAGAGAGAGAGAGAGCAAGCGCGACTCCTTCCGTCGCACGAAAGAGGCCGTGGGGAGATCGGCGGTAGGGAGGGGAGGCGACGTTTAGCTGCGGCACCAAATGCGTATTTATATAAAAACGTTGTGAGGCGAGAAGATGGTGAAGACGTCGGACCCTGCTGGACGAGGTTTCCGTCCTTATCTCGTCGAAAACCTCCGAGCCGCCCCCAGAGGCCATGGCAACAGTCACCAACGCCGCGCGCGTTAGGTGCGAACGCGGGCAAAATGCCGACGGCGTCGAAAACAGTTCTGCGCGTTGCTGGTGCTGCTGCATGTGCAAGTTTATACAGCTGATAAAACTACTATCCTTACTCCGTATAGCTCTCTACTAATTTGCTATCGCAATTGAGGCTTCACCTTTCGGGTGAAACTGCAGCATTTTTTGGTATGTGATGTATACAGTACATATATCTTATGTTCTGCAACATTGTTGGTGCGGCGAGTTGGCTCATACTGGTGGGTGGTAGGGACAATCGCATGAACAAGAACACAATGAAGAACTTGACAGAACAGGTGTATGTGTTCAGGTTTATTCACTGATCCCTTCCACCCATCTTATAATCTCTTGCCTCTTGCCACCACCACCACCACCAATACCGCCGCCGACACAAGTGTCGGTGGTGGTGGTTGTGATGTCACGCTGAAAAGTATTCCGATCCTCGCGATCGTGCTGAAAGACTCGAAGCTCAAAGGCATATACCTGGGACAAAAGAGAGAGAGAAAGAAAGAGCGAAAGAGGAAGGGAGAAAAAGAGGAAGATAGGGAGACAGAGAAAGAAAGAGTGAAATAAATAGAGAGAGAAAGAAAGAGAGAGATAGAAAGAAAGAAAGAAAGAGTGAAAGCAACAGAGAGAGACAGATTAGAAGGAGAGATAGAAAGAAAGAAAGAAAGAAAGAAAGAAAGAAAGAAAGAAAGAAAGAAAGAAAGAAATAGTGAAAGCAACAGAGACAGATTAGAAAGATGATAAGTGGTTCTTGAGGGAAAGGGAAAGGTTGGCGCTATCTTCTGCAGCCCTTGAGGGAGCACGGCTCAGCGCCATTAGAAAGAGAGACAGAAGTAGAAAGAGAGACAGAAAGAGAGCGAGAGAGAAAGAGAGAGACGGAAATAAAGAAAGAAAAAGAGAGAGAAAGAAAGATAAATATAGAGAGAGACAGAAAGAAAGAAAGAAAATCACCACTAAGGTCACATACACACACAACCTTCGCTAACCCCTATCTTCTCTACAGTGCTTCGCGTCCGACGAAAGGACGAGCACTCTACGCCCAAAGCGTTCGCCGGCGAAGGGGTGGTGATTTTTCACAATTTCACTGCATTTTATTCTCTGCGTTTTAGTATCACATTATAGCGTGTCATTATCATGCCATAACTGATTTCGTTATAGTAATAATAGGCCGCCTTGGGCCATTTGCAGAAATTGTAAATACATGCTAACTCTGGAGATATAACTGCATCGTGGCGTCACATATTCTCTAGAAATATTTGCGTGCAGTAAATTGTAGTAGTAAGTGGTTCGTGTGGAAAGGGAAAGGTTGACGCTATCTTCTACAGCCCTTGAGGGAGCACGTCTCAGCGCCAAAAGTAAATTGTACGTATCACATCGAGGTGTTGCATCCTAAATCATATTGTCACGTGCAACAAAAGGCCTTCAGAGCAAGAAGTCCTGCACCGGCAGAGACGAGTACTAGCCAGGAAGATGGCTGACCCCAAAAACGAAAAACCTCTTCTTCTTCTCTCCTTGCCTGAATACTGGCTCGCGCTCGCCGCAGCTCGAGACCTCGTGGCATTTTCCCCCTGTGAAAAAAAACGGGCATCGTCCCGATGCTAGCGCTGGTCGACGTAGGTAGAGGGAAAGAAAAAAAAAAGGGAAGGAACATAAAGTAAGCACAAGTGGGGGGTGAGGGAGAGAAAAATAAAGTACATCATAAAGTTGAGACGCTGTCGCACTATCGCGCGAAATAAGGTTTGAGTCGTACAACGTGCACAATCTCCGAGTGCTGCCTTCGACGCTGGGGTGACATGGCACTATCCGGGAGAACCTCGTAGTTCACGTCACTAACGCGACGCAGCACTTTGTAGGGTCCAAAGTAGCGACTGAGCAGTTTCTCTGACAACCCCTGGCGGCGCACCGGCGTCCACACCCAAACTTGATCACCCGGGTGGTATTCCACTTGGCGATGGCGAAGATTGTAGCGACGTGCATCTACACTCTGCTGTTGCGTGATGTGTAGGCGTGCCAATTGGCGAGCTTCTTCGGCGTACTGCGTAAATTGCTCAGCGTCAGGGGTGAGCAGCGCGTCGTAATCGTGTGGAAGCATCGCATCCAGCATGGTCTGAACCTCACGTCCATAGACAAGACGAAACGGCGTGAATCGCGTCGTCTCCTGGATGGCAGAGTTGTACGCAAATGTTACGTACGGTAGAACCTGATCCCACGTCTTGTGTTGTACATCGGCGTACATGGATAACATGTCGGCGATGGTTTTGTTCAATCGTTCCGTCAACCCGTTGGTCTGCGGATGATATGCAGTCGTCTTGCGATGGCTCGTGTAGCTTAGCTTGAATACGTCGTCAATCAGCTGGGCCGTGAAAGCTGTGCCTCTGTCAGTGATCACGTAAGACGGGGCTCCATGTCGAAGAACGATCTGGTCTATAAAGAACTGGGCAACATCGGCAGCCGTAGCGCGTGGTAGAGCCCTTGTCTCGGCGTATCTGGTTAAGTAATCTGTGGCGACTACGATCCACTTGTTGCCGGCTGATGATAGTGGAAAAGGCCCGAGTAAATCCATGCCTATTTGATCGAATGGTGCCCTGGGTGGTGCGATCGGTTGCAGCAGCCCCGCGGGCTTCAGTGGCGGGGATTTGCGGCGTTGACATTCCCGACAACTCTTGACGTAGCGCTTGACAGATGTAGATAGTTTGGGCCAGTAGTACGCCTGTTGAACTCTGGCGAGAGTTCGGGAGGAGCCTAAGTGACCAGATGTGGGCTCGTCATGGCAGGCAAGAAGAATGTCGTCGCGCATGTCAGCAGGTATGACGAGAAGGTAGGGTTTGCCGTTGCTGTTCGAGTTTTTCTTATACAGGACACCTCTTCGAAGGCAGAAGGACGAGAGACTGCGAGAAAGGCGTCGAGGTATGGGAGAGTTGCGTCCTTCGAGGTTCTCGATGATTGCGCGGATTTCGGTATCCTCGCGCTGTCGTGCAATCAAGTCCGTTGCGGTGAGGGCCCCAAGGAATCCACTGTCATCCTCAGCGGCCGGATCACAAACATCGGTGGGTGCACGCGACAACGAATCCGCATCTTCGTGCTTGCGGCCTGATCTGTATACGATGGTCAGATCGAATTCTTGCAGACGAAGGCTCCATCGTGCGAGTCGCCCAGCGGGGTCTCGTATATTGGTCAACCAGCACAATGAATGGTGGTCGGTCACTACTTTGAAGGGGCGACCGTAGAGGTAAGGCCGAAACTTCATGGTCGCCCATACCACTGCAAGGCACTCTTTTTCTGAGGTGGAATAGTTTGCTTCTGCGCGTGAAATAGTACGGCTGGCGTAAGCTATCACGCGCTCTGTGCCCTCTTGGTGTTAGACCAGGATGGCGCCAAGACCCACGTTGCTGGCGTCGGTATGGACTTCAGTATCAGCGTCCTCGTCAAAGTGAGCAAGAACTGGTGGTGTCTGCAAACGCTCCCGCAGCTCGGTGAAAGCCGCGTCCTGCTCTTCATTCCAGACAAATGGTACATCTTCTCGTGTGAGGCGAGTCAGAGGTTCGGCAATCCTAGAAAAATTGGCGATGAAGCGGCGATAGTATGCGCAGAGCCCCAGAAAGCGACGGACTGCTTTCTTGTCACGGGGAACAGGAAACGAGGCTACGGCGGTGGTCTTGTCAGGGTCAGGCCGAACGCCATCCGCGCTCACAACATGGCCGAGAAACTTAAGTTCTTTGTAACCGAAGTGGCATTTCTCTGGCTTCAGCGTGAGGTTAGCGGCACGGAGGGCGTCCAGCACAGTCTTCAGACGATTCAGGTGTTCCTCAAAGGTCGCCGAAAATACGACGACGTCATCAAGATAAACGAGGCAAGTAT
Organism: Dermacentor silvarum; assembly: GCF_013339745.2. Classification (NCBI taxonomy): domain Eukaryota; kingdom Metazoa; phylum Arthropoda; class Arachnida; order Ixodida; family Ixodidae; genus Dermacentor; species Dermacentor silvarum. The sequence continues at coordinate 112,256,892 of NC_051159.1, read as the reverse complement.
GCCACTTCAAACCAGTGAGAACAGTGTCCATCATTCTCTGGAATGTCGCAGGTGCAGAACACAAGCCGAAAGGGAGCACTTTGAATTCATACAGGCCATCCGGCGTAACAAAGGCCGTTTTCTCGCGATCTCGTTCATCAACTTCAATCTGCCAGTATCCGCTTTTCAAGTCTATAGATGAAAAATACTTGGCGCGTCGCAGTCTGTCGAGTGAATCATCGATGCGGGGCAGTGGATAGACGTCTTTTTTAGTCACGCTGTTTAGCCGCCTGTAGTCAACGCAGAAACGTAGTGTTCCGTCCTTCTTCTTCACGAGGACGACCGGCGATGACCAGGGACTTTTGGAAGGCTGTATAACATCGTCCTGAAGCATCTCTTCGACTTGCGTATGTATCGCGTCCCGTTCTTTGGCCGAAACACGGTAAGGCTGTTGTTTTATGGGCGAGACGTCGGTATATGTAATGATTCGGTGTTTCGTGATGGGCGTCTGACGCACCCTAGTAGACGAGGCGAAACATTCTTGGAATTGAAGCAGCAATTCATGCAGCGCTATTTGTTGTTCCTCCGGTAGAGTCGAATTAATGTCTACTTTGCTTAGTGATGCCGTCGCAGCCCCCGGTGTCGATTGGAGAGCATTGTCCAGTGATGCAGACGTAAAACATTCAGCAGTCTCTGTTATGGGGTAGGCGAGAGCGATGGCAGTGCGACGAAAAAGGTGACGGTGCTCATTACTAAAATTCGTCACAAGCAGCGTAGAACGTCCGTCACGAAGCGTGACGAGGCTGCGAGCGGCGCAGAGACCTAGTGTGAGCAAGAGCGACATGTTGCCTTCAGCGACTGCCTCACCATCACGTAACGTGTCACACACGACATCAACGAGGACACTCGAACGGGGGGGTAACGCGACGTTGTCGGCATAAACGCGAAACGTGCTGAGATGGCTGTCGTCGGTTGTGTCTGCTGCTCTCTCTGTCGAGAAGGTCACGGTACGCTCCCGCAGGTCGATAATAGCGCCATATTCCCGTAGAAACTCGATTCCCAGGATGATGTCTCGGGAACATTCGCGAAGTACAAGGCAACTGGAGAGAAACGTACGTCCACGAATGCCAACTCGGAGTGTGCATATACCAAGTGGGGTGACTACATGTCCGCCGGCAGTACGAATTTGTGTTCCGTACCAAGGCGTAACTACTTTCTTCAGGTGTGTCGCTAGTTTTCGGCTCACGATCGAGTAATCAGCCCCTGTGTCCAATAACGCACTGACTTCATGGTGACCGTCGAGCACCACTGGTATATCCAAAGACAGTCGGCTTCCGAGTTCAGTTGTTGTCGAATCACTGCCGGTACCTGGTCGCGTCGCTGGGAGGCCTTGCTCGCGTCGATTATCAGCGGCCTCGCCCCCGAAGGTCGCTGTCTTTAGTTTTCCCGTCTAGGGCTTGGCGAACGCCCCTGCGCCGCCACTGGGGAGCTCCGGGAATTTGGGGAAAATCGTCTCGGCGACGGTGACCGTGACTGCCGTCGCAAGGGCAGTGGCATGCGCTGTTGAGACAGGTATTCCTCAATGGCTCTTGGTCTTTCGCCGAATCTTGGCCTTGGAGAGTCGACGGCAAAACCCTGAAGTCCAAGGCGGCGATATGGGCATTCACGGTACACATGTCCGGCTTCGCCACAGTGATAGCACAGCGGTCGCCTGTCCGGTGTGCGCCAGACATCCGATTTTCTTTGAAGTGGTTGGCGGTTCTCCAAGTGCTGGATCGGTTGCACTGATGGAAGTGTATCGTGAGGTGTGGGGCGGACGAAGCGCGGAGAAGCAGGAATATACCGGCTCGCAGCTTCCACGTATGATGCGCGCCGAAGCTCCGTCGGCACAGGTGGTGTGACCTCCCTGGCAAGCGGGACTTGCAGAGTATGCTGCACCTCGTTCCTGATGAGGCTGGATATGGATCCCGCAGCAGGTTGAGGCGGGCAGTGTATTCTTTGCAGCTCGTCGCGTACCACTGATCGGATGAGGTCGCAGAGGGAGTCGATGTTGATGCTACCTCCGGCAGCTCCGATCTGATCCATCGATGACGCGACGCTGATTTGCCGGTCGTACACTGCTGACCGCTGCTGAAGCACTTTTTCCATTGTCGTGGCTTCCGTTAAGAACTCGGCCACAGTCGTCGGGGGACTCCGAACAAGGCCAGCGAAAAGCTGCTCCTTAACCCCTCGCATTAAGTGCCGGAGCTTCCTATCTTCTGCCATGTCCGGGTCAGCTCGACGAAAGAGGCGCGTCATGTCCTCAACGTACATCATCACACTTTCGTTGGGCATTTGGATGCGCGACTGGATGGCCCGCTCGGCGCGTTCACAGCGATCAGCATTGGCGTAACTTGCCCGCAGATGACGACAAAAGTCGCTCCACGACGAGAAGGGTTCGCGGTTCTCGTACCAGGTGCGGGCGCCATCCTCCAGGCTAAAGTATACATTCTTCAGCTTGTTCGCATCGGTCCACCCATTGAAATCAGCGACGCGTTCGAACTGAGCCAACCAGTCTTCGACATCCTCAAGGATGGAACCATGGAAGACTTTTGGCACTTTCTGTAGCGTATAGTGAGCAGCACTAGTAGTGCCTTCCATACCGCTTTGGTGCGTAGCTGACGTAGTCTCGGGAAGAGGTCCAAGCTCAGGGGGCAATCCTCGGACTCTTCGGCTGGCCCGGTGAACAGGTGTTGTCACTGTAGGCACAGGGCTACCAGGAGGCGTGTAGGACATTTGCTGGGACTACCCCGCACCTCCACCAGTTTGTCACGTGCAACAAAAGGCCTTCAGAGCAAGAAGTCCTGCACCGGCAGAGACGAGTACTAGCCAGGAAGATGGCTGACCCCAAAAACGAAAAACCTCTTCTTCTTCTCTCCTTGCCTGAATACTGGCTCGCGCTCGCCGCAGCTCGAGACCTCGTGGCAATATTGTGGTTATGGATCACAGACACTGATAATGCAGGCAGCACGAGCCTGCTGAGGCCCCTTAGCGCGAAGTCAGGCGTGAGCACGGCGTCCAGCAACGTTGCAGCGACTCACTTCGTCCCAGTTGACCAATCACGCGTTAAGGGTACTTGAGCGAGAATGTCAAGAGATAGCAACTCGTGCCCACCAACATTCCATTATACTACCTCCATACAATTTATGCGCCGCGCGATAACGCAGCAAGGCATTTCAAACACGGCTCGCCTGCTATCAAGACCGTTGGTCCCTCTCCTTCATAGCCGTACGCAGAAAAGTGTTTCAATGCGTATATTATAGGCATCGATCTAGTTGCTCCAGTCACGATAACATAGTGGTAGTCGCTAAATTGATGTTTAGACGTTTGCGTGATTGCAGACTCGGGGTTGAGGTTACACTCATGGTCATAAAAGAATGCCCCATGAGGAAAAACACCTTAAATTTCCGTGGCATTAGGCGCGTCTCTTGGTGCAGGGGATTTATAAGCAAATTTCAGTGCCGTGTACATAGTATAGCTAGCGGTTGTTCTTCGCGTGGTTGGAGGCAACCTGAGTATATTCTGAATTTTATTATTTTAGGTGCAACGGCTTTCTCGTGACCTTGAAATCACTGGCTTGGTTTTCTTCATCTATAGCCGCAGCTTTATTTCCCTTAAAAGCACTTGAAGGTCTTAAAGACATTTAACATATGCGGTTACTGCGGCAGTCTTTATTCGCACTAAAACAAAAACCCTTAATCACTTTTTTCTTCTTCACACAAGTAAATTACTGAAACTATATTGTTACGCGCGAAGGAGACCGTTTATCACCCTTACGGATGAAGGGGGCCGTTTATTGTAGGTCGCGAAGGTGAGCGCAAGAGCGGTCAGCTGGTTGATCAACTCAACGTCGTCCTCTTCTCTTTCAACCCGGGACCGCAAGCACGTTCACCGGTCATCGTTCTTCTCACTCACGCGTGCGTGCAACATTCCTCTCGTCGCAGACGAAGCCCGCCGGGCGAGTCAATCCAGTTGCCTTGACGTGAACAATTTCAAGCGGGCGACATGGACCACTTGGGTCTTGGCAGCTCTTCTACCACTCGCTGTGAGGCGAGCTATGGTATAAGTGACTTCTGTGAGTCTGTTAAGAATAACAAATGGTCCATCGTAGGTGGCCAAAAGCTTTTGGCATAACCCGCGTTTCCGTACAGGAGTCCACAGCCACACTAAATCACCAGGGAGATAGGTCACTGGACGGTGGTGAATGTCGTAGCGTGCTTTTGATCTGTCCTGCGATGCCAAAGTGCGTAAACGAGCAATACGGCGCGCCTCTTCGGCAAGGCAGAGGGTCTCGGCGACAGTGAGATTTTCGTGAGTACAGAAAGGGAAAATAGTGTCGATCGTGTACCGGGATGGCCGTGCGTACAGCAGGAAGAAAGGGCTATAGCCGGTAGTCTCGTGCTTGGCGGTGTTGAACGCGTACGTGATAAAAGGCAGTACGTCATCCCAGTTCTTGTGGTCGGATGAAACATACATAGAGAGCATGTTTATAATTGTTCGGTTGGTGCGCTCCGTAAGGCCATTCGTTTGTGGATGGTATGGTGTCGAGTGACGCAAGTTGCATTCACACAAACGAAGCAGCTCCTCCACGACATCTGCTGTGAATTGTCGTCCACGGTCGCTGATGATTACGCGAGGCGGACCATGTCGCAGGATGACATACTGCAGCAGGAACGTTGCAACGTCAGTGGCAGTTTCTGAGGGCACGGCCGCCGTCTCGCAGTAGCGTGTGAGGTAGTCGACGCAAACAATTATCCACCGATTTCCCTTGGCTGATTTCGGAAAAGGTCCCACGAAGTCAATGCCCACTTGTTGGAAAGGCGTGCTTGGAGGTGGGATCGGCTGCAGGAGACCAGCTGGAGCATTAGATGGACGTTTGTGGCGCTGACACTGCATGCAGCTGGCCACATACGTCTCAACAGACTGTCGCATCCCAGGCCAATAAAAACGTTCCTGAATCCGGTAGAGCGTCCTCGCCGAGCCTAAATGGCCAGACGTGGGGTCATCGTGCATAGCACTCAGAATCGCCATGCGAAGACTCTCCGGCACCACTAGAAGAAAACGTGCGCCAGTGCTGGAAAAGTTCATCTTATATAGGAGTCCATCACGTACACAGAAATTGTTTGCTGTAGTAGAGGCGGTCGTAGCGGTGAAGAGAGGTGTTAATTTAGCGTCTTTTCGTTGTTCGGCTTTGAAACAGTCGAGGTCTGGAAAACTCGGCGATACAGAAGCCACAAGGTGATCGAAGTCGTCGGCGTCACAGTCCGTAGTGCTAAGGGGCATACGCGAGAGGCAGTCCGCGTCAGCGTGTCGTCGACCACTCTTATAAGAGACGCTGAAGCTATATTCTTGTAGTCGGAGCGCCCAGCGTGCAAGGCGGCCGCAAGGGTCACGAAGATTTACAAGCCAACACAATGAGTGGTGGTCGGTGACAACTGTGAAGGGGCGTCCATACAGGTAAGAACGAAACCGTTGAACCGCAAATATCACCGCAAGGCATTCTTGTTCTGTAACAGTGTACTTCTGCTCGGGCCTACTTAATGAGCGACTTGCATATGCGATCACGTTTTCGCAGTCACCGTGGCGTTGAACTAGGACGGCGCCAATACCTATGCCACTGGCATCCGTATGGAGTTCCGTCGGAGCTGAAGGACTGAAGTGTTGAAGAACAGGTCGTGATGTCAGCAGAAACTTCAACTGACGAAAAGAAGAATCGCACTCCGGAGTCCACTCAAAGGGGATGTCCTTTCGTAGTAGACATGTCAGCGGATACGCGACGTCGGCAAACTTAGGGATAAAGCGGCGGAAGTAGGAACAAAGCCCCAGAAAACTGCGGAGCTCCTTGACAGAGCGTGGTGCACTAAACGCTTCAACGGCGGCTGTCTTCTGGGGATCAGGGCGGATGCCATCCTTATCGACGAGGTGCCCAAGCACAAGGGTTTGGCGGTCTCCAAAGTGGCATTTCTTTGAGTTTAAAACTAGGCCAGCGTTTCTGATGCAGTTCAGGACGATATCCAGACGCGAGTTGTGTTCGCTGAAGGTGCGGCCAAAGATGACGACGTCGTCGAGGTAGCACATGCAGATGTTCCACTTCAACCCGCGCAGAATAGTGTCCATAAATCTCTCGAAAGTTGCCGGAGCGTTGCACAGTCCAAATGGCATCACATTAAATTCAAAGAGCCCGTCAGACGTTACAAAGGCAGTCTTTTCCTTGTCTCCAGGGTGCATCGGAATTTGCCAATAGCCGGATCGTAAGTCTACTGAGGAAAAGTAAGAGGCAGAATGAAGGCAGTCGATTGCGTCATCAATACGTGGGAGTGGGTACACGTCCTTTTTTGTTACAGCATTCAATCGGCGATAGTCGACGCAAAATCTCCAAGATCCATCTTTCTTTTTAACAAGAATCACTGGAGCTGCCCACGGACTCGCTGACTCTTGTATGACTCCTTTTTTCATCATTTCATGCACTTGGTCGTTGATAATCTGGCGCTCTGATGGTGAAACGCGATATGGCTTTTGTCTAATCGGATTTGCTGAACCCGTGTTGATGGTATGGCGGGTTCGTGACGCGGGGATTACAGGTATTTTGTCCTTCTGCGCAAAGTCGAATACCGAGACGTGCTTCGAAAGCACACCCACTAACGTTCGGCGTTTACTCGTGCTGAGAGATTTATTTATCATGGACAAAAGGGCCGTTTCCGAACTGTGGCCATCAGGATTTTGCGGTACTTCTGTAAGTTCAGCCACAGATAAATACGCGTGTTCCCGGACGAAGGCTAATTTCAAGCCATCTGGTAGTATCACGGGCTCCGCAGAACAGTTTACGATCCACAAGCCAGCGCGTCCGCCTTCGATCGACACCACACAATGTGGAACCAACACATTCTTCTTCAGACAGTTCATGTGCATCGGTTCTACGGTAGCATCGAAACTGTCAGAATCGGCGCCGCAACAGACAACGGGAACACAAACGGTAGATGATGCAGGTACGACCGTATCGCCACAAACACACAGTGTTGTTTCGTGATCTACAGGGTTTTCCAGGAGGGCTGACGTCATCCTACCACTTATGAATACCTTCCCTGTGCGGCAGTCAACAGTGGCACCACACTCCCGCAAGAAGTCCATGCCAAGAATAACATCATGGGTCGACCGAGGAATAATCACAAACTCTGTCGTAATAACATGGCCTCCCAAATCCACGTCAGCACTACACACACCAATAGGTCGCAACGGCTCGCCACTCACTCCACAGAACCTTGAAGCTTCGTCCCATCTGAACATAACTTTTCACCCTAACACGTCTTTAAAAGAGATACTCATAACAGAAATTGTTGCGCCTGTGTCCACCAGAGCCATCACAGGCACATTATCCACAAAAACGCGCACTTTGTTTTTGAGCATCAACACAGGAGGTATTTCTGTCAGTAGCACATCTCCAGCGACCTCACCTCCATCGGCCGCGCTAGCTAGTTTTCCGGTGACGAAGGGGACGTGGTGCGACGCAGTGGTGAGGGAGAACGGGAAGCACGAGGACGCGGTGGGGGCGTCAAACTCCTGTCAGATGCCGGGGAGCGATTCCGGGAGCTGCGCGGCCAATACTCGTCGCCAGACGATGTGTGTGCTGGCCACGGGACACCATGGGGCCGTTCGGAGGGCCGTGAAAACTCTGAGGGCTGGCCATACCACGTGGTCATACGCTGGTTGCAAAACCGAGAGATATGACCCGGGACACCGCAAGAGTAACATACCGGGGGAGGTCGAAACCTTGGTTGTTCGTCGATGAACCGAACATTGTCATTTTCCTTCGTGTAGTGGGCTGGTTCATGGCGTGTGTCATGACGATACATCGGGCGTCGAGAAGGCGTGTGCTGAGCGCGTCGGTCATAGCGCGGAGTCGGAGAGCGTGTTGTCATCCGAGACTGTGGGGCCGCACTGTACTCTACGGCCGCTGCGCTAACCATTGGTTGCCAAGGGGCCAAATGTGGCGCAGTCATAGCCTCACGCGACGTGTACATGTCATGGTGGTTAACTGTTGGACGCGACATCTCTTCGCGGCGGGAAAGTTCCTCGCGGACAATCTGTCGGATGGTCGAAGGAAGGTCGAGGCAAGGGCTCGTGTCCACACTGGCAACCGTCGTAACGTTTGCCAACCGACCAAACTTTGGCGTAATCCGACGCATCTTCAGCGTTTCAAAGGTTCTGCAATGCCGAATGACGTCGGACACAGAACTTAGGCTTTCTTTACCGATGAGGAAATTGTACACGTCCTCAGCCACTCCCTTCAGCAAATGTCCTACTTTATCTTCTTCGGACATGCGGGCACTGACCACCTTGCACAGCTTTAAAACTTCTTCAATGTACGTGGTGCATGTCTCACCTGGTAGTTGTGCCCGTTGCGACAGTGTCTGCTCAGCACGCTTCTTTTTGGCGACTGAGTCCCCAAAACACGCCTTGAGCTCTTCAACAAAAAGTTCCCACGTCGTAAGCGTGTCCTCGTGGTTCTCGTACCACACGAGTGCGGTGTCGGTCAGGGAGAACACCACGTTGGTGAGCTGAGCGGTTGAATCCCACCCGTTGGACTTGCTCACCCGTTTGTAATGGACGAGCCACTCGTCGGCATCTTCTCCCGCTTTTCCTCCGAATGTGGGTGGAACTCGGTAGTATTGCAGTGGACTGCTAGGCGCTGCCCTCGGAGCGGCTCCTTCTTCAGGCATGTCGAAGACGGTCACGGCAGATGGCGGGAGGCCGGCAAGTCGACGGCTTCGACGAAGCTGCAGCAGTGACGGTTCCGTTGTGGTGAGCGCGTACCCAGCACTTCCACCACTCTGTTACGCGCGAAGGAGACCGTTTATCACCCTTACGGATGAAGGGGGCCGTTTATTGTAGGTCGCGAAGGTGAGCGCAAGAGCGGTCAGCTGGTTGATCAACTCAACGTCGTCCTCTTCTCTTTCAACCCGGGACCGCAAGCACGTTCACCGGTCATCGTTCTTCTCACTCACGCGTGCGTGCAACAATATATTGTCAGCGCGAAACTACACGAACAAAAAAATGTGGTTGATCCCTCTTATATAGGAATCGGTATAGAACACGAAAGTGAAACGTGTCTTCACAGAAGTAGTGTAATGTTTATTGCACATTGATATATAATGTCTATTGGTGTTTTGTGGCTAAAGCGCCCTTAGGCGTTGATGCACCCACGCTGACGCCTGATGGCACGTCTCCTCCATCACGACTACCAACGTCGATGACCATGAGCAACCGTCGTGCATATGGAAGCTGCACTACGCTGCACACGCTAGCACAACGCGAAAGACGAAGCACGTAACTGACACACTAATACAACGCGCAAGACAAAGCACGTAACTGAATCGTCACCGAGTCAAATCAGCGCGTAGAGCGCGTCGTAATTGCAGCCTCCGCGATCAACTTCAGAAACATTTTCAGAGCTAATTGCGGAGGCCACGTTCCGCTGTGCTGAGTACGGTGAACGCCACCTATGTGGCGTTGGTAGTGCTTCTTGATGCCAGCGTCCCTTCGAATGCTGGCATCGAGGCGTCGTAGTGCTGAGACCACCGAAGCATTCACTGTCGGTGCGCGTTAGTGTCATAATGCAGTACTTCTCTTTTCTGCTCGTAGGCGGCGGCACCGCCCCGAGCAAGAGCGCGGGTACACGGAGGAGTGTTAGATATATAAGGCGCGTCTGTGTAGCTCTCTGCAAATGCGTTTGTGGCGCAATGGGTTAAACGCTCGGCGATCTATCGTCGCGGACCGAGAGGTCGTGGGTTCGATTTCCAAATTTTCCATGTTTGTGGAACTTTTTCTTCTGGTTTCTTTCTTTGTATGATGTTCGTGTACATTGTAAGCTGACGTATTTCCGTGACGGAAATACGTCAGTGAAGTCTTGGTGGACCCCGGCATAAAACACTTTTGTGTTAAAAAAAAAATCACAGCATATCCACGAAGTGAATGATGATGAGTGGGCGAAGCACCGGGGGATCATTCGGGTAAACCACAGCTACGGACGAGAGACAAAGAGAGCGTGCGTCGGGAACGAGACAGAAAGAGAGCGTGCGTTGGGAACGAACGCCCTTGTGCAATGCAGCGCCCCTAGCTACGGACGAGAAAGAGAGCGCGCGTCGGGAACGGGGACGAACGGGTGCCGCTATAGACGATTTGCAGCAGCCGGTTTGTGCAACTGAAATCAGATGGCGCCACCGGAGCGCCGCGCGTGTTGGACATCTCTGGCCTTGGGCGCGCAAACGAAACAACCATTGCTCAGTCGCGAAAGCGTGGCCAGCGGCGCTTAACAAGCGCAGTTTGTCAAACGTCGAACAATATTCTGCTCCATGTGGAGATTAAGAGGGAAAACGTGCGCTGTGGTCGGAAGCAAAAGCTGTGATGGCGACATTAAGCTGTGGAACAAGTCGGTGTGTGAAATACACGCGCCACAGCTGCATCAAGACTGCCCGTGCCCGAGGCCGTTTTCCATACGCCGATTTCGTCAAGGAGAGAAAAACAAGCTCACCCGACATGCTGGATAGCGAACCTACAGAGAAAGAACTTCAATTAAGGCACATCGGCGAGAGTAAGTGGCAGATCATAGTACCGAATAAGCGAACGCGCTCGGCTTGCGGAATAGTGTATAAACTTCCCATCTTGCACTTGCTGTACATTGAGGTCACCGTGCGGTGTTTCAGTGGCAGAACACAAGCATTAGCGATATCTTATTGGAACAGTCACCTGCTATCAGTGATGTTTATCCTTAAGCGAAATTACACGCCACGTACGTATATGCGCCGGAATAGGTGTCAATTAAGGCGTACTAGTTGTCGCGGTGAGAACTCCTGCAAAAGAGATTGGAAAAGTGCTATCTGAATCGCATTTTTAAATCGTTAAGCTTGACGAATTCCTGCCTGCGCGTCTGATTTTACATACGTTGGCTTCTGTGCTGTATCGGATGCACGGTGTGATCAGAACGTAGACCTGGAGTTGTTTGTGGCCAGCAAGAGGTGCGCGAAAGCTAGCTGTGTTGACGCTGTAGCACAAAATTATTGTTTTAAACAACACTAGAAGCGTTGGTTGCGTGTTTATCGTATCGTTTGTCGTAAATGTCAAGAGAAACCATGAAAATAAAGGTAAATAATTTCAAACTCACCAGTTTGACATTATTTGATTAGCTGCGTATTAAAGTAGTGGTAACTACAAATCAGCTGTTTCCTACTGCCTTGTGTCTTTCAGGTTCCCCCAAAGCGCATGCTGAATATATATATTATTTACTTTAATTTTCATAGCCTCTTGTGACATCGCGAAATTGTGGCATTATTTGACTCTATGAAATTATGACATTATTTGTGATTATGGAAAAGACATTGGCAGCACATTGCTATTGCCTTTTTTTTGTCACATTTGTGGCAGTTTGCAATAAGAACTGCATGCGTACGTTACCCATGTGCGTGCTTTTTATTTATGTGGACTCCTTTATTCTTACGTTCAAATAAAAGGAAACCATTGTAAACATTACATGAATCACCCTTTTCTTTCAGGTATGTTCTATTCACTTTGTTGATGGGCGTCCAACCAAGGACTATCCCTACCCAACACTGCGGCTTGAAACACAGCTTTATGCTGCAGATGCCATCCTTGGATTGACACAAAGCTTTCCCAACATTACCACTGTCAAAAAGGTTGATGCCCTCTGCAAACCCCCTGTAGTCCCGTGCAGGCTTCCCATCTTGGTCGATTGCCTTGACCATGTAGTCGTAGACAACTGAAATAGGGGAGAAACATTTGTACGTACTGCGGGAATGAAAAAAAAATGGCAATGAAAGAAAGCTGATTTTTTATTTACTCCTCAAGACATCTGCAGATGTTTGAAAGAACTAAAATAACACGATAGATACAGTCTATTATTAAACTGATCGTTTGGATTTATAAATTATAGTTCTGGAGTTTCAATAATTCATACATATTTGATTACTAAGCTGGTGTTGCTCTCCTATGAAGAGTTTGAAAAGTTGAAACTGGAGCTCTCATTTATAAAACGCTTGAGTTACAGCTAGCCAAAGTTACGCCCCTGTCACATGGCCACTTTCGATCGCGATCGAGCCTCGATTCGGCTCGGACTTTCGATCGCAATCGAAAATGATCGCTACTACACAGTCCAAGGATCAGGATCGTGTTGTTTGGGCTCTAACGCTTTAAGTGTAACTAAGTCCGAAGCAAAAAATAAACGTGCCTAATAGGTAGTAAAGGTACGTACAAATCAATTTTCAGAAAAATTACTTTTTCATTCAGTATTTTAGGTAAACTATTTGCCACGTCCGCCGATTCTGATCATCTGCAAATCTCATAACTACGTGCATGGCGTCGACGCAGCACACAGATTTTCAAAATTATACGTGCATAAAAAATAAAACGGCCTTTTTACAGGGTTATTTCTTCGGATCTCTTTCTTTCTCGTTGTATCTCGTTTTCTGTCACACTGAGCTAGAAGCTGCTTACGTCCGTCTCCGATCGAAATCGGACACATCGATTACGATTTGCGGATCACGACCGACTGGATTCGGATCGAGGTTCAATTGCGTTCGAACGTGCCCGTGTGACAGGGATTTCACTATGAAACAACACCCGTTCGGGGGCAGTCAACTACGCGAAACTATTGCGTGCCCGCCACACTAGTGAATTCTGCAGAGATCAGTGCACCAGTATCGAGGCAAACGCTTACCGCAGCGTATGTGGGAAGCTAAAATACCAGCGAGCGAGACATCAACACACGAGCGGACACGGATTTTTCACTCGGCGCTCAAGCATACACATTCGAGGCCGTCAAGCAAAGCGCGAGAGGCTGGGCAACCACTTCAAACAGCTCAGACCGTAGCTTCAGTACACCACACTAACCACAAAAAGAAAAAAAGTTGTCGCAGTTTCACCTGAAAGGCGAAGCATCAATTGCGATAGGAAATTTGTAGAGAGCTATACGTAGTAATGATATTAGCTTTATCAGCTGTATAAACTTGGACATGCAGCAGCACCGGCAACACGCAGAACTGTTGTCGACGCCGTCGGCGTTTTGCCCGCGTTAGCTCAAAATGCGTGCGGCGTTGGTGACTGTTGCCGGAGCCTCTGATATAAATAGGCACTTGGTGCCGCAGCTAAACGTCGCCTCCCTTCCCCCCCCCCCTCCCCCACGGCCTCTCGCGCGTCGGAAGAAGGCGCGTTTGCTCTACATATATGGTGATTGTAAAGGAGGAAAGAGACGCCTACTTCTGCAGCCCTTAAGCGAGCACGGCGCAGAACGCGCGTTTGTTCTCCGCCGTGCGTTCACTCCCCGTGATGATGATGATGATGATGATGATAAGTGGTTCTTGAGGGAAAGGGAAAGGTTGGCGCTATCTTCTGCAGCCCTTGAGGGGCTCCCCGTGAGAGCGCGCGCCCCTCGCGCCCTTTCACTCGCACATACAGCGTTCGGCGCTTATTGGCGATGATGATGATGATGATGATAAGTGGTTCTTGAGGGAAAGGGAAAGGTTGGCGCTATCTTCTGCAGCCCTTGAGGGGCTCCCCGTGAGAGCGCGCGCCCCTCGCGCCCTTTCACTCGCACATACAGCGTTCGGCGCTTATTGGCGATGATGATGATGATGATGATAAGTGGTTCTTGAGGGAAAGGGAAAGGTTGGCGCTATCTTCTGCAGCCCTTGAGGGAGCACGGCTCAGCGCCACATTGGCGCTGAGCCGTGCTCCCTCAAGGGCTGCAGAAGATAGCGCCAACCTTTCCCTTTCCCTCAAGAACCACTTATCATCGGCGACGATTTCATCTCCACTGACGTCATACGGAACCTCACGGCGACGGCGACGGCAGAAATCTGCTTTTGAGTGTCCATATAATTGCTATCGCAATAAAAGAACTAGCGAACTGACGTGAACGCCGCACAAGAAGCCTCCATGAGCTCGAATCGCTCGGCGCGAACGAGCGACGCGCATGTACGATGATCGAGTGCCAGAGCGCTCCGGCGCGAGCACATACCACGTTAAAATGACAAACAATGGCTCACTTACATGATCGTTGAACCATGGGCCAGAGCTTTGCGTCGTCGATCCAGCCGCTGTCCATCGGTGGACCCGAAACAACGCCGCTTGCCGCACCGTCGCCCACGACTACAGCAGTACGGCTCCTTCGCTGGCGTTCAACACAAGGCCAGTCATGCCGGCGCAATCACGTGATCAAACATGGCCGCGCCCGTGCGCCGCTGCTGAAAACCGTCTATAAGGAGTACAGTGTAATAAGGAGCTTCGCCCCTAAAACGCCGGAAGCGTTCTCCGGAAGCCGGAAGCTGGCTTCCGGAAGCGGAACCGGAAGTGGAACCGGAAGCGGAAGTCGGCTTCCGGTTATACTATACATATACATATATATGTATATATGGGTATACATACATATAGGGACAAACAACGCCATCTATTGAGCAATTCATAAAACTAGACGTGGCTACCTACTACGACGAGGACGAACGGGTGCCGCTATAAGGAGCTTCGCCCCTAAAATTACACGGACAAGCGCTATACTATCTGTGTCCTTTCGTGCTGATGTGTTTCAGTATGAATTAACAGCGTGCCAAACGTACCGTCATTTTGAAGTAAATTACCTATAATTTTCGCATACATTCACCAGCATTTTTTCACTCAACGTTATCAGGCATGTGTTTCTGTAAAGTTCATCAGCCCGCTGTGGTATCTTTGAATATACTAGATCTAATCACAGCGTAAGCGTCCTTCGATTGCTTGTGTACCTTGCAGACACAAGTTATCCATGAACTTTCGGACTGCTCACTAGTTTTCCAGAGTAACTGCAGAGTACGCCTCTGCATAGCTACAATCTGTATACGTATTTATTGTTCCTCGTATGATATTTATCACCATTAGGCCATTTTTGTTCACTGCACAGAATGACTTAGCCCCATCCATCCAGCACTGTCAGTAGGAAAGCCTCAGTAAGGTCGTCAAACGCCAGTGAGCGATGATCGATGCTGTCGGTTACTATTCACGCCTCTTATCTCAACCCCTGTTTAACAGAGCAACAGAGGTCCCTTATCTCGATTGTCTCTGGAGTTTGGAATGAAAAGAAAACAGAAACAGGTACCTAACTTGTAAAATGGACACTCGTTACTGGACAGAAATGGACATCATTACTCCAGGCAAATTAACAGGGTTGAAACCACAGGCGTCTTAGAACGCAAATTATGATTTCCTTCCAGCCACTGTGACCGTCCGGTGTTTATATAATACCACGTGGACTTTTGATTGAAGTTCCCATAGGAAGGTACCCAGTTACAGCATTGCTTCCTTTTCTGCTTGCATGGGCTGTGGTAACGCGAAGGAAACGAATGAGCCACTATTTGCAGAGGCCGGAATTGCTGGATCTAGTTGGAAATATTGCTCCCGCGGCCGCGCAGACTTAGCAGCTGGTGCCAAGTGGTGCTTCTTGCGTCGAGGTCCAGTGGTACCTGATAACGTTTGCTGCTCGCTTCGGAGACATGCGGGAGAATCTATCCTCACAAATGCGCCGCCGATGCAGGT
This sequence comes from Dermacentor silvarum, assembly GCF_013339745.2. Lineage (NCBI taxonomy): Eukaryota > Metazoa > Arthropoda > Arachnida > Ixodida > Ixodidae > Dermacentor > Dermacentor silvarum. The sequence continues at coordinate 112,241,301 of NC_051159.1, read as the reverse complement.
GGTCTTGTGATCGTGATTGAATGCGTGATTGCCTCCATCCTCCTCCTTCTACCCTGGAAAGTAAAAAGCCAGACAATTAATAATAGAGCATTCTTTTCTTCGTGCGTATTTTTATTATACAAATAATTGGTGAGCAGACAACTTTTCAGGCAACTCTTCGACAGAGAGTTCGTAGCTGAATTTCACTTTTCCGATTACTTCGATAATTCCCGTCAACGTCAGGACGATTTTTCCTATGCATTTACAAAACAAAAAAAGAAAAAAGGAAAAAATAAACATTCCCTATAGTAAAACGATGTTTTCAGTTCGTGACGTTAGAAACGAACTTATCTTTTTCAAACCTAAATTGTCCGCACACTAAAGTGATACAGCCGTTTGAAATACGGTATGTTATTGTTGGCATATGTAAGTACGCGCAGTTTTGTCTGTAACAGAAAATTTTAGCCCCTTCACCTTTTTTGCTCAAAGTGCATCTAAAGCGCAGAAACGCTTACCTTGCGCTGCAGCTGAACACACATGAATGAAATTTGTTGCTCTAAAGGAAAGAAAGATTCTAGTGACGTTTGTGTGGAGAGAATTGTAATTTTTATTATAGGAAGGAAAATTCGCAACTCGCAGAAAATTCTGAAATTTTGGCATCCATGATTTTCCCGTCATATTGTGAGTCCACCAAAATGAACGAAATCGTAATTTTTCACCAGAATTATAATACTGCTATATGCGATAATTTTTAAAAGCTAAATGAAAGAATGTATTATTTTAATATAATATAATAAGGTGATTTTACGCATTGTAAATTCTCTATGTGCCAGCTTGCAGACTTGTTCTTCCTTGCGGCTGAAGGCGATTTACACAGCTGTAGAAACACTACTTCAGAGCTTTACCATTGTTCATTTTTCTGCCATCTGTTGCAAAATTTCACAGCTCTCACTAAGTTCACTCGAAAGGAACATTAGATTTCTACTTGGTATTTTTAAAAAGCAATGTTTATATGCAACACTTCATTAAAAGCATTTGTATAGATACAGAAGGCGACCATTTCTGTTATGCACATATATTTGAAGGAAGAAAGGTAAAACAGTAATTTTCATACTTAGGCACATTGGGAACGTATTGCCTGCGAAATAGTTCTGATGTGGTGCTAGATTGATGTAATAGCTTCTTGTCCTTTTTAGCGAACATTACTACACCGAATCATACATATATTTACAGAAGTAGGGTTTAGAACAAGGTTCATCTTTTTTCGAGCTGCAAATAGAGGTTTATACTCGTCAAATTTGTTCGCAGTAGAATTGAAAGTCGGGCGTTGTTGATTTTGGTGCATCTTTAGAATAACGCCAAAGAAAGGGGGAATACAGATATGCCATAAAGGACAGCGCTGACTAATACCTGAAATTTCATTGAAGAGAAAAATACATAAAGATCAATTTGAGGTTGGTGATGGGAGCCACGAATGCAAAGCAAAACGACAAAAACGACAAAAAACTTGGAGTACGCTTAAGCTTCGCCTTTAAGAGAATGACGCGATAGTGTTATTGGACGCCGTTGACACCGACACCGACACCGTATTTTCTGCGACATGGGGCCCGATCAAAATTTAGAAAGGCTCGATTTTCAACATTCCCCTGAATGTTGCCTAGAACCAAAGTGCGGCGACAGACTATCAGAATTGGAAGACGCTTAAGCTTCGCCTTTCAGAGTGGAACGCGATAGCATTCAAAGATCCCTGCAGCTGCTTATCAGGCTTTTTTCTCGTACATTGAAAGTACAATCCGACGCCGTCACGCCTGTAAGTCGTGCTTAAGCCGTACTTTACCATTTTTCTGTCGGATTTGACTTCTATAAATTCAATTTTTGTTCACTAACACCTTGCGCCACGCGGAGGGCCTGTGTGGTCGGAGTGGTTCGGGATGATGTGGTTCGGCATGATTATTTCCGTCAGACGCCGATGCTTAAGGCTGACCCCGAAGCCGACACCGATTCCGACACCGGATTTTCTGCAACACGGCGCCCTTAACGCTGTCGCGTTAAAAACGTACCAACCGCAACCAACCTATGTGCCCTCAATATCACAACACATCTAGAAGTATTTATTGCGAAAAGACATACAGTCCTAAGATAACAAAGTGGCTACCGGGCGTCGAGTCTGGTCATTTGAAAGGGGTCAAACGCCATATCACAACCTACTAAATACGTTGCACACTCACCACGCCATGATATCATAAGGTCAACGATGGCTTTAAATCTCTGGCGACAAAGCTGCGATCGTATGGATACCCAAACTACCTGGTAGGTGAAGCGTAAGAGCATCTGACGAAATGGGTGAAAGTAAAGGGCAGAATATGAGAAAGGCAACTACGGAAAATTTCAAACTACATAAAACCACACATGCATCATGCCTTACTTTCGCACATGAAGATTTCAGAGAGCTTTGTCATAAAAGTATTTTTTCCCACATGGTTGGCTGTTAAATTATACGGAGTTGTTGACGAACCAGCAAAACAATATCTGGCGCAGACGCGCTTTACTGCACGGTGAATAACATAAATTATTATGTACCGTTTTTTGTACGTGTTGCTTATGGAATTCTGTAGTCATGTGACCATACTAACACTGCTCACACCAGCCTTTGTGTGAATAGAACATAAAATTGTGGTCAAGAGTAACACATGGTCATCTTTAAGGGCGCATATAGCCGGAAAAGTGAATTCATGTACTTTTTAAGCAACCATCTCATCTTGTAGAGGAGGTATTTTGTAACCACCCTTCTAGCTCTTCTACACACAATAAATGTCTATCTCTCTCTCTCTCTTCATTTTCCATTGTTATCTCCCTCGTTCATTGCAATGCACGGTACAGCGCCTCCACTATCACCGAGATTGAGTGCTTAGTAAACAAGACACTCAGATGAAAATGAAGCGTGAGAATGGCACATCATATATCAGTAATGTCTCAACCACATCTACGCACACGTTCATCCATCCGTAATAATTGCAACGACGGGTCAGAGCCTTCGCTCCCAGAAAAGCCTACTTGCCGGGCGTGCCCTGGGGCGGGATGTGACATTCCGGCCAACGACGCGCGGTCGTGTGGATAAGTTTGGCCATTACCATAAGCACCTTCGGCGTCGCCGTCTCCTGTAGTGATCGGAGGACACGCAGCTCGCGCAAGCTATCAAAGCGATGCTCATACGTGGAACGGCACCTCGTGGTGAGCGCCCCCGCATAATTACGCGGAAGTAGAAGTATGTACTGAGGCAACTTCAATCGAGGCTTTCATTTAAAGTTTCCTAAAATAAACTTATTGTAACAGTATCACCTGTGTTAGAGGAGGTTCTATTCAACAGCAACGCTTAAGACACTCTTTCGGTTGTTCTTCGTTCGGTCTTCACCTACGCATTATTGTTACAACGCTGGGAACAAGGTGGAAGAAGAAGCGCACGAGCTGGAGTCGGAAGACAACAACGTGGGCTATTGCCTCTTCAGTGCTGAGCTTTTTGTGAGGGGGAGGATAAATCCTGCGGTTGAGTCGCTGGATCTCGAGTCGGTCGCAGTAATTTGATGGCAGGGGCACAAAGGTAAAGGGTGGGGATTGATCAGACGATTGGTTTTGCCCCGCTCGGTTAATTAGCGAGCAAGCAAGCAAGCCTGCGCTGCCTGTCTTTTGTAATATCAGCTGTAAATAGATTTCACTGTTACTTTAATCCTTGTGTCACATTTTGGTGGAAGTGCGGGGTACATCTCATGCGAGACGGAGCTCCGAAGCAGACGTAGCCTGGCCGTTACCACCATGCCGACTGACGAAGCGGCGACATCAACCGTGACCGCAACGGTGCCCACCATGTCAACCGTCATTTTGGCTCAGCCCCGCGACCCTGGCACGTTTACGGGTACCGACAACCTGGACGTCGAAAATTGGCTCCGGCTGTACGAGCGTGTCAGCGAAAGTTACGGGTGGGATCAGACCGTTATGTTAGCCAATCTGATCTTCTACTTGAAAGGCACGGCAAGGGTCTGGCTTTAGACACACGAAGAGGAGCTAACGAGTTGGAAGCAATACAAGAAAAAGCACTGCGACGTTTTCGGGAGGGTAGTTGGGCGACAACGAGCCGCGAAGAGGGGGGAACTCGGAACTCGCGCCCAGATGTCAACCGAATCATACGTGACGTATACTCAGGACGTTCTTGCCCTTTGCCGCAAGGTGGACGAGCGAATGCCGGAAGATGAAAAGGTCAACCATGTGCTGAAGTGCATAGCTGACGATGCCTTGAACCTGCTCGTATACAAGAACTGCACCAGCATCGACGACGTCATAAGTGAATGCAGACGTTTCGAAGAAGCTAAAGGCCGTCGAATTGTCCATCAGTATACCCGTCTTCCAAATACAGCCGCTACATCATCGTACGAAGACCATTTCGCGCCTCAGCCGACCACGTCCGAGAGCATTGTGCGCATCGTTCGCCGAAAGGTAGAGGTCGCATCGCCGGTTAAATCCCAGACGTATGCCCCGAACGATTTTCGACCGACGGTTTGCCTAATCCAGTCTGTCGTTCGCGAAGAACTGGCGAACCTTGGTGTTCCCTTCGTTTGCCCCATCAACCGATCTGATGCCTTTACTACGACTGTCCCGGCTCCGCAGAACCAGTATACCTCTAACGGCCCTACCGTAACCCAATGGAATGGCGAACACCAGATGACAGGCCTATTTGCATCAACTGCCGACGTGTTGGCCATATTTCTCGTCACTGCCGCAACACCTGGACACCGTCATTTCGATCTGCATTCCAAGCAAACCATTGCTCACCAGGCAGTCGCCCGCCGCCGGAAGAACCCCCAGAGCCTTACCACCGTGCTGAGGCCTCGCCACCTACACGGCAGAGTTGTGCGCCATCTCCTCGACGGCCCCTGCCTCGCCCAGCTACTCTTCGCTGGGAACAAGGTGGAAGAACGCTGGGAACAAGGTGGAAGAAGAAGGGCACGAGCTGGTGTCGGAAGACAGCAACGTTAGGGACTTGCCTGCGCTGCCTGTCTTTTGTAATATCAGCTGTAAATAGATTTCACTGTTACAATATCTTCGTGCCACCTTCACGACGGCTCGAAATGTCTCACTTCCTAAAGGGACGAGGAGTTCAGTTCGTGGGGCACTACGCAGCAGAGGCGGTCATAACGGATATGTGTGAGAGAGAAACAACGATAAATTAAAGGCAGTAAGGAAGTAACCAGGACTGTGTCTGGTTGGCTGCCCTGCATTGGGGAATGCAGTTATCTTATTGACTTGAAGGACTCTTTTCAAAATTTAATATTTTTAATTATTTAGAGCACTTCGTCACCGCGAAAGTGTTTTCTTCTGTGGCGCACCTTTTAATGGTTTATACTGAATGACCTACAAAATAAATGAAGTGGCCGGACACTTTGTCAGTCGAGCATCCAAGAAAACGAGCACAAACAAGAAGACGTGGTGCACAATTGCAAGTTCTGGCAGTACAACGTGTGAGAAAAAGGTTATTCATTGTAAAAACTCATCGATCTTCGAGAATGGCGGCGTTGGGTCTCCAGAAGCCATTCTCCAAATTAAGGTTCGTTTTCTGCTGTTTGTGATACAACGGGGGTAAAGCAAAAGGAGGTGGGTGACATTATTCTGACGCATGAAGATGGTGCTCGAGGCGACCGAACATCGCCATCTATGGGCTTGGAAAGAAACTAGCATATTCCTTTCAGAAAAAAAATTAAAGGAAAAAAATAAACAGATGGCTTGTCTTGGCCAGGAGAGAAAGCAAACGTTCTGGAAAAGCCTAGCGACATCCTCGTCGTAGAAATGCAGGTGAGATTGCGTGGGCTGTAAGAAAGAATGTGACTGAAAAAACAAAACGTAACATGCTTGATTGAACACACACACGTAAGCTCTTGCAGGCGCGCGTGATATGAATTAGCACAAAAGCTATTTCCATAATCTCATTGGACGCCTGTATCCCGTGGAATGCTATAAGTGCCTTGTGGGGCGGAGTTTGAAACCAGGATATTAGGTAGTTTTAGTGTGTCCGGTATTCCACTGAACGCAGGCACATTGGGCGGAATAGCTGATGAGCGGGGGTGCAAACGCTTGTGTCTCTCCCGGTGAAGCCACCTGGAGTTGAACAAGACCAACACAAAGCTATTACTGCAGTTTCCAAGCGTTTTCTACTTCGCTGATGTACATTTTTGGCAGTGGGGTAATCAGGAACACAATTACGCCGCTGCCAAAAGTTTACACCAGCAGCGAAGTAGAACACATTTGTTTACTGCAATATTAGCTGTGCCTTTGTCTAGATGGCCGCGCAGAATGACTTCATTATACAGCCACCGCCCTCGCAGGATTCCACTCAGTGAGCCGTCCTTTCCTTGTTTTCTTTTTTTCTTGCATGAGCATAGCGGCAGCTCCTTTTTACTAGCCGCAGATTTTTTTTTTTATATGTACATAAATGAGGGCAACGCTGCTTTATGTTTTCATACCCACCACCGAGAAAATGCACATGAAAGCCCACAGGTCAGCGCGCTACTTATTCCGGTCGCAGAACATAGGCTCCGCAAGAAAGTAAACCACTTTAATGTTTCTCTTGTTCTTTTCACATAGTGCTTGGCACGTCTTGACTTCTTACTGTAGCAGTTGCTCGCAGCTCGAACGTTGTAGCAACGCGTGTGCATGGTGCTCGCTTGTCGCTTCGTATCTTGAGTGGTGAGCCTATACTTTGTTTCCACTTCTCTCAGCTGCTGGAATTTTTGTGGAAGCTGTGATTATACCAGAAACAAAAGTCTTTTCTCATATCATCGTGTTTTACCTCTCTTTGTCCGCAAGTTCTTTTTGTGCCAATTCAAATTCAGTGACGGCAATGCATTCAAATAAAACACCAAGGAATATTGTCCAAGATTTGACGCAACAAGAAATAAATTTTTAAGGAAGGCACAGAACACGAGGGCGGATGACGAAACGTTCATTTTGTACGTATAGAAAAAGTTCAAAGACAATTTAGCATAGGCTAAAGAGGATGAAGGCGAAAGCCTTCGTCCACGCACGCACGCACTGCACGCACGCACGCACGCGCGCGCGCGCGCGCACGCCACACAACACACACACACCCAACACACACACACACACACACACACACACACGCACGCACACACGCACGCACGCACGCAGCACACACGCACGCACGCACGTACGCACGCACGACACGCACGCACGCACGCACGCACGCACGCACGCAACGCACGACAACCACGCAACCGCACACACGCACACACGCAAACACAGCACACACACACACACACACACACACACACACACACACACACACACCCACACACACACACACACACACACACACACACACCACACACACACACACACCACACACGACACAACACACACACACACACACACACACACCACACACACACAACACAACACACACCACACACACACACACACAACACACACACACACACACACACACACCACACACCCACACACACACACCACACACACACACACACACACACACCACACACACCACACACACACACACACACACACACACACACACACACACACACACACACACACGCACACACCACACACACACATGGCATCAGGGAAGCGCCATGGCATCAGGGAAGCGTGTTCGTCTGACACCCCGGGGGCGCTGTTTCGATTGCCACCCATACCGAAATGTACCAAATGTTCTTTTCAAAGCCACTAATTTACTTTGCAGGAAACTCCCTGAGAAGTGTTGCGTCAATCCGAGCATTTTTGACGAGCTTTTACTCTTTGCAGCGTCGGCCATTTTTCGTCATGGCGCAGTTTGACAAATGACAATAATTTGACAAAAGCAAAACAGTGCATGCGCTCGCAAGTGGACGAAAGTAACAGATAAAATGACCAAGCACATTCATTGACAGGCATTAGATGCACTTTGAACAAACCAACATCAGCTTAACATGTCAGTGTCACCCAGTATATCAGCGAGAAAATTGTTTTCATCTGAGGTACTCCGGAAGATTGGCTGGCGAATGCCGATTCCCTTTTCATATTGTGGTATGCGCCATTAATAATTTTTTGCTGTTTGCATCGAGTGTCCGAACAATGCCTATGCATTATGCGTATCTACAGACTCAATCGTTCTTAGCACCCGAAAGCATCGGTTAAATTAGGCTCTGGTTGCCTTCTTGCTCAGCTTGTTTCTCCCATTTACATACATTAAAATTTCGTGTCTACCGTTCGTGATGTCGACATGCACTTATTTATTTATTTTAACAGCGAAGCTGCTAAAGCTGGAGGAGAAACGTCCGAAGTCCGCAGAAAACTCCACGCCGTTGCCTAGCAACAACCAAGCCACAGCTGCGCACCGCCTGGCCCAACCTCTCCTAGCCGAGCATGCGCCGAATCAGTATCGATGACGTCAACTCGCGTTGCCTAGTAACCACCGGCGCAGGTGCGCGCTCGATTCGCCCGACACAGACACGGCTCCGCCGAGCTCCCGCCAGCTGCGTGCTACTGCGCATGCACCGTGACGTCATCCCGGCACGTCGCCTACTGCTCGCCACCCGTACACTGTGCATAGCTTTCGCCCCAGTTCCCCTACGTGTGCTCGGATTGCAAGTGCTTCTCGAGGCGTTCCCCGATGCCACGGACCACGAGGAAATGCTTATACACTTCGTAAAACTTAGCATCACTTCGTACATCCACGACCAGCTAGGAACCGATCAGCTCCGTTGTGTCTTTAGCCTTGCGCCACAAGTGCAAGCTACTCCGAATTCTTTTTTTTTTTTGTACTGACTGGCACGTAGTGATCGAGAAGGCGCGTTTTTATCGGTTCTGCTAGTCGGTGAGTACGACCACCGATAAACTTAACGCGACAAATGAAAGAAATAATTCGGCCCGTGGCCAACAAACATCATGCAGAATTGTGCTTTAGTGGCACTAGAAAAGTTCTTGAAGGCAGCGGCATTCTTGGACTTTATTATCACATGTTAAAATTGTTTCATATTTAAGAGCGTTCTTTGTTTTCACTGTGCCGGCATATGTGGTATTATCATGATTTGGCCTCCTTACTTGAGTGTTTCTTTCTAATGTAACTGTGCTGGGTGATATCGTCTTTTATATTATTGCTTTGACAGTTTCTTTCTAATGTCGTAGTGTGATTTTGAGTGGTTCATGATAACATAATTGTACGTTGTATGTGCCAGCTATTTAAGAGCCAAGGAGTAGCCGGCGCCGTATTTGTGCGCCAACATCTCCTATAAAACTTATGTACTATTTAACATTACCATACATGGGCTGTAAGGAGCAAGCATCGAATATTTTGGAAGGAAGACGCCCTTAAGGCGGCAGATTCAAAGCACTCAGATCACAAATCTTCCGTAAGAGAATCAAAAGCGGCACCTAAGATGTGTTGGGGTCAAGAATGACGCTGACTGTACATCAGTAAACCTGTTGATGTGAACCACAATAGCGCTGGTTTTACAATCAATAAAGCATGCCGGTGCGCACTTGCTGTCCAGAGGCTGTATGTTTGAGATCTTTCGTATTTATAGCTTGTTGACTAATTTTCCGACAGTTCAATCAGTTCAACTGGTTTGTTTGTTGCTTCCTTATGAGGTACGTGTGCGTTTTTTGTTGGAGGTACAATGCTGTTTCACTTCTACAATGTCGTAATAAATTATCTAAGCTAAAGTGCTGCTTAAAAAGTCGTGGTTTTAATTCCAGGCGTGGTGATGACAGGCAAAGTGCAAAAAGAATAAAAAGATACCTTTGTAGGTAAATTTAGCGCTCGTTGTGTAATATCTAACGACGAAACTATACGGAGTATCTTAGAGCCCCGGCATCACTTTGTTAAATACGGTCAGTCAATCAATCAATCAATCAATCCGTCAATCAATTAGTTATTCAGCGAGCAAGTCACAATTATTGGCAAAAACACCGTTGCGGCGGATCCAGGCTCATTGCAGGCCACTCGGGCGATCGTTACATGCAAGTTTTTAAATGTCAAGAAACACACCCTCACGAACCCTCGATAACTATTCCGTGATCCATATGCAATCTCTGTCGCCATTTTACATCTTCTGCATTAATATTTCATCTGTCTTAGAGCGCACGAATTCTATTCAACTGCTTTTTGCGTCGAAATGAATCTCCTAGACAGTATACTGATGCAACAGATGCAAAATGTTCCGCGAAGCAGCTTCTTCAGTATTTTTATTCACGTAGTTCATTAGAAAAAAATAATTCCTTACTTAAGTAACTCTCTATTTTTTACCTAAATAAATGCGAAAAGCGCTCATCAGTCACCTCCTGCTGTATATAAATTCGTAAGAAACATCTACATGCAATCTTAAACAGTCCTAGGCTGCTCCAATATGCTGTTCTGCATTATTATATACATCTGCGCGAAACATAGTTGCATGCGTCCGATATCCGCAGACTTTATTTCAACTGTCTTCCATTGTTGTGTCGCAACATTTTCGTTTGTCTTATAAAGTGGTACCAGAGTCTCATAATACGTTTTTGAAAGACTCCGGTGATACCTAGTGCAATAACAAGTATTTCTCCCATTTATTTTGTTCATGTATCATATTTACTAACCATACTTATCTCGAAAAATAAAAGGAAACATGCCGTGCCCGAGGAAAAGCGTGGAAAATGAACGGACGTACGACCAAACCTGATTGGTCTGTTTCCTAGCCCATAGCTCTTGTTTCTGTAAAGGGCTTTAATTTATCCCGTTGAGTTTGCTTATCCGGTGATGTACGTACGTTTAACGTCGCAAAGGAAAACATGGTCTATGAGAGCCGTCGCTTGTGCAAACCTTTAGATTCTTTAAAAAGTCAATTGCGAGGTTTAACGTCCAACAACTGCACAGTGGTTTATGAGGGATGGTACAGTGGAGGGCTCCGCATTAATTTTCACCACTTGGGACTCTTTCTAGATAGACAAAATCCAAGTAAACGAGCGTTCTTGCAATTCGCTCCCGTCCAAATGCGACCGCGGCTGCAGGGAATCGAACCCTCGACATCATGCTGAGCAGCCCCGCGCCACAGACATGGAGGCAGAGTGAACCATCATCGGATAAACTTGAGCACCTGGAGTTTTTCTTTCTTCTTTAGCTGACACTTAAAGCTTGGAACACGAGTGATTTCGACTGCGGCTGCCATTCGATTGCGGCCGCTGCGTCTGGTTATCCAACTCGAGATCTAGTGCATGGAAGAAGAATTCCATGGCCACTGAGTCATTGGAAGCGACTGTATGGGCGCTGCTCAGCCCAACGTGTAGGCAGCCATAGTTGAGAATCTTTCGGCTTCTTCTCCTCGCATGTATATTGCCAACGGAACCATCCATCGCTCCTCGTTTGACGTCTCTCTCTACGTGAGGCGTTTTTGTATGCATAAAAGCGCGGGCTGACACGGAAGGGGCAAACCTGGAGGCGAACACGTCGAAAGCTCCTAACCTCGTTACCGACACTTTTGTGCTGTTTGCTCACTCGACCGGCTTATATAATTACCACCTTTCTTTCTGGCTGCGCTCTTTCTCCGTCTATTGGTTGCGTCCACAGATGCAAGGCGCGCTCATCGCAGTGAGAAAAATTGCTGTCAATTTCATAGACGAGGTCATGTTAGCGTCCAAAATAGCATGGGAAATTTGTTAGTGAGTGATGTTGAATGTATTCTGTATACGAGTAGGTACTGTAGTATATGTTACTTTAAGAGGTATTACATACGACGTGTCCCACTGAACTTGTTCCAATGTTTAAATTATACAAGTACCACGTAACTGGACCACACCAAAGTAAAGTTGTTTGCCGTTACTCGGTGTAAGTACGATTACTTCTTATTTTGCTTAGTTAGGTATTGAGAGTATATAATTAACAAACTGCTCAAATGCCATCATCACAACACAAGTGTCAATAAGAACGTATAGATACGTCTGAAAATATCTGATCCAGTTGTACTCGATTCGATATTTGATAAAAAAAAAACTTTTTTTTACGAGAGCGATAGAAAGCCCGCGAAATACAAAGAAAAGTACCGCGCGACCAGCAACTTGTGTGCCGCGACAGTGGCGCTCTCAAATGTGCCGCGCACGAGTAGGGCCCGATACTAGTCAGGCGTGCTCTCATTATTAAAGTAACAGGACACACACGTAGACAACGCTGACAACATCATTTGGAACCAGCCTACCGTATCGCTATAATGCTGCGTAATAGTCGCTCTGAGATTTGTGATAGCGATAAGCCGTGGGTGGCATCCGAATAAACGTGATCAGGTGTTTGGAGCAGACCTGTGAAATAAAGGGCCATTGGCCAAATTTACGGCATCGAGGTCAGCGTCGTCAACACGTGGGCCTTGTTAGTTGCGGCGCAGGAGAGTTCCTCACTAGAATAAACCCTAATTCATGCTCTGCATGCATGTTTGAGTGCACTGTGATAGTTGTCACGTGGTGTGCTAACCACGTGGTACTTTGCATTGCGTACGCGGACAAAAACTTATATGTGAAAATGAATAAACAGAAGACCGCTAGATCGGATATTTTTCAGAATCATGTACGACTTTCTCATTGGCACATTTGTTGGAATATAGTATTTGATGCAGTTATAATAAAATGGAGATATGTATGAAGGCGAAATAATAAAAATAGCCTGGCTTGCTCCTAGTCACAGCCAACAGCATTACTTTGGTTTTCTCTAGCCACATGGCAGTTGTTTGTTTTTAAACCTTGGCACAAGTTACGTGGAGCACGCTGTTTACCATTTTTTGTGCGTGTGTGTGTTCGTGTCTGGGGAATGTATTTTCTGCTTCTTTATGGGTGTTATCAGCTTATACCATACAAAAACAAAAATAGCAGCAGGAACGAGCCTAGCATTCAGCCTAGCATTGCCACTCATATCTGTCTCTAGTTATAAAAACAGTATGGGAATTCCTCCCCAAAGTTTTAGTTGTCGAGGACATTAAAAATTGCGCTGTTGTTGACTAGAGCCTCAGCTCCTGTGTACATTTTAATACTTATTCCCTTTTATTTTATTCCACATTTTCCGAGTATGTACTAAAGGCAGATATCCCAACGTAGTAGCATTATTAGGACCAGCATTGCGTTTGATATATTCGTCTCTGGAATCCGCAACAAAATACATCGTTATTCCATATAGCTTTGTACCGCAGTTCATGAAGAGTGTTTCTCGAAAAGATAAAGCCTGGAACGCTGATTTGCAATGGTGAATTTTTAGGCACGCTCATTTCATGCATGGTGCTGTTTTTATAAAAACTATATTGGTATACGTGTACGCTAAATGTTACTAATTAACACGTTAAATTTGGCGGTGTAGTTAATTAAAAATCTATTGGAGACTATCACAATTTTTTATGCATGTCATTGATGAGGCCATCGGGCGAAAAAAAAACCACTGTGAATTGACTTCTTAAAAATTATAGCTATTCATGACTGAAACAATCCACATACCATGATATCACTTGATTGGTTTCAACTACATTTCAGAAACCTTGTGAGATATGCACTAATTGCTAATTGTTATCTTCATCCGTCACCAGCAGCAAGGTGACAACTTCTCGTTGCCTAGCAATCATTTCATTTTTTTATTCAACAGTTGTGGTGAGCCATAAGCTCTGATGCGAAAAAAAAGAAAAAAGAAGAGGAGTCAGACCATTGCAGAAAAGGAAAATAAAAACGGTAGAACAGTAAAGAAGCGACTGGGGTGGCCTTTGCGTCTTTGTGTTGCAGCCGGGCAAAGCTTAAAAGGATCGTTTATTCATACGCCCTCAATCTAACATTTATAAATAAGGTAATTCATTTCTCTTTTTGTTTATGAATCCTCTAAGCTCCCCGTGGATACTCCGGCCATACGTTTAACCTTTTCACGGCTAAAGAAGCATTGCGTGGAATGAGTTATGCAAATATGCCGATTCCGAATATGGGGACAATTACCGTCCCAAATCTCTTTGAATTATTCATAGAACCAAGCTCAAACAAAACTTCATATATAATGCCCGCACACATAGTGTTCCTTGGCGAACTCGTAAATCTTGCTTTCTTCGAGCACGTCATCTTCCATTTTGACGTTGGGCATTGCACTAGCGGAGACAGTGATCTCGACTGATCACGAGAATACGTCCACCCATGTGGGACGTAATGCCGAATACTGTATACTGAAATGATGGGTGCTCTGTCAGTACAACAGGCCCCGTGCAAGTCTTGTGAGTGCAACGATACCATGGATAGAACAAGTAAGGGGTGACCATTTATAAGTTTTACGGACTTTTTATAAATCGCCTGTGGTAGGAGAAGGTCATGTTATAACGGCGAGTGTGAGGACGGAACACGGAAAGAAAGCACAGAGGACAATCGCGACTGTTGGCGATTGTGCTCTGTGCATTCTTTCTGTGTCCCGTCCTCCCACGCGCCGTTATGCCATGTCCCATCAAGCCAGCACCCATCTAGCCCATTTGAGTCTCTAATTATTGCAATAAACACATCCTACTGTCTTTCCTCATCATCAGTCTTCATACCCCTGTTTTCCCCTGGTCCCCTTCCCTCAGTACAATTATCCATGTGTTAAAATTCTGCCGCTTTTTTTCCCTCACTCTCATGTGCCATACCATGTTTGCATTTGGTCTCCTCGGTAAGCTAGGCAAGGTAACTTGTTTGTATTTGACGACAATGAGGGGCAGGTTATAACTAATGTGTACGCGAAGTTCCAAGTATGTTAGTTGACTGGCGCATTCGTAATAGATTGCTTATACAAGTGCTTTATGACTGTGTTTTACAAGTGGCGCAAAATTTAACTAGTTGCCATTACATAACTGCATATGCCACCCATATCAAACTAAGCAAACATTTGCCAATCACTATGGAGAAATTTTGTGTGAAGCTAAATACTAGTGGCTCAAATGCAGCTTTCACACAAGAAATTTGAAAAAAGTGCTCTCAAATAACGCACTGCTGTTGTTGGCTACCTTTTCAAGTGCGTGGAGGAAACTGTGTGTTTTATTTTTCACAGAAATGGGGAGCACCTCAAATGCAATGTGTTCCGAAATGCTAACGTTACTTACTTAATAAGGGCGTTACGAAAAATTAATGAAGCTTCGTTCCTACAGTATTTTCATGCCTGATATAACGTTCTCCCGCTGTCCTCGGGGAACTAAAGGAGGTACATTGTTGCATTTTGATTAAAGTAAAAGCCACGTTATGGGTAATGCGTAGGCAACGTTTAAGTGGGTGAGTTTTGCAATAAATTACGCAAGCAAGTGCTCCCTGATTGTTATAGGTGCTTTACTAGCGCGCAGAATTTAGCCTTTGTCCCTGGTAGAATAACTGATGCCACCGAGATTAAATTTAGCAAAAATAGAGGGAGCCTATGGAAATCTTTGTGCTAGAATAAAGGCGTGTGTAATAACTACTATTGCATTTGTTCGAATGTGTCATACTGTCATTATCGTCTGTGCTTCCCAATATCCAGAGATAACTCTATTTTACACCAAATTTATTTTTACTGGAAGACGGGGTCATGTTCAGTCCAATGTGTTACGAATATCTAAAATTCTGGCCACATTATAAGCGTTGCTAACAATTACTAAGCTGTCCTTTTTTTGCCTATTTTTTCGGTTAAACGAGGTTTGTAGTAGGTTTCTATGGTGCCCTCGATGAACTACAAATGACACGTTGTTTATATTTGCATAAAATTAGAGGCAGGAGATAAATGTGTTTAGAAAGTTTAAGTTGTGTAAACAAATTACCGGGTTTAGCAGTAAATTGCGCATGCAGGCTATTCGGGGCGTTATCACTGATTAAGGAACAACGCAGAATTTAACATGTTGCTCTTCTGAACTCTCAACTCTAACAAAATCACATCTCGTGACCATGGCAGAAATATTATGGCCAATTGATATTCTCGCGAATCGATGAATTACTGCATTTCCAAAATTTGTTTACCAAGCTCTTGAATGCGTTAAATCCTGTAAGTTTTCAAACAAACCATTCACATAGAGGCAACGTTTTAAAGTGTGTGATTTAATTACATTTACATACTATTTTTATTGCCACTGCTCGAAAGAAATAGCTTCGCTGGAGACTTTGTTGTAATTCTGCAAGGTCACACAAGTCTGCAGTAAATTTCCAATATGCACATAAGCATTGAACTATTCATTGAAGTTATCTGATTAAACATTGTAGCATTAGATAGGTTAAGGATATTGAATGGATTGAAAACATGAACTTAGATGCTTTGTGCGTGTTGTGGTTTGTGCGTGTTGCAAATAGGTGCAAAGTAAGTCCAGAACCGTCGTTGCTTGCGTCTGCCACTGATCCTGCGTTTTGTTCTCGGCCTTACCAGATGTACATGCCTATACATGCCATATACAAACTCCCGTCATTCGATTTTGATTATCTTATTCGTGCAACGCTGTAGCACATTTTATAACAGGCATCTCGTTGTAGCTTAGTCTCGTGCGTCATGAAAAAAATCTCGCAGTTTCAACCGAAAGGCGAAGCATCAATTGCGATAGCAAATTAGCAGAGAGCTATACGGAGTAAGGGTAGTAGTTTTATCACCTGTATAAACTTGGACATGCAGCAGCACCAGCAACGCGCACAACTGTTCTTGACGCCGTCGGCAGTTTGCCCGCGTTCGCACCGAACCCGCGCGGCGTTGGTGACTGTTGCCGGTGCCTCTAGGGGTGGATCGGAGGTTTTCGATGACATCAGAACGAGATCACTCGTCGAGCAGCGTCGGAAGTCTTTACCACCTTCTCACCTCGCAACGTTTTAAATGCGAATGCATTTCTTAGTCGGGGCATGTCAGGCGTCTGTCGGTGTCCACTCCGCCGTGAGAGCGTGTTATCCTCTCGCGCCTCTTTCATACCCTCTCGCACATAGCAACAGCTGCCGGCGGCGCGCGGCGATTTCATCCTCGTCCCCTCAGCGACGGCGACGGCCGTGGCGACGGCGACGCCGTAGCGGAGAAAGTGAGTGGAGAGGAATTGCTAGCGCGCTCTAGGCACTTGGTGCCGCAGCTAAACGCATCGCCTCCCTTCCCTCCCCCTTCCCCCCCTCCCCCACGGCCTCTCGCACTCGGCGAAGAAGCTCCCGCGTTTGTGGTGATTGTAAAGGAGGAAAGGGTAGACGCCTACTTCTGCAGTGCCCTTAAGGAAGCACGGCGCAGAACGCGCGTTTGTTCTCTCGCCGTTCGCGTCTCACTCCCGTGAAAGAGCGCGTCCCTCGCGCCCTTTCACTCGCACAACTACAGCGTCCCGCGCGGACGATTGGACTCGTATCTCCAGGTGTTGCTGTACGTCATACGGAACCTCGGAGCGACGGCGACGGCGACGCCTGGACGGCAGAAAGTGAGTGAATTGCTGTATCGAAGCACAACCAAGGCGAAGCTGATCGAGCGCATAGCGCAAATTAGTAGGGCTATACCCGGAGTAACGATGAGTTTTTCACCTGTGGTTAAGAGTTGGAAATGGCAGCAGCACTATGCAACGCGCACACAGGTGCTGATGAATGTCGTAAATAAACGCCGTCGGCAGTTACGGTACCCGCGTTCGTCATTACCGAACGCGGCATTGTTGACTACGCCAGTGCCTCTCGGGGTGGATTGGATTTCCTCACGATTCCCTTCGGGGAGGTGGAGGTCTTTACCACCTTCTCACCTCGCAACGTTTTTACATAAATACGCATTTTGTCCCGCAGCTACACGTCGCCTCTCCTTCCTCCCTTCCGTCCCCCCACGGCCTTTCACGCGACGGAAGAAGTCGCGTTTGCTCTTCGCCATGCATTCACTCCCCGTGAAAGCGCGCGTCCCTCGCGCGCTTTTAATCGCACAAACAGCGCACGGCACGCGGCGCCGATTTCATCGCCGTTGGACTTCATACGGACCCTCACGGCGACGACGACGCCGATGGCAGAAATCCGCTTGGAGTGTCCATATATTTGCTATCGCAATAAAATAAAGGTCGCATTTAAAAATGCAGGGATTGGCACGATGATGTTTCGCGCAAGCGTCACCAATCGATCTAACCTTTTGACAACACGTTAAAACATTTAGCGCTGGGTTATAAACCTTAACGACATGAAATATGTAAAATACCTAGCATGTTCTGCCATTCAATACTCTAGCACTAGCATAACCTGAACACTATGTTAATTTTAGGGTATCTATTTGTAGTTCTTGCATGCTCATCAGAACTAGCCAGTGAATAATGTGCCAGGTTTGGGTGAACAATATATATTTTTACCAGCGTGGCCTGGAACACAAACAAAGATTTCAGAGACTTTACTGACAGAATGCGCTCAAAAATAGTAAGAGAACCGCTTATATGACACTGGTACAGAGGTGCTACAAGAAACGACGTGGGCTTCTTTATCACTACGAGTCTGTCGAATATTAAATTTAGTTACGAAAAAGGAGAACTACAGCACATATATAGTCAACAATGTTTGAAAGTGTGGCAAGTGTACTTAAAGATTCCACACTAGTTCTTTTGTGATGATAAATACCTTTAATTTAATTTTTTAATTCTTTTTATCTTCAGGGGAAGTCGGTTTGTAATTTTAGCACCTCAGTTTGAACCATGTACACGGCTTCCGAAGAACGTCAAGTATGTCTAGTATGATGAGTTTAATTAGCTGCAGCAAGTCTTCCCGCTCTACAACGTTGCCAAAAATACAATAAATATTTTGCATGCGAGACAAAGATAAACAACAAAAATCATTCAAAAGAAATTTGTTGCAGGCTTGTTTTGTTTTGCACGTTATGAAGGTGCCCTCCCTTGAACGCTGTCAGTTAGCGTTGTGTAACAGCTACGTCAGAAAACATAGCAAAATGCGCTTACTAAAGTATTAGAGGAACCTTTAAACAAAGACGCTCAGTTCTGTAGAACCGGAGCATGCTAGTGCACTCCAAGAGTTTCTTTTTCCCTAAAAAAAGTAAAAATCAAATAAATAAATAAATAATAATAATAAAGTTAATCAGCCTTACATTTTCTTAGGTGCGTTCCCACTGCGATGCTGCCTCTTTTCGACGCCACAAAACCCATCTTCGTGAGATGGTGGAGGCCTCAAGAGCCCAGCTACCAACACAAAAGGATTTTCTCGTATACCACAAAGTCGCTTTTTCATTGCATGGTTTACGCAGCTCGCTCTCCAAGAGCAAGAAAAATAATACGAAAAAAATGGAAAAGAAACAAAAGGCAGCATTTATAAAATATAATTTTTTTTCTTTCAGAATTTGAGAGCCTGCAAGAAACTGGTAAAATAACCCGAACTCTGGCACAATTTATTAAGCTATTCTAATCCAAAGTCAGTGATATTCTTTTTTGCCCTTGTTGAAACGTATCCGCTTCGAAAAAAAGAAAAGTCGGCTACTTTGCAGACGCTGGTCTTTGTCTTCTTCTTTTCTTTCTTCCCTTCTAATCAAGGACCGCAGCGCCAAAATAAACTTTAAAAAGAGGACACAATTCTTTTTTTGCTTGAATACAAGGAAAGAGTCACAATAGGTTGTTTAAAGTTTTTCAAGGCTGCTCTCGTTTTGAACGATAGTCTCATTTACTTGAAAGCAAGCCTTAGTAAGCTGAGCTTCAACTGCAGTCTTGGAGTCTGTATCAGTGTTACGAAATGTTCCGGTCTTTATTTGCTGGATATTTTGATATTATTCTAGCGCTGCTGCAGTTTTTGAGATGCACCGGCCTGAGTGGCCGTTTGTAGCTTTGTGGTGTTTCCTTTCGCGTGCCCTGAGTGTTGCCTCTCTCCCACTTTTCCTATTTCCTTGAACTCATTGTAGGGAAGCAAGAGAGAGGAGGGAAAATTAAGGGAGATTGAAGTGTGCGCTCGTCTGGACGACCTCCCGGCCTTTCCTTTTGTTGGCTTCAATTTCTCAATCTATGTGTTCTGCGCAACAGCTTCCTGAATATCATTGGCAATCTCTAGATTTATTATTGCGTTTTTAATTCCTGCCTATCTGTATTTTTATTTTCCCTAGGAAGAAGTATAGGCTAGTTACATCTACGCACAAAAATATTTTGTGATTTGCCAGCGACCTGTGTAAAACAGCTGCAAAATTCTGTTAGTAAACTAAATGAACTCAACTATTGGGAAAAGGCGACCGAAGATAAGTGCCTTTCCCAATTAAGTTTTTTATTGATTTTGTGGAAAAGCAACAACTTCATATAATGAACGTTCATGCCTCACGTCAGAATAATCAGATTTCCAGTGCTCTATCCCGCCTCCCTCCACTCGCCCTCACTCGTCCTCCGGCTTCTTCTCGACTGATATTGGCGGCGTTTGTGTGTAACAAAAGCTATAAGTTATGCTAAATAAAGACGATATCTTGGCCGTAGATTAATGAAAGATAACACAATCCCGTTAACATGTCATTCAGCATTCAAAAGACGTTGCCGGCTGAAGGAATCCTTTGAATACACCTCGCTCAAACGGAGACTTTCCATTAAAAAAAAGTTTTAATTAGGCCCGGTCCTACACGTTGTTCATTATGTCGAACCTCATTTGTTCAAAGGGCCTGTTTATTAAATGTCACAGTGGAGCCCTTTCTTTTGGTATGTTTGTGTACACGTCTCTCTTTTTTAAAGCGAGTTCGAAAATTACAACATCGACGAGGTAGCTCAATATTACCGTGGTTACCACGTTACTATGCTTCTGTATTTCCTCCATTAGATGTATGTTGTCTTCACCAAAACCTACACCAATAAGAATGTTCTGCAATGTTTCCGTGCATACGTTCTGCGCACCACAAATATAAAGAAATATTGAGTGTAAAGGTCGATTTTGTATTCTGACTACTCGTATAAACTGTACGAATAGTCAGAATTGCCCGGGATACCTTGGATATATATTTAGAGAATCCGCTTAGAAACCGTGTGACACGATTAGCTATTTGCCGCTCGTTATTTTTCTTTTATTGTGCGCTTATTATTGGCATTTTGGACCCATAGTTCATGTTCACACCTTCAAGCCCCTGAGAAATTTATGGACTTAATTCTAGGTACGTACGTCTCTTTCTTCTGTGTGCTCGCTGTCGTTACGCCATGAATACTACAACCGCTTTTTACTTTGATTTTGCTGTAGATTCGTTCATCTTTCCTTGGCTATCCGTCAAGTCCAAAACGTCGGCAAGACCAACTACGTCATCATTTACCTTTTAATGAATAATACTGCGAGAAACTAACAAACTGTGCTCTGTTGTTTTATGTGCAATTTCTACACGCTACGCACAATTATTGCGAAATATTTTGTTCTAAAACACCTTGCTCTTAGCCATCCTGACCAGGCTTCAAGAAGTAGTGCGAGTGCCCTTTGAATTATTGTAAAGCTTCCTGTTTAGATATCATTATTTGATTTTTGAAATAGTTTTGTCGCTCACCTCTTCCCCTCCTACCTTCCCATTGCTCTGTTTCTGCGTCTCTAACTTTACGTCTAACGTTCTGTTACTCGTCACTGCACATGCCGATAATGTAATACTTAGTGGTAGGTTCCCTGGTTCTTTTTCTCCACTGTCAATCGATGTTTTCTCTTGTGTAGATACCCCAAAACTTCAGCCACCCTCCAATTTTCCTTCACTTTCCTTTATCACTTATCGAAGCAGGTTTTGCTATGCGCCTCCCAGAATTTTAAGAGCAGTTAGTCCATCTCACCCTGTACAGACTCATTTGTAGTTTTTGTAGCGTTAGCTACACTGGTCTAGCCAAGCCCGTTTCGCGCGGCACATCAAGAGCCGTGCTGCGCATGCGCAAGGATCAGTGATGTCACACGGCTTGCGCACCGGAGCCACCGGAGCCGGCACCTCTCGCGCACTCCGCGGCCGCCGCACGCGACTCACCGCCGCCGGTCTGCGCATTCCAGAGGAGTGACGTCGTAGCCGTGGTAGACGCACTGGCGCCGGCGCGCGCTCGCTGTGCAGTCGCCGTCTGACACTGCGCTGGAGTCGCTGCGCTTCTGACTGGCGTTTGCCAGTGTGGTATAGCCATGGAGAAGGAGAGCGCAAATGCTGCTCAACAGCGCAGAAGAACAGAGAAGCTTGACTCATTGGATCCCGAAGTAGTTGCCTGGCAATTAGCGGTTGAGCGTAGGAGGAATGAATACATGTGCCACATAATACGTATACCGCGTGTGTGTCATTGGAGCAGCAGTAAGCATGACAATCAAGCTAATCCTTGACAATCTATACAACCAGGAAAGCTAAGAATAATCAGCTGAACCTTTGCTAACGCTACGTATATCCTGACATAGCCTAGCTAAGCCACTGCAACTTTTTCTGTCCGCTTCTAAGCAGCTTCCAACAGTACTTTGATTACCCTGTTATCCAGTTTGTACTTTGGAATTTAGGCAGAACACAAACGTTTCCTGTGTAAGTCCAAAAAACATGGATCCTGTTAACACGTTTCCCACTGCCTCATAGTTGCGACTGGCAAGCGCTGTGCGTTTCATGAAGGTCACGTTTCACTTCCGCCCCGCCATGAGTACTTGTTAGATATTTTTCTTTGTAATGCTTTCAATTTATAGTCTGTACTTCTGTGTGCATTTAGGTTTTTCAAACCTCAGTCCTCGTCAAGGCACTCCTGAAATGTTTGCGTTCGAGTGGGCTATTAGAGAGACTACAGTTCTCACGGATGTTCCCAACCTCTTCTATTTTTTTCCTTGACATTGCTTTTTCTCTCCGCTATTTTTTCCGTATGTCATTTCTCGTTACCCTTCCCCCAGTGCAGGGTATAGCAAACCAGAATCATTTTGGGTTAACCTCCCTGTCATTACCACCCCTTTATCTCTCTCTCTCCCTCTCTTTCAGTCCTTGTTTTTGTCTTCGCTGTATTGTGGCCGTCTGACCACAGGTGTCATTATACACCATAAGGCCTTGTGAGTGGACCTCAAGGTGCGCCGGCTACGATGCTGTCTTGATTAAACAGAGACGGCACATCCGAAGCGCGTACTGTTCTTTTAATGGAACAGCGACTATGAAAAGCCTCATGCCCTTGAGCGACCGGAGCTCGTGAGACGCAAAAAGATGATGATAAACGATCATTTGTTAGACGTATGAACGACAAAATTCCAACATCTTCCCGCGCCCAGCAGATGACGTTATTCAATTTCCAATTCCAGGACAGTAGAACAGGACGTCTGACTTCGGATCCGCCCATCAATCTAGTGAACAGGAGCGGACCTCTCAATCACGTCCGTTATGTAGTTCCCGTATCCTTGTCATCACCCAAACTTGCCGAGGACGTTTTTTTTTTTTGTCGCCGATGACAACTAAGTTTTCTTCCGTCAGCAAGTCGGTGCGTTTCGCTTTGTTAACGCCAAATTTTCTCAATTCACCAAGGTATTCTTTCTGCCAGTGATCCCAAAAGGTTTTCAGGTCTTCTTCTCGTTTTTTCAACAGTCTGTTCAGCTGGACTTCGCGATTCGTCAGCAAATCCCTCTTCACCCAGCATTCTTTCTTAACCATGACCCGCTTTTTGATTTTAGTACAGTCTTAAAATTTTTAGCAGACGTAAACACTTTACAAATCATCTAGCCAGGGTATCTGTAGCGCAACCTCGTTTTGCAGGTTGCAGCTGCAGTAGAAAAAGTGTTTACAGCACGTGCCTCACAGCCCTTGTTTTCAAGGAACCTCCTGAGGCACTAGTGCTATTGTATACGTTTTAGTACATCATTAATTCGTAACGGAATTGTTAAAGTCATAACTCTAATCATTAGTCATTGTCATTATTTTAATACCAGTATATTTTACGCAATTTACAGCGTCTTTCTTTTCGGCCCTTTTACAGCCACGTTACATCAACCATTTAACTCATAGACCACTCTATTTATAGTGCAAAGAAAAACTATCACCATTTGTCATGGCGCTCTTTGGCCATATCTGGCCCTTGCGCCAATAAAAACCACATAAAAAATGGACTTCGCGGTTAGTATCCACTGATACTTCATAAGGTAGTAGAGATGTAATTCGTCGACCTACTGGAAAAATTGCTGGGCAAAATGGGGTAAGGCTCATAGACGTCATTATAGACGAAGGTTAAGGGACGTGAATTCAGCATGGCCTCTACTTCGGTTAAAAGTGTTCTGAGCTCAGTATAGCCCACGAGTCTTCTTCCGAGAATTTTTTGCAAGCAGTTTTTCATAGAGCGTACAAGTCTCTCGTAGAAACTTCCCCACCAAGGAGCGTTTGGGCACAGGAACTTCCACTGAATTTCTGATGCTGCGAAAAATGAGATTATGTCTGGGCTTCTAATAGTTTTTCAAAACTTCCCGAATATTTTGGACGTCTGCACAAAAGTGCGGGCATTGTCGCTGTACATAATTTTGCATATCCCTCTTTGTGAAATACATCTCTTGAATGTAAAGAGGAACTTTTCGACAGTCATGTCTTCAACCAACTCTACATGCATGGCCCGTGTAGTGTCAGTAAATGCCATGAGCGCATGCGTGAAGGCCTGAGTGCATTGACGTCACGCCAGAGTTGACTACTTAAATGACTAACTAAATAAACCTGTGTTCATTCCTGTTTCGGCGTCTGTTACTTCAGTGCGGACGAGGTTATTGACCCCCACGGCCAGGGTAAAGCATGGCAACGCATGCCCGGACTCCTATTTTTGACGAAGGGGACGACAAGTGGGAAGCATATCAGGTGCGATTAGAAGCTTTCTTCGAAGCCCATGAGATTGTCGATCCAAAGAAGCGTCTGGCCTTACTTGTTGCCGCCCTTAGTACCAAGACGGTCGATCTCTTGGCAGGCTGTATTGCGCCTGACAAGATTCAGGATCTGACGTACGAAGCAGCAGTTCAAAAACTGGCTGAGCACTTTGCACCGAAAGGCAATGAGATATTGTAATCTTATCGTTTTTTCACAAGGAATCAACAAGCTGACGAGTCGATGAGCGATTTCATTGTCGAGCTTCGGAAGATTCATGGCTAATAGGTGCAAGTTTGGCCAGGCGCTAGATAGAATGCTGTGCAACAGGCTTGTCTGCGGTCTACGGGATGCTGGAGTGCATCGTAATCTGCTAGCAAGGCACACGATCACGCTGCAGGAAGCAGAAGATGCGGTAATAGCTGCTGAGATGGCGGCACGCAACGTACAACATATGGGAGATGGACCAATCACCGAGGGCGTACAGTCGCAATCTTTTTGAGGGTGAACACGGGAGCGCGTGGCTTTCTATATCACCAGCGCCGTCAGACGGCAGCCACAATATCTGCGCGCATGCTCTGGGAGGGTAGGCTCCTTTCGTGCGCATTACGTCATCGTAGCGCGCGTGTGTCGTTTGCTAGCAGTTTTTTCCCCTCAATAGAAACCAAATTATGACAGAAACCACGATTGTGATGCTTTTAATTCAGAACGTTGTGCTTCTTATGCTTGGCGTTATTGCAATTACTTCAACTTTGCACTTTGTTTAGGTTTCATTCTGCTGTGTTCTTATCGTACAACGAACATGCAAGGAAACACAAACATCCGAACTTTTATTAGGTACAAGTTAAACAAAATATTGATCCGTTTAGAAGTAGTATTAGTAAGCAGGAATAATTTTCTCTTTGATTAGGTTAAGGATTTTGTCATACAACGCTTTGCGGAAACGACTGCTGCCATCCTAGAGGGCAGTGACGCGTACAGCGCTGGCACAAAGTCATGATGCACTCGAAGGTTCTCCCACTCTTGTCGAACGGCTGCCCACAGCTCGTCCTCAGTCGTCGGGCGGACAGGTTTTCGCACCATCGCTACTTTGATGTACCCCCAGATATTTTCGCAGATGTTCATGTCAGTAGCCTTTGGCCGGCCAGGAAAGCATGCTGATTCTGCGATTTCCTATATGTTCCTTGACAACTTTTGCCGTGTGAACCGGCGCCAGGTCATGTTGAAACATAAAGTCGGCATCGGGAAAGACGCTGTGGGCGCAGGTCAGCAACACATTGTCCAAAATTTCTGTGCAGTATCGCTGGTATGTAAGGGCACCTTCTATGCGATGCAGAGGCCCGAGACCATGCCTTGACACCGCGCCCCACACGTTCACGCTGTTTCGGCCACTCGCGGCGACTCCCTGCACATTGGCTAGCTCGTAACTGAATGGAAATCGTATTTTTGACCATCCTTCGCAAAATCAAACGTTCATTAAGATAAGTTTCTTACCGTGTGCCTCTGGTTCCCCAAACTGCATCCGTTGGTCTTGGGGAGTTGTAAAAGTCGACTCATCCGAGAAGATCACTCGGCCCCAGTCATCTGCCATCCATGAGGCGTGTGCTTCGGCAAACTGGAGACGTGACTTCTTGTTCGAAGCAGTGACGACCAGCTTTCGTGCAGCTACAGTCCAGCACTTCGGTCCGGCGACGCCTCCGTAGCAAGGGAAGCGTCCACATCTAGCTGCTCGCGCACTTGCCTCGCGGACTGGAACGGGTTCTCGACGACAGCAGCTACCATAAGCGCGTCTTCATCCTCCGTCGTTGCCTTTGGTCGACACCTGTGTGGGGCATCACAGAGTCGGCCTTCCTTGCTGAATGCCTGAATAATCCTGTACGCGGTGCTTAGCGGCCTGTGCACGAGAGCACCGATGAAGCACTGTGAATATCCCTTGAGCCAATATTGTACGATTTTCCACCTGTCTTCTTCGGGAACGCGGGTCATGCTGAAATTCAGTTGCTGCTCTGACAGATGCGGTAATGTGCAAGAATATATATATACGCTTCTCAAAGACGGAAGCCGCATTTTAAATACGCCCACAAGTGTCATGAGCATGCGTGGCCTGGCTACAGATCAACAATGATCTTGAGAGCGCCCACAAAACATTACATATATTGTCAAGTTTATTGATGCCTCGTGGAGAGCGTAATGAGAAGTTCAACATCGTCACCAATCCCGAACCGTACGGCTACCTTATTGCGGTACGCGCGCAGCAGGCGACACGCACTTGCTTGCGTGACGCAATGCGCGCGGCGGGAGAATTTGCGCACGCCGGACACACTGCGCATGAGCAATGCTTCTCGTCGCCGCCGCTGAACCGCGCTGTGAGCTCAGAAGGCCACGCATTCCCGTGTTCACCCTCAAAAAGATTGCGACTGTACACGCCGTACGAACAAAGCAAGAGCGACAGAAGTTCGCCAGAAGACCGCAGCCTAGGCCGGTTGGTAGAGTCCAGCAACGAGGACCAGACCGGCTGCCTTTGCTGCGGAAGCGACTCACACAAGACCGCCAAATGCAGGTTCCTCCGCGTTGAGTGTTTCTCTTGTCGGAGGAGGGGACATCTGGCTTTAATGTGCAAATTGAAGCCACGCCCAGAAAATGTAGCTTACTGTGAGGAACCATCCTCCGACAGCTAGGACTACGGACAGTTCCTGTTACACCTCCGTGAATCGTCGAGAGGACTGGTCAGGCCGATATGGCGAACGCTACAGTGGAAAGGGGTGCCCGTGAAGATGCAAGTGGACAAAGGGTCACCAATGTCACTAGTGATATGGCCAACTTATGCCCAGCACCGTCGCCGTTGGCCCATGCTCGACAAGTCGTCGTTTCGACTGAGTTGCTTCCTCGGGAGACTACCTGTGAAAGGACAGCTGAAAGTTCCTGTCACCTACGCTGGAAAAATCGTCAGCGTGACGCTAGTGGCGCTCGGCTGCTCAGGTCCAAACCTGTGTGGGCGAGACATAATTCAAGCATTTCAGCTGACTGGAGGCCCTGTGCTCAACGTGGACGTCAACGACGGTAAGCCGCCAGCTGCTGACGAAATTACTATTGCTGCCACGCTGAGGGCAGAATATACCGATCTCTTTTCTCCAGGGCTAGGAATAATCAAGGGGTCTCCGGTTCATTTACAGTTGCGCGAAGTAACCGTACCGCGATTCTGTAAGGCCCGTTCTATACCGTACGCGCTACGAGAGCCTAAAAATGATGAAATCGGAAGGTTGGTTGACACGGGAATACTGACACAGGTCGTCAGTGCTGAGTGGGCGGCACCAATCGTTCCCGTCGTCAAAAAGGACGGTTCCATCCGCTTGTGTGGCGATTTTAGAACGACCGTCAACACAGCATGCCACACGGAGCAATATCCGCTGCCAAAGTTAAGGGATATATTTGCAAAGCTCAACGGAGGGGAAGTATTCAGTACAATAGATTTGAAGGATGCATACAACCAGCTACCGTTGGATGACGTGACAAAGAAGCTGCTTGTGGTAAACACGCCAAAAGGGTTGCATTGTTTAAAACCGGCTACCGTTCGTGGTTGCGTCAGCATCGGTGGTTTTTCAGAAGCGAATGGAAGCTATATTGCAAGGTATACCAGGGGTACAAGCATACTTGGACGATGTGGTGGTCGCCAAGAAAATAGGAAATTGTGACACGTGACGCAAAGTGTTCCAGTGGTTCAGGGAAGCCGGTGTTAAACTTTACCCGTCCAAATGCACATTCCGCCAGCCGGAGGTGGAATTCCTTGGTCATCGCATTGGCGCAAAAGGCCTGAGGCCAAAGACCGGAAACATCGACGCGCTCTTGAATGCCTCGACCTACAGGTGTGACGGAACTACGCGCACTACCAGGTCTGGTTACGTAGTACAACGCATTCTTAGGGAACCCTGCTACAGTACTTGCGCCGCTATACGAGTTGTTAAGAAAAGACGTGTCTTGGCAATGGGAAGCTAAGCAAGAGGATACATATGAGGCAGTGAAGCGGTTGGTAAAGGAGGTGAAGGTTTTGACCCACTATGACCCCAACACAGCACTCATCTTGGAAACGGACGCTTCCTCATGCGGTGTCGGGGCAGTCTTGTACCACAGAGTGCACGACGTAAACCAATCAATCGGGTTTTGATCTCGCACCCTCTCTTCAGCCGAGCGAAATTATGCTCAGATTTAGCGCGAAGCCTTAGCGGTGGCATTCGGCGTGACGAAGTTCCGCGACTATTTGCTGGGAAACAATTTTACAGTTGTCACGGATTATAAGTGACTGATGCGCCTTTTTAGTCCCGATAAACCAATACCACCCTTGGCAGCCGCAAGGATATAGCGTTGGGCTCTTTTACTCAGTGGTTACAAGTACTCGATTCAGTACAAACCGGAAAGGACATAATTGTGGCCGACACTTTGAGTCGTCTTCCCGCTCAAGTGCCACGTGATGACAAGACAGTGAAGTCAATGCTGAAAGACGAACGAGAGTATGTGCTGCTACCAGACCATCGGGACACCGGACTTGTGTCATGCATCATGTTCAGGAAGGCTGGTCAAGACAATTGTCGGCAGCACAAGAAGCATTGCGGCCTTTGTTCCAGAAGAAAGACAAGCTGACGTGCAGCCACGGTATCTTTTATTGCGGCCATCGGGCCGTGATACCCGCTGCAGCTCAGAAATCAGTGCTGCAGCTGCTTCACGATACCCATCAAGGCATGACTGCAATGAAAAATCTGGCGTGGGCACTTTTCTGGTATCCCGGACTTGACGACGATATCCAGAATATTGTGCACGCATGTGCAGGTGTGTCTGCAAAACTGCAGCATGCCACGCGCTAAAGAGCCGGTTCCGTGGCCGGACATATTTGAGCAATGGTCGAGAATCCACGTTGATTTCGCAGGGCCAGTCGAAGGGCGGATGTTGATGATCGTAGTGGATTCGCATACCAAATGGAATAAAGGGTGTTCCACTGAAAATAACCAGCGCATATAACACTATGGAAGCCTTGCGGGGCATTTTCAACAGATTTCGGTTGCCACGAACAGTTGTGTCCGACAACGGGCCCCAGTTTACAAGTAGACAGTTCCGCCAATTCATGGAAGATAATGGCATCCTACACCTACGATCCCCTTCATATCATCTGCAATCCAACGGGCTGGCCGAGAGGGCAGTGTGCACTGTTAAAGAAGGGCTGCGCAAAAACGTGCATGGTACCCTCGAAAGGCGCCTGGCCCGATGGCTACTGCGTTATCGGCGCACCCCACTCCGAAACGGAAAGGCAGCAGGCTTCACGCTTCTTGGTTTTGAACCTCGTTCGCTGTTGCATGATGTAGTGTCATGGCCTTTTTCTGCCGCAGGTGCACTTGCCCGCAGACATTCGCCCAGAGAACTCGTATGGTGCAAGAACTATGGGGCCGGCGCCAGCTGAGACCCGCAGTGATACAGAATACCAGGGGCACCCGCCTGAGCATGGTCAAGAGGGAAGATGGTGAACTATGTAAGCGTCATGAATACCAGCTAAGGCACCGCTCGGAGGGTCAGCTACCAACATCGTTGGACGAGGTGGCGCCGAAGGAGCAGTAGTGTTGGCCCCGACAAACGAAAATGCAGACCCTTTGGCGGGCTTTTCGGACACCAGCCCCATTCCCTCGGCAATCGAAGAGCACAAAACAGGAGCTGCCAACACTGCAGTCCCGGAAGAGCATGACGCGGGTACTGCCAATGCTGGGCCTCAGGCGATTCCAGTTCGCAGATCAAACCGGCGTCGCAAGGCGCCAGACCATTCCTAGAGCTCCCCTTAAAGGGAAGGAATTGTAGTGTCAGCAAATGCCCCGATCGCGCGCATGCGTGAAGGCCTGAGTGACATGACGTTATGCCAGAGTTGACTACTTAAGCGACTAACTCTATGCACCTGTGTTCATTCCTGTTTTGACGTCTGTTACTTCAGCCCGAGTGACAGCGCAAGTAAACAGTGCAATATAAGCACGTTGATGACCACTTTCCTGGACGTATAATGATACATCAAAGTCAACTCCTGTGACCAAGAAAGGTTCTGCTTTTGTAAACCTGTCTTCTGGTAAAGGAGGTGTTTCTCGCTCTACTGGCTTTGCCTGCCGCCGCGGACATACCAGCCATCGACGTACGGTTTCCTTGACTGGCCTGTGGAATCCAAAATCGTTCATGAATCTGAATCAAGGTATCTCGGACGCCGCCGTGTAGTACCTTCATATGGGCTTGTCGGATAGTCACCCTTGTGTCATCTCCTATCAGAAGGTCGTCCATGTACATGGATTTCTGAAGCAGTAGAGCTGTCATTCTGTAGATATCCTCGGCGAACCGAAAATGATGTTGCAACGTGGCCATCAAAAGAAAAGGGCTTGAAGTGGCTCCAAATGGCACTCTGGTCATCCTACAGATTTCTTGTTCTGGTAGCGGTTGGTTTGTACGAGAAGGCTTTGGTAAACCAGAGCAATCTCAGTGAATCTCTGTCCTCCTCATGCAGGCCGATTTGAAGGATGACCTTTTCAACATCTGCTGTCATAGCGACCTTGTATCGCCGGAAACGCAAAAGTAGGGAGGTTGCGTCTGGGTTTAAGCTCGGCCCGGATTCCAAATTTTCGTTCAATGACAGCGCTACACGTTCATGCGAGGATGCGTCGAAAACGATGCTAATCTTTGTTGTAGTCCGGTTTTTCTTGATCACCGCTCTATGCGGCATGCAATAAATTCGAAATTTGCTCACTGAACTCGAATAGGAAACTCTTTCGGCTGATCCTTTTTCCAGATATACACGAATAGTACTTTTCCTATAGGCTGTGGTCCTTGTTAAGTTTGCGCATCAAATTGCCAAGACGTTTAGTGGCCACACAGAAATTGTCTGCCAAGTGCACCGTTTGCTTCCAAGGAAATCGAACTTGATAACGACCATCCCTTTTAGTTATATTTTACTCGAACTCTTGTAGCGTCAGTTCACTATCAAGCAGGCTTTCTTCATCAGCTCTGACACCTAGACCTTCTAGGTCACAAGACTGCCAGAGAACCTCCGCGACAGTGTTCCCAATAAACCATGTAATCTACGTACACAAAACCTGGAAGGTGCTGTTCCACCTCCACGCCATTTTATTTGTACGAGGGTTTACACATAACTTATTTGAATGTAGCATTCACTCTATGCATGTAACGTATGTGCGTCATAAGGAGTAGAAGTCATAACAGGCAGTGCAAGCCTTTCTGCATGTCAACTGTCTCACCGCTGATTAGACCTTTCCATGCTGTCGGTACTTTGTGATTCTGCATATTACATTTAGTAGCGTTATGTTGTCTTCCCCTAGACCTTCATTCCTAAGAATGTTCCCCTAAATTTCAGTGTTTGCTGCTATCGGTTGCGCCACTATTACCTGTAAAAACTAAGTCTAAAGGCTTTTTTTCTCAATTCTAGCTATGCCTATAGACTTTGTGATTAAAATAGGTTATCGTCAATGCACTTCCGTATTCAAAAACCGCCGCTATTCTAAAACCATACATTGGAGTTCTTCCACCATCTGGTGACTGAAAGCGTCAACACCCTGTGTGCCTCGCATTCTGGCATATCATAGTATGCTTCTGCTCAGAACCACCTTGTTCTGTTTTTTTTTTTCCACGCTCACCACCCATTGCGCCTTTTGGCCATATCACGTGATTGACATATCATAAGCAAATGCAGACGATGACGAAACTAAATGCACGTCAGTGATACTTTCATATTTTTCAATGCCATAAGTTCATGAAGTTTTTATTTGAAGAAGAGTCTTCAGTGGGCATAACTCTCTGTTCTTCTGTTACAGGTAAGCATTTCATCGTTTTTCGGGGGTCTAATCTCGGCCTGTACGGTGAGTCCCGTTAACTACAACATTCATAATTGTTACAATTTGTTATCATTTGTGTTCTTGATATTCGTAAACTGTGTTCTCAACCATACTCAAGCTTTGAACAGAATTTAGTACATTATTTATTACTAAAAGAAGTCTCACACCATAAACTTTTGGTATTCGAGTGGCGATAGCATTGGTATATCAAATCTTTGTAATCACTTCGAGATATAACAGTGTTTCGGCATTTTTGCGCAGCTACGGTGAGACAGACAGCCTGATTAACGGTGCCGGCAATTGTTTGTCGTTGTTGTCCTTTATATACATATGTATACAGGGTGTCCCAGCTACCACGCAGCATGATTTTCAAAAAAAGAGGAACGGCGTTACGCGAAGCAAACCTAGTGCGTATTGTTTCCAGTACAGTGGAGTAGCCGCCAGTATCTTTTTCGTTACTGAGATTTCATTAATTGTAATTATCTAACTCGAGAAGTACTGTCCTGATTATCAAAGTGTCAATGAGAAAGTTGTAGAGCAACATGAAAAACTCCCGATACAGCTTTCTGTTGCTCAATACGAGCTACATAAAAGTGTTTTTCTGAGCATG
The DNA here is from genome assembly GCF_013339745.2 of Dermacentor silvarum. Lineage (NCBI taxonomy): Eukaryota > Metazoa > Arthropoda > Arachnida > Ixodida > Ixodidae > Dermacentor > Dermacentor silvarum. Next base: position 112,208,150 of record NC_051159.1, on the reverse strand, counting down.
AAAGAAGCCCGCGAATACACGCAGAATTGCCGCACGACTGGCTGCTCGAGGCACTTTGCGTGTATTCGCGGGCTTCTTTCACACTCGGAAAAACACATTTATGTAGCACGTAAATGTGTTTCCGAGAAATGTGTTACCGGTCTACTTAAGCGATTGGTGCAAATGCATCCGTGTTGCAGCATTTCGCAATTACGAACATGTCTAAGTCGAAACGACGATTCACTAACTATCGTAAACGGTAACTAACCGATTCAGGGAAGCGCCTCTTCTCCGAAGAGTTAACTCCACTGACCGCTCTTTAATTCACTTTCAGTTCTCGTTTGCAAAAAGGTGCGAGCAAGCCTTGCCGTACAGATTGTTTTATCGTTCTAAGCAGTTCCTTTGGACGCTTGTTCAGGAGACTGCTTAATCATACTGCTATGCAGACCACTAATAAAAACTTAAAAATTGGTTGCGCGAGTTATGGTGTCGTATGAGACTTCGGTTCTGAATACGTTTAAAAGCATTTTCAGCTGTGTCCGTATAGTATGCGCACTCCTAGTTTGATGCTGTTAGCGAATGCTGTATAGATGGGGATCTACGCAGACGTGATGGAGAGTGTGCATGTAGGGGCTCATTTCAACGGTAGTCGGTACCAGCGCTGCTGGGGGCTCGCTTTTCTGCCGAAACAGGCGGTGGCTCTTTGTGTTCAATGGGGTCTAATGTGGACCTTGGGAAGCACACAAGAGTCGGTCTTTAGCGGCGCCGAAATTTGCAAAAAATTATGCGGAGGAAGCGTGAACAGTTGGCAGTCAGGGGTTAATATTACGATCACAAGTCGGCCGTCTTGTTAGCGCTGGGGTAAGATCTCCGATTACTGCGCTGGGTAAACACAAGTTGAATACCTATTCACATTTTTTATTTTGTTTCCTTTCTTTTCATTTTCTGCCTTCGGCAGTTTGCCAGGAATGGCTAGAGCCTGTTTTGCCACTTCCGCACATCTAACAAGGGAGGACGACAGGGCGCAGTGCGTCCTTTAGCTGCAACCGGACAGCCGCACGCATCGAACAGTTGGGTCACGCATTTAATTAGGTTTATTGCAACGTTCTTATATGCGCTACATAGCTCGTCTAAGAACGGCGAAATAAAGGGGTATGAAAAGGGTATGAACAGCGCAATAGGCGTTTTTATGCGCGTAACACGGCGGTGCACGAGATCAGGCTGCCAAGTGGCAGTGGGGACGTGCAGCTTGCTGTCATTGGCCATCGTCAGATCTGAGTGGCGAAAAAGTTTTCGCAACGGGCAGAGAGGCTGCCACTGAAAAAGAAAATTAAATTGGAGGACGCTTAAGCTTCGCCTTTAAAAGTGGAACGTGATACCGTTATAGGGCTCCATTCGTATCACATTTCTTTAGGGTCGAGCCTTCTCCGCCGTCGTCGCGCCGTTGTAGCCACGCTAGTACTCGCCGCTCCCGCTAGAGGTGCAGCTGTGCTCTCTTTCTCTCTCGTTCCCGACGCGCGCTCCCTCCCTCCCTCTCTCTCTCGTCCGTAGCTAGGGGCGCTGCGGTGCACAAGGGCGTTCGTTCCTGACGCGCGCTCTCTCTCTCTCTCATGCGTAGCTAGGGGCGCTGCGGTACACAAGAGCGTTGGTTCCCGACGCGCGCTCTCTTTCTCTCTCGTCCGTAGCTCCGGTTTACCCGAATGATTCCCCCGGTGTTTCGCCCACTCATCATCATTCACGTTGTGGATATGCGGTAGGATGGATGGATGGATGTAAAATTTTAATGAACGTCCTGAGGTATGCGACTCAGCGCGCAGCGGGCCGCTCCCACGTTGGGACAGTCAGGCCATGCCCGACCACCGCATCGTGGGCCCACTGGACAGCCCATAGTTGCGCCCCGGCATCGGGGCTCTTGATAGCGGAGAGCCACTTGTCCTCATTTATTTGTTCCGTGCCTCGTAACGAGGGGCAACGATATGCGGTGATTTTTTTTGTGAGTAGGCTTCCCTGCAACACAAAATCTGGGAAAGCCAGCTTACAAAGACCAAGCTTACACTGTTCCCATTAAAGTCGGCTTCACTTTTAAACACACATGCATTGCTGGGAAGGCATTTTTACAGGAGCACTTTAAGCCGTCTTATTTCAAAATGTGAAGGCCCTAGGACCGTTTTTTCATAATTTATTAATTGTTTGCTGTTCCCCGAGGCGCGCATGTGTCCAAAATTTAGAAAGGCTTGGTTTTCAACATTCATCTCAATGCTGCCTAGAACAGCGCCTCCTCTATTTTGTAAATGCCAGTGCAATCGCTCGCTCCGCAATGGGAGCCGTTGGTGCGCCTTGGTTCAGTGAGTTGCCGCGATGTGACGCTACCCAGAGGGTATGACTGCTTGCGTCACGCGTCCGTCTGAGCCACTGAGCGCGCGCCGCTGCCGTTCCGGAGGGGATGCGGTAGATGCTTCACGCGTCTGTCAGGATTACTTCCTCCGACTTTCCGTCGTGAGGCGCCACCCAAAGGGTACTCCCCCCCCCCCCCGTATTATCATAATACGATATTATCGTATTATCAGTGCACAGAACTAGTTAGTACACAGAAGATATCAATTCCCACGCAAGTCGTATAGTTAATGTAAGCATCGCAGGCCTCGTGCACTGCCAGTAAGAACATCATGGCTCCTGTACATTTCTTTAACATTCAAGTGGCCACGTAAATTCTAAGCACTGTTAATAAAATCACCACTGCTTATCAGGACAAGATGTAGAGAAATGTATTCCCACTCTCACGAATACAAAGCCCATCCACTCAATGCCTCGCAAGGAATGTATTTTCGTGGGTGGGGCTAAGTTCGCTTGTGCGAGTCGTTTGTGTTAAGCCTTCAGGTTCCGCAACAACAGAGGGGAACGCGAACATTAGTTAAATAACTTCATCCCTGTGAGGTTTCTTTTCATTCTGTTATTATTTTCTGCGTGGCTTTCTCTCTGCAAATTGCTCATGTTATGGCACACCCGAAAAGTGGGCACTTAATTTTCTAGCTGGATTGCCCTTGATGGTATATCTGTCATCAACATGATAACACCACCCATAACTACTGTTTTTCTTCTTTTTTTTTGCATATTCTGTCTTTGAGTACTTGGATGTTACGTGGCCTTTACCAACACCAGGAAAAATAACCTGTGATGATTCTGTCTTTTCCGATTCTTTTTATTTTTTTCCTGCTTGCCGGGTCTTCGAGGGCTCTGATCTCGGGTTTAGTCAAATAGCTCTCAGAGTAAATCTTGGCACCATTTAGTTTCCCGCGGGCTAGACGGTTAGCGTTCTCACGCTAAATATTTAGCAGGTTTCGTCGCTAAATGTTTGCGCAAAATGTGACTGGTGCAAACACAGTCAAGAACGTCAGGAAGAAAATATATTACAGGTCGGCGCTTATTCAGGCACTTTTTATTTTTATTTATTTATTTACATGTACTGTTGGCCTTGCGGCCGTTACAGGCTGGGCAGGAAGCAGTTTGTACAATAACATTACAATTCGTAAGTAATGCGATAATAGCAGATACAAACAGTGAAAATACATTTACAAAAACAAAGAAAATATACATTAGACATTCACGCAAAGCAGTGAGCATACATATATATCCACATATATAGAAATATATATACACATACACATACACTCATACATACATATACAGATATACATATATATATATATATATATAATCGCAATATACATGTTAAGTGGGGTTTCTTGCTGTCGCGGGTATACCGGTAAAAGAGAGAGTACTTCATCACGTATGAAGTACTGCGTGTTCATGACATATTCATTCTAGATTCAAACATTTCCATGGTAAAGATTTCACGTACCGATGTAGGTAAGTCATTCCATTCTTTGATCGTTTTTCGGAAGAAGGACTAGGCATAGGTTGTAAGATGCGATTGGGGGTTGCTGAAGAAGGCCGTCCTTGTTTCTCCTTAATTGTCGACCTCGTTGTACTGTTACACGTGATGTACTGTCAATGTTAAACTAGTTTTTAGTAAGGAGGGAAAAAAATTTGCTGAGCTTCACGCCATCTTTCGGCTAGCGCAGGCAAGTTTAGCTGTCCTAGTATTTCTGAAACAGAGTCTGTGCGAGCGTATCTGGAAAGTATAAACCTGGCTGCTCTACGTTGCATCTTTTCTAGTTTGTTGATCAAGCCAGTCTGAACGGGGTCCCATATTACACTGGCATATTCCAGCGTTAGCCTCACTTATATTAGATATGCCGCTAGTTTTGCTGACTGAGATGCTGATTTTAGTTTCCGTCGAAGAAACTAGAACTTTTTTTCCCGCGTTTTTGCAGACATCCGTGATGTGGTCTTTCCAACTTGACATGACAAGAACTTTATTTGAGTCCTGAGGAACTGAGATCTAGGCGAGCCGAAGGCTCCCCCAGATTAAGTCGGCGGCTCCACCCACGATGGGACCGGGAGACCAAGTCTCGTCGCAATCTCGTGGCCCCTCTGGACAGCCTGGAGTTGAATTTGAAGATTGCTGCTTTTGAGGGATTCCTCCCATTGCTCTTTCGTGATGGGTGGAGAGGCGTTAAGGGCTGGGCACAACCAGAGCATATGATCAAAAGAGCATGAGTCATGACCACATTTGGAGCATGACTGGGAATGGTCAGGGTCTATCCTGTTAAGGGACCGGGGAGTGGGATACGAACGGGTTTGCAGAAGTCTGAGTGTACTAGCCTGAGGTTTGTTCAATTTGGGGGGGGGGGGGGGGGTGGAAATGTCCTCCTGCCGAGACGATAATGGGAAACAATTTCGTGGAAGGTACATAATGGATCTTTGTGGATGTTCACCTCGTTCCGAGCTTGGTTACCCCCGACAGTCATTAAGGTTTTGTTATTTTTAACCCAAGGTACTTAAACGTGTCAACTCTAGCAAGTAAGGTTGAGTTTACTGCATAGTCATGTTCAAGCACATTCTTTTCTTTATTTGTTATGCGTAAGACAAAAGTTTCTTCATTTATTTCCATTTTCCATTTTTTGCACCACTTTTCGATATTTGTTAAGGCTTCGCTAAGCGACTGTTGGTCTTCCTGGATATTTATTGCTTTGTACAATAAACAATCATCAGCGAAGAGCCGCACTGTTATTCCTTTGTCAATGCTAGAAGTGTCATCGATATACACCAATAACAGCAAAGGGCCCAACACTGATCCTTGTGGAACACATGACGTCACTTTCAACAGTTCTCATTTGTTGCCATCAATTTCGACGTATTGGGTCCTGCCTTTGAGGTACGCGCTAATCCAGTTAACGATTCTTCAGTTAATTCCGACATCTGTTAATTTTACAATCAATTCGGCATGGAATACTCTATCAAAAGCTTTTGATAGATCAAGACTTTGTGAAATCAACTGTTTCAAGGAGTTGTGCTACTGTTGAGAAACGCTGCCGGATTCCGGCCATGTTGATTGGGGGACAGTGATCTTGTGTTTTCATGATAGGTGCAAATTGATTTAGATATTACAGGTTCTAATAGCTTGCAGCATACACACGCTAATGATATGGGTCGATAATTTTCGACTGTCCGTTTATCACCTGATTTGTGTATGGGTACAACCTTAGCTATAAGCCAGTCATTAGCGAGTGTGCTCTGAGAAAGTGGTACTGTCCCGCAATGTTGCGCCCTTGCAGAGCTAGTGATATCGAGATGATGTATTAGGTACTACAATTAAGGTTGTTTTTGGGCGTGTTTCGTGCATTCATGCGTGATTTTTTTATCGTGTTTAAGAAGAGCTACGGAGTGCAAACACTTAGCACGTGGTACTTACTAGTCTCGAAGGTCAATCTCTATTTATGCAACTGCAATGCACAACTTGTTACTTCAACTCATTTTGCCGTTACTTGCGGCACATTACTCATAAGCTGGCAACTAAATGCCGGCGAGTCACTAACCGTATGTTAGTCACGACTTAGGAGTTTTTTTCTTAGAACTCTAAAATCTCTTAATCCCCCCTGAACCACTAATTGGACCACGCGAATGTTATGAAGTCACATAATGGTCCCCACGTGATGGATTGTTTCGTATTTCATGCAAAAGTCAAACTAGATGAATTATGTAGAAGGAAGCTAGCATATAAAGCTGCTCCACCTGACCCCTTTTTAAACCCCTGCCTACCATTATTTTATTCATTTTGAAGCGCGCCCTCAAATGGCTGAAGTAAGAGTTTGTAATGTTTATTTTTGTTTTCTTCTTTAAGCGCAAGGAAATGTATTCAGAGAACCAAGAATAAAGAAACAGCAGACGAGGAACCGCGTCTGTCTTTTATTTTTCTTCTTCTAGAACATTTCTTCGCGTCCTAAATACACGTTAGGTAAACCTTACGAAGTCGAGCAATATCAAGTTCTTTTGAACTCGGCTGTAGACGTTAAGTTTATTCTGAATCTTAGCGATACCAACGTGAGTGCCTATGTCAAGCTGATTGGTCCAATAAAGAAAGCACAGTAGAAATAAATGTTTCTTTCAATTGACATGTAGAAGATAATACGAAAAAGGAAAATAAAAGTAGACGAAAAGACAACGTGCGGGCGGCGGGAGGTGGACCCGCATGTTTTGAATTGTGCAAAAGAGGCACTATCAATTAAACTACGCAGGCCGTCCATTTTCTTTGGTATTTGTGTAGGTGTATGATATCTGGCCGTGGTAGTGCTACGCAGTATCACTGATCTTGAATGGCCCTCGTAAGAGGCAGCCGTATGCTGGTACTCTACAATAGAACTTAGGTGTGAGCAATATTCAAACAGCACAAGGTACTTAACCAATGAGACATGCATGGCCCCGGATTGACTACCTCTCCGTTCTGAATTTCCACCTGCTACGCTAATTTACAACTGTAGTAGAAACAACACTGAACTGAACTATACTTTCAGGATTTTATTCGCTCTGTAGGCGCTGAATGCTACCGAATTTGTTCAATACTGTGAATGCACGTTTGTCCTAAGTTTGCACGACTGACAAAGTCTATATGATAAGCCTCCCCTAAAAAATTTCTCCTAAGTATTTCTGTTGCTTCAAAGTGACGATGCGTGCTGCTAGTGCTTCTCTTTCTTGTTTATTTCTCTCATCTTTCTTTCTCTCCTTCCTTTGACCCCTTCCCCGGGTGTAGGCTAGCAGACGAGACGCGTCTCAGCTTGACCTTCCTACCCTTCGTCTTTTGTGTCCCTTCTCCTCAATCTGAAAACTTGTCCCGTGAAAGTCCCTCCACTCAGTCAGTCCTGCCTTTGTTCTGTATCTTTTTCCGGCTCTTGAGTTTCTTTAGCCCCTTAAACGTCGCCGAGCAGTACATCTTCAAAAGTTCTTAGTCAACCTTACAGACCGTGCTCGTTATCTCCGTTATTACTCAAAAATTATTCTGTGCCGGTACTTCCGCATGCACTTTACCGCGCACCCGCTTTTCGACGTCAGCATGGCGTGTCGCGGAGTTTCTCTCCACGGTGATACACTGTGCTGTAAACGATAGGTAAGATAAAAAGACCAGCTGCTGGAGTTTAGAGGAGACTGGAGTCGTAGGACGAAGGAACTGAGGGGTTAAAGATAGCCACCGTCGCTTCCTGGCTGTGACTTTTTTTGAACGCGCAGCTGCTCAGTAACCAGCATCCCACCGAGCAGCAACGCCCCAATGGGCGCAGCCGTCCCCACAGGATGGCACACAAAATTACAGCGCTAGAGCGTTAGATGTTGGAAGTAATTAAAGCAAGCTCCATTAGTAAAAGAAGCAGATATAAACTGAAATAGAGATACGTCATACATGCCTTTAATAATGAGTCGCTTTGTGTAGCCTATGAAATGGTGCTTTATTATTTTTTCGCCTACTTCTCGATATTACTTTTGTACTTCCTTTGTGCAAGCATAGATTTTCATGTGCCAGGTTCAGCCGAAACGTTAGGCCGTAGTTTGCGTTTTGAACTCTTGTGCTCTTGGAAATCTAATCCCTAGACTTGTATGCCTTATTGCAAAGCAAGGTACGTACTACCTTCATTTAATTGACGCATTTCAACGTGATCATTGGGGTATTGTATATGGGCCGCTTTCGTCGACCGTTGTTTTACTTTTTCTTTCGTTTTTTTTTTTTTTTTTTTGCTAGGACTAGAGTTTTTGAGAACCATAACTTATATGACAGACTTTATATGTAGGCACCGCCAATACGTAGATTTTTTCCCTGACAGACACAGGCTTTTGGAATTAATGACTTCAAAATCAGAAACGTTCGCTCGCATACATAAGTTCACTGCAGCGCATGTGCAACGCAGAACTTCCGAGGTGGTATAGGGTCAGTGCCCACCTGCACAGAAACAAAGGCACTCCGATAGACGGTATGTATACGCACTGCTTCCAGAGAGCACGAAAGAATTCATCCGCATGACAGGAGTTCGTGAAAGAATAAAGGATCCCGGCGCAGGTATGCGATCGATGCCAGCCGTCCACGGTGCTCTTAGCCCGGCCGTCATCTGCCTCGGACAAGAGAGTGCTTCGCCCCTCTCTACCACTTCCCCAATTCTGGAAGCATTCCGCGCTTTGTTCTTTGAGGCATAGCACGCTGCTCTTTGTCAGCTCTTACAGTGCGGTGCTTGTGGAACTGGAAATCACCAGCTACGACTAGCAGGCTGTGCATTGTCATATATCTTGGTTTGGGAACTCCGGCGTCCTTTGTTAGGCACGAAGTATATTTCGTTGTCTGGAGTTTTGAAGTCCTCATTGGTGCCCTCATAATGCAGGGGGTTTCCACGTGCACTGCTCAGCAGATACTCTGGCATGTCCTGTTCGCGTGCAGTGTACAAAAAGTGGCCCACGTTCGCTCGGACTCCCGTAATCGTGTTCACGTTGAGCTACGCGGTGCTCAGTATTGAAGAAGTGTTTCCTTGATTTTCTCTCTGTTTCTTTTTTTTTTGGGTCTCTGAGCATTTCAGCGAGAGATACATGATTTATCACCGGCGTTTACAAATGGAACAGAACATAGTTACGGACGGTGAATACATTCATTCACCAAAGAAAAAGTTTGAATTCAGGTGACAAGAAGAGGTAAAAAGCAGCAAATGGAGTGGTTGGCATACTTCTATGCCGGCGTCTACATTACCTTTCACAGACATAGGGGATAGGGCACTAGGCAATAATTTTGTGCAAGCGATGGTGGAAAGACTCCTGACCTTAATAAATGTAATGAAAGATAAATTTAGAGGCCTGCTTTTATATCGACATGTGCATAAATTATCTAAAACGTACAGTGTATCGGAAGTACAAGAGTTGTTCAATGAAGACTGAGACTGATGCTCTGAATTATTTATAAGGGAAAATTATTAATCAGCACTCTTACACTTTTCTATATGCTCCCTAGTAAGGGAAATGCACGTGTAGTTAGTATAAAAACAAAGGCGTAGTTATACAGTGCATGGAGGCGATTTTTAGGATGACAAAAAAATCTTTCTGGGGTGTTACGTGCCAAAACCAGTTCTCATTATGAGGCACGCCGTAGTGGAGGGCTCCGGATTAATTTTGACCACCTGGGTTCTTTAACGTGCACTACAACGCAAGCACATGGGCGTTTTTTGCAGCTCACCTCCATCGAAATGCGGCCGCCGCGGCCGGGATTCGATCCCGTGACCTCGTGCTCAGTAGCGCAAGGCCTTAGCTAACTGAGCCACCGTGGCGGGCATGGCAAGAAATCGCTTCACTCATGTTATACCACATGGTCTCGGCGTGCCAACAGAATCCTAAAATATCGGCCAAGCATAATCCGACGATAGTCGAGTGGGAGGCGACCCTGTCCAGCTCTGACCCAGAACAGCAACAGGCCCTGGTCAACCGAGCCCGGACGGCGGCAAAAGCCAATGGTCTTCCTGACTAGGAGGTCCGACCACAAAGCGACTATTAATTTTCACTAATAAATATTTTATTCTCTCTCTTCACTCATGTTATGTAGGCTTGCTAAAATGATGAGACGCATGCATTTCACATATTGGGAAGCACGTAGAAAGGTATGAAAGTGCCGATGACTAACTTTTAGAAATACAGATTTCAGAGCATCAGTCTCGCTCTTTATTGAATCATGGTTATTTTACTTGACTGAAACATATAGCAAGCCAACATACAATAAAGCCGAGAATGGTACATGAGAAATAATTATTGTTTCGCAATTGAAATGTAGAAAACAATAAGAAAAAAAATATAAGTGGACGAAAAGACAACGTGCGCCCGCCGGGAGGCGAAACCACTTTGCATTCTGCGAGAGAGGCTCTATCAATTATTCTACGGAGGCAGCTATCCTACGTACACTTTCTTTGGTGTTTGCCTAGGTGCACGAGATGTGGCTGTGGTAGTGCTAACCACGACCATCGACCTTGAGTGGCCCCCATCTTGGCTGCTCATCAAGCCGTAAGGCTGTTCAGCCATACGGCTTGAGCAGCCGTATGCTGTAAACTTACAGTGGAACCTAGTGTGAGCAATATTCAAACGTCATGTGCTATTTAACCAATCATTAACCTCTCCGATATGAATATCAACTCTCCACGCAAATTCGCAACTGAAGTAAAAAACAGTAAACTGAACTAAACTGTAAGAATTTTCTTCGCGCTGTAGGCGCTGAATGCTATTATATTTATTCAATGCTGTGAATGCACTTTTGTCCTAAATTTGCATTACCAACGAAGTTTACTTACCCTTTGAAAACAGCTGGGCTTTCCTGCATACCTTGTCGCTCAGTTACTTTCGTTACAGCGGCAGCTGTTATGGCTGACTCCCTTGGTCGTTTTGATTCCCGCCGATATCGTCACTGGAATCTCAAAACCCCTTGCGAGATTATTACAAATAAATAAATAAATAAATAAATAAATAAATAAATAAATAAATAAATAAATAAATAAATAAATAAATAAAAATTATATGTGTCGCGAGGATTCAAATTTACCGCCAGCGGATTGACAGTCCAGCATTTTGCCTCTCAGCTAAACTGCCATTTTTTTACTTCATTTTATTGCGTAGTATTCATTGTATCTAGTGTGTAGCTGTATAGCGAGAAGTGCACAAGCACTAGTAATCACATCACACATGAATGGGTAGAAAAGCGCCTATAAAGCATGACGTGTACCCCTTGCAACACACAAATCTACAAGCATTCTTGCAGCTAACAGAGTGGCAACGACAGGCATCAGATGAAGACGTGGTACCAGTCCTGTTGAAATTGTGATTGGTGTTACATATCCTTCAAGTTGAACAGTCATCACACTAAACAGAAAAATAGGTACTGAAGCTATTATTTTCTCTCAGAAACTGTTCCGATGCTACAGCAGTGGAGAATACTCATCCCGGAAAGCGCGATCGCGCAGGCCGTTGCCATGACTGACTAACGCTCATTCGACACATGTGGGCTGCATAGAGCTGGATTTTGCCCCTCTTTGTGTTCTAGCACGTAAGCCTTACCAGTTGCAGAAGTGGTCCTAAATTAGGTTTTGTTCTATATGTAATGACGATGATTGAGGTGAGTCTGCTTCGTCTTCACTACTCTTGTTCTTATAGCGCTCGGATTTTTCTCATGTTTACTGGATGGCGCTTACGTCGTCTTGCTTTCCTGAAGGACGGTACGATCCCTATTAATGGGGTAGCCCAAATAGAAACTTGAGAAAAGCTGAATGAATTCAGATGCAAGAAGCGGAAGTGCTGTTTTAGTAGACACCCAATGGCTAAATCCGTATACGTAAGAGGACAAAGAAAAGCCTCGTCATTCGCTTCACCACCAGTTGGCGCAACTTCCAGAAACGAATACGACTCACATTTATTTTAATTCTCGAAAGGAAACTGCTCGCTCAGGCCTGCAAAAGTTCACTCCAACAAACACCACACGAAACAGTCTAAGGCTTACGGCGTATTACATTTCGCTCGCTATCGTGTTATTTCGTCGCGTTACGGGCAAGTGTCTTTTTTCAGCTAACCTGCGTGTGGGCTCGCTTTTTTTTCTACTTTTTTTTTCGTTCTATGCCACATTTATAAAGCACGTTGTCTCGTTTGGATAAAGAGGCACCTGAAAGAGGCGCACGTCGCTGCCTGAGGCAATGACTTTTGTGCGCACCAGGTGACGCACATGTTAGCTTGTGGGGTTATGGGGAAAGTATTGAAAGAAAGAACAATCGATGATGACTTCCCAGACGCAATGTGCCTGAGGGAAACAACGCTGCGTGCCCTGTTACCCTTTGCCGATATATTGCGTGCATTGAGGAAACTAGAGCGGAAGGAAATTCTACATTTGTCCATTTGTTTGTCGCGAAAAGGTTGCGTCTGCCACTCGCATTCGCTTTTTTTACGCAGCCTTTTGAGAACTCCGGTGGCTTCGCGTCTTTTCAGGCGGCTCTGCTGATAAAATCTTAAGTCGCGCAAAGGTCATCGAGCATGAGGTCATGAGCAATGAGGTTATTTTTAACAGCGAAGCTGTTTAAGCCAGCCGTGATCTGTGGTGTGTATCAAGAAACTACCAGGAAAGAAAATGAACTTTCTTGCCGAGGCAGGATTCGAGCCCGCGTACCCCCGGTCCCAAAGCGAGCGTCGTAGCCACTAGGCTATACAGCCACGCTTGCAGACAGACAGACAGACATGAACTTTATTTGGTCCTGAGGAACTACGTGTGGACCCCCTGTGGGAAGTCCGTAGTAGTCGCTGGCTGCGTCCACGTAGGGGCAGGAAGACCGTGGTCCTCCGCCCTTTCGCAGGCCCTCTGGACAGCCTGGAGTTGGACTGAGAGCACGCTGCTTTCAAGGGCGTTGTCCCAGTCCGCTTCTTTGTTTAACGGTGCGTTACGTAACGCAGGGCATTGCCAGAGCATATGAGCCAATGTACAGAAATGCACACCACAATCTGGACAGTGTGGTTCTATATTTGAGGCGATGCGACTTAGAAAGCCCCTCGAAGGAAAGGACCCCGTTTGGAGCATTCTAAAAGTCGACGATTGAGACCTGCTAAGCTTGCGATGAGGTAGTGGAAAACTCCTCCGCTCTAACTGGTAGTGAGAAACTATTTCGTGGAATGTAAGTAATGGGTCGCTGTGCTTAATTTCGTCCGGCCCCCCAAAAGCTTCCATACCGCCGCGGCGGGTAAGATCTCGCGCACGGTTATGAGCAAGCTCATTGGGGTTTGGGAGATTTATAAAAATATTCTGACCCATGTGGGGCTGCAAACCACGTAATGTAATGAAAACAAGTAACCACCCTATTTCTGAGGATGGCCGCAGCCTCTCGGGAGATGGAACCCGATGCAAAGGCACGTATGGCTGCACGAGAGTCTGTGTATATATTGGGACGCACAGGTAGGCTCCTCCTGGATCCGCACCTGGGAGTTGGAGCACCCCCTGGAACGGGAGCGCCTCCTGGAGAGACTGGGTCGATGAGCAGCTGGTGTGACGGAGCGCCTCTGTCTTGGCGCGCTTGACACGCTGGAATTACGTGATCGGCTCTCCCGAGCCACCTGTGTCTTCTTGGCGCGCCTTCGGCGCCGCCGCCTCCTTTGTCTGACAATGTATGGCACTTGGAAACGCTCCTTACACTTTTGGTCCGCTGTAGGATGTTTTCCACCGCACAATGAGCAATTTGGGATGGACTGATGTCCCTCCACGGGAGATGTTGTTCCGCAGCTTCGGCACACCGTCTTGTTTGGGTTAGGGCAAACATCCGCTCTATGGCCGAGGCCTCCACACCCGTAACAAACATCCGTTTGCCGTTTGAATAACGTGCAGCGAAACATGCTGGCGCACACAACACGTAGTTTGGCACTTTCATGCCATCGAACAGCACGATAACCGTGGTAGTGGTCTTGATTCTTCGAGCCTCCAGGGCCCCAGGGTTTCGGTGATTAACGATCATCGTTTCGAGTTGTGCGTCGTTGATATCGGCGTCGACTCCTCGTATGACTCCCTTGCACGTGCTGTCCGGGGCGGCTATGTAAGCCGACACCTTGTACGTTCCTTCGCTCAGCCGAACTTGTTGAATCCCTACGTAGGCATCAGCGTTCTTCTTGTGCGGCGTGCAAACCACAAAGATATTCTGAGCTGTGTTGGGGCAGATGACATCGCCCTCCGTTTCCGCCGGAGCCAAGGCTGCCGCCATAGCCAGGGCTTGCGCGAAGCGTATCTGACTGACCTTTGTTACATTCAGGCCATCCCTCGGTCTGATGATGATGCGTATAGTGTCCCTCGGGAGTCGAGGAAGCCTTGAAGCGGCCGCGAGGCGTTTCGCTACGCCCTGCGGAGTGGTGGTGCGGCTGTTGCCCCTCCCGCCAAAACGTGCTGCACTGCCCGACGAGGTGGAGGCCTCAAGTCGAGTCTTCTTGTTGTTTCTTCTTAACGCCGTGGTCCATCCTGGCCGATTCGCTTCTTCGTGGGTGATGTCCACACCTTCAACCATCTCTACTTCGGGCATCCCGCCCCACTTCACTGGGGTTAGGCCTAGGCCTAACCGCGTCGCCTCGCCGTGGTCGAAAGATCACAAACTCACAAAATGGTGAAAAGTCCACCTACCGATAAAATTCCGATATCGGTAGGTTCCTTGCGACCTGCTGCGTCGATAAATACACAGTTGTCGTGGTTCCTATTCGGAAATCCAGTCGAAAACATTGATGAAAGCAGGAGCCGATGAATCCACGTCCGCACTACTCGGCGCCTTCTTCTTCTTCACTTCTTCGCTTGCAGAACATGCATTTATGCGAACCATATGATTGCCTTCGAGCGTCATCGTCTTCGTCCACAGCTGGCTTCGTACGCTCATGCTCTGCGAGGTGAAGAGGTTTTGCGCGCTATGAGAGCGAGAGAGAGATACGCCTTCACGGAGCGGGTCTCCTGGAACGCGTTGTCTGCATTGAAACGCGGTGTCGGTGTTGCAAGCTGCGCTATGCAGCGCGCAATGACGGTAGTAAGTGCAAGATGCGCGAAAAGAAATTATCATCATCACGAGTAATAAGATGAAAAGTTCGCGCACTTCCGGAAAATGCTGGGCTATGATTGCTCAGCTTCTCTGTTTCAAGCGTTGGGCGGCCGAGTGCAAGGTTAAGCGTTTTCTTTTTTTTGACAGTGCTATATGTCCAGTCTTCTATTGAACTGCATGTGCTATTTTATGCATTTGGTATACTCTTGTAATAAACAATAATACTTATATTCAAGGGGTTTCATATTCACATACTTGCATTGAAAAACTGCCACAGAGGTTTGCGAATTTTGTAATTTGGTGTTCTCATCTACTAAATAATTTCCCTAAATATTTCATTGGTGAAGAACAGCAGCTGAGTGAGTGCGTTTTAGCAGAAGTATAAAACAGCCGGAGATATAGTGCCCTAACAGATGAACCCCCCCCCCCCCTCCCCTTTAAAGTACAGAAGGAAAAAATTATTCCTTCCCGCGAAGCGGAAGAAGAAAGATAAGTGATTATATTATTCAAAATGCGAAATATCTGAATGACTAGTAACAACTGATCTCATTTTGATGCTTTTCTGTTCCTAAACGTAAGGCGTAATTTTATAGTTTGCTGGCTTACCATAAGCTATAGTGCTGTTAAATTGAAGTGCTACGCTTCGCCTTTCTTAACGCTTCCCGTCTTTCCGCACTCGGGCAATCAGGAAGCCTTCCTTTTTAAATAAAGTTTATTCATTTAGTTATTTTCTAAACCACATATTTCTTATCTAGTCTTTCCTGTGATGCCGAACAACACGCAATATTGTATCGTTGTTTTACGCTGTAAATTGCATCACTCACCCTCAGCTCTCCTTCCTATGTAATATCATCGGAGCAATCAGGGATGAAAATTTCAAAAAAAGTAGGTCACCTACATTATTATAATAAACGCAGCCAATTTTGCGTATTACGCTCTTATGCGATACAGGAACTTAGAGAGCGCAAAGCCAACAAACAGCTGTCTGCCACAGACCTGCCATTATTCTCCGAGGATGAGTTTTTATAGGCTACTGGATGCGGAGGACAGTGACAGTGACAAGAACTTTTATTGGTCCTGAGAAACTGGCCAGGGGGAGCCGAAGGCTCCCTCAGGTCAAGTTGGTGGCTCCGCCCACGATGGCACCGGGAGGCGAAATCCCGTTGCGATGTCGTGGGTCCTCTGGACTGCCTGGAGTTGGATGTGGTGGTGGTCGCTTCTTAGGAACTCCTCCCACTGTTCCTTTGTGGCAAGCATAGAGTTTTCTATGGCTGGGCACAGCCAGAGCATGTGATCGATTGAGCATGAGTCGGCTCCGCATTTGGGGTATGACTGCGGGAAGTGCGGGTCTATCCTGCTAAGGGACCGCGGAGTGGGGTACGTGCGGGTTTGTAACATTCTGAGCGTGCTAGCTTGTGGTTTATTTAGATTTGGGTGAGGAGGAGAGAACCACCTTCTTTCCAAGCGGTAGTGTGAGACGATCTCGTGAAAGGTGCACAATGGGTCTTTCTGGATGCTAGCCTCGTTACGAGGAGGGCCGTTGACGGCTGCGCGGGTCGTGAAATCGCGCGCCAGCCGGTGAGCCCTTTCGTTGGGGTTGCAGCCGTGCGGTTGGATTGAGTCTCCCAGGTGGGCCGGGAACCGTGAAATGTGGAAATATGCTTCCGTGCCAATTCGACTGAAATTAGTGAGCTTGTTGATCGCAATTCTATTCGCCTGTTTTGATACGCGCGCCGCCGAAAAGGACCTAACGGCTGTGCGGGAGTCCGAGAAGACGAAGAGGGGAGAATGTGCGCTGTGTATGGCCAGGGCGATAGCCGCCTCCTCCGCCTCGTGAGCAGAATTGGTGCGCACAGAGGCTGCATTCACCAGATTGCCTTTCGCATCCACTACCGATAGGGCGAATGCGTCTTCACTGTCGTATCTAGCGGCGTCTACGAATAGAGCGTGTAGTCCCTGTCGAGTGATCTGTTTGAGGATTGCCTGAGCTCTCGCACGTCTTCTACCCTGATTGTGTACTGGGTGAATGCTGCTCGGAATCGGGTCTACCTTGATTAGAGAACTAACGTTTTTAGGTAGACAGACTTTATCCTCCGGGTCGTTCCTGGGCCGAATGCCTGCCTCGTTTAGTATACTAACTCCTGCCTTGCTGGACGATAGTCTATAAATCTGCGCCACCGAGTGGGCTTCTATAATTTCGTCTATCGTGTTATGGAGCCCTAGCTTCAGTAGTCGTTCCGTGCTCGTGTGCTCGTGGACTGGGGAAGTCCGGAGGACATTCAATTTTATTTCTGTTCGTGTTGTCCCTGCACAGATATATCGCATTTGCCGGACTATGAGTCGCGGTCTTTTTTCCAAACACATGGAACACCCCTCTTCTGTAGAATTACTTGCCTTATTCAATAAAATTGCCTCACCTTTAAACAG
Source organism: Dermacentor silvarum (assembly GCF_013339745.2). Lineage (NCBI taxonomy): Eukaryota > Metazoa > Arthropoda > Arachnida > Ixodida > Ixodidae > Dermacentor > Dermacentor silvarum. The sequence continues at coordinate 112,190,805 of NC_051159.1, read as the reverse complement.
TCTATTAATGTAATCGATAGTTCCACTAAAGTCCGTCTATTAATCTGCTGTGTCGAATTAAGCAAGATAATTTTCTATTTCGCGAATCTCCGCGTCACATTTCTTCAGACCGACGTGCGGTGCTGCGGTATTATAAATGGCTTCGTCAGGGAATACAGCACTCTGCGTGCAAGGGGTGACGGGCTGTTCAACCCTTTTTTTTATTACTGTCATTGACGTGGTGCACCAAATATTTGAAAGAAGTCGTTCACCGTTTACAATCTCCTCAGTTGACGGTACGTTCAGTGAACGCATTACATGCATGTGTCAATTAATATGGTTAAGCCATTTCCTACCAGACGGACTCCACGCAAAGCTTATGCTATTAAAACGATTAGGTTTGCAGACACGGACACAAGAATAGGGAAACGAACAACAAAGACGTCTGCTAGTGTTCCTTGTCAATCCTGACACATTGGGTTTTGTTATCCAAACAGATGAAGGGAGTTACAGGAAAATGGAAACTTGATGTGATCTATAAAGGCTGATGACAACTCAAGTTGTCGAAACGTTGTCTCCATGCTGAAGCTTCTCTCGTTCGCCCAGTGTTGATCGCAGGTTGTGGTATGTGTTTTTGTATATAAGTTTAGTACTTGCATTACATCGGCGACGTTCCCATGTCGTGGCTCATGTTCGTAATGAGGATTATTGGAACAGGTTTTTAAACTGTTTTTATATTCCGTATATTCTACAAACAAACTGGTATATCAATTTGTATGAATTCGCCAAATAACTTTGCCAATATTTCCTGGATTCGCGATATGGTTATGACTGTGGGCAATAATGCCGAGTCCTGTGCGAAGGAAGGTCGTGTGGAAGACCATCGGAGGCATTTGCTCCGAAATTTGACATTATTACCTGCTTCCTGCGCACGCGCACTTGCTGCCATTGCACAATTATTTCCCCTCGAGCTGTTCTTTGTTCCATTTGAATGAAAATAAAATAAAAATATTTAGTTGATTATAATAATGACGGTTACTCCTTTTCACGTTATAGTAATGATAGGAAGAATATATTGTAAAATAAGAAGAAACGTCATAGGTTCGGCCCATCTCGAGCAGAGTTACATAAGAGAGTAAATGAAATACACATATAGTCGTAAACAAGCAGAACATACACAGACCGAGAGGTGATCACAGGTTAAATTAAACACTAAGCAAGTTTAAAATGAATATATAGCCACCTTGCCACTCACTTTACTCACTTTAAAACTGACGCTTATACTGAGTTCCGAACACGTACACGAAGCCGCGATGAGGTCCAAGCTGAACATGCATACAATTGAAAAAATGCATAGATAGCCTATTCAACCTGCAGCACTGCATAGACTGGTTATATTGTGTGTTCGAGGCTATATGACCAAGAAACATGATAAATATGAACAATGATTAAATATGAATAAACAATAAACTGCCAAAGTCCATACCGGTTTCGGGGATCACACAAATACTCAGTTGCTGGCCTAATAATTTTTGTTTCCTTGCATACCCATTTCCTTTTTACATACCCGCTCCCCAACCCAACTTTGCAGACACACTGAATAATTTTTGTGCAAATTGCTCCGGTGCTCCTGTTCTTTTTTTTTTTTTACCGGGAACTAGACCGCAGTTACCTCCAGAGCTGAAACAGACCGCTGAAAGTTTGATTTCCGCCAACTGCTGTCAGCAGCGGTTTTGGGCTCAGATACGCGAGCACGTAAGAAAACACTCATTTGGTTATGCAGACCATGCTAGTCTGGCGCATTTCTTTAGACCTTAAGCGTCCAATAGTTCTGAAGGGACGGAACGAGTAAATACTCGCTCGCTCCATTGCCTCCATATAGTTATAGTATAGTATAGTTACATGTAGTATAGTTACGTTATTCACGTAACAATATTGCATTAGAAGAATGCTCTCGTATTGTTGGGTTAAGTCGTTTTGCCCATCAGCGATCAACAGGAAACGGGAACTCGGCGCTATTGTATAGCGGTATTCACGCTAGCATTAAAAGGAAATATGAATGATAACAGGAAAAGTTGTTCGCCCGGAACTATTTTTTCTTTCAATTGTAACACCGCGCTGGAGCTTGACGGAAGAGATTTCGAAATTGAGACTTTGCTCAGTTAAACCTTTCTTGTCCAAATTTTTCAAATGAAGTTACAACTGTATATTACGTGCATCTGAAGGACAAAAATCTGTTAAAAGACAAAAAATGCCCGATGGAGTTTTTGCCAATGAATCGAAGGTTTTTCTCACGAACAGCTAAGAACTAATTGCGTTGTAAGCTGTATATAGTTCTTCAGACATCTTCGATCACAATTATAATGGTATGAAATATGGCCACAGATTATTTGAATAGCATTTTTGTGCCACCTGTGGCAGTTTATATGCACTAGGCAGCGGGTTTCAAAATAGAGCGTAGAGGTCCAACCTCTGTGGGATGCGACGCATCGATATTGGTGAAATTCCAGGAAGAGCCATATGTCTCTACGGCACAAAGTCGACAAATTATGTAATTGGCATTGCTGACTCTCATTTCTAAACATTGTTTTGTTGCTGATTTATATTTACGTCGCATTTTTTCTGCAAGACAGTTTGATTCCTACTATATTCATAACGACAAATGACAAATCACAATGGCAAACTCCTACAAGAATCATTAGACCAGGAAAGGCTAAGCGACTTATACAGATTGCAGGATCTGAGAGTCAGAACTCATTTGGAGGTTCCGTCTTTTTCTGCTAACAGTCGCTATTTCTTCGCGGAATGAGAACTGTACTGTGATGGGATGACTCCGATAATAATAACGCTAGCGAACAGTCTTAAGCGAGAAAGTTGAGCTATCGTACTTATCTTCTTTTTTTTCTCCCGTTTCAGCCAGACAGGTGGCGGGTGCGACGTTTTCGGTATAGGCGATAACCGTGTTATCAGTTATCACCTATATCAACACCATGATATTTAATATGGTGTAATCGACACTACGTTAAGGAAAGAGTGTCCCAACTATCAGGCTTTTCTCTTTGTGAGGGCGCAAATGAACGAACAATGCAGATGTGTGTGACCCGCTCGGCACCCATATTTCCTTCGGAAGTTTTCAGTGAGGCGTTAAGAAAATGGGTCGAAAATGAATATAATCCGTGTTCGCTCCTGTGTCTACCATTTGATTCATTTTCTTAATTAAAAATTTAAAAAATTAAGTTAACTTTCATGGTGACAGCTACTTGTTGCTCAAGGTATGTCTGCTTACTCGACGCACTAGATTGAAACCAGTTTGCAGATATTCGTTCCCACATCCTGCCACAATGGACGTCATGGTTCCGCATGGTTTTCTCATGCAGAGCTAGACGAAGGCTTTTCAGGAAAATAGGTAGAATGCCAATGCCTATGTCCCGAAGTATGCGTACAAATATTTCCAAACTGGTGCTGGTTTTTATTTTTTCAGTATGTTTTGAGCACTAACACGCTTGAACTTGAACGTAGTTACGATAACTGATTAGGAAGCTTACTTATTGCTACATGTTGCACAAATTCTGATTTCCGCCATTATTATGAATGTTGGCCATATAATACCGGCGTTTCGTGTCGAATTCTCTGTTGCCGGGGAAAATTGTCGGATAAGCCGTAGTGAAAAAAACTATTCTTTCCCCTGACATATTTCTCTCAGGGGTGGGCCTTTTGAAACATTTAAATTTGTTGGCTTGTCCGCCTGTCAATAGCTCTGAGATACTGAGCGATACCGCAATGGGTGGTCACAGCTGCGTATCAGGATCGGGTATCAGGAATCGGTTTAGCCTTATTCTTAATACTGAGGCCGTAAGCGGCATTTGCCACGATATAAGGCGGGCCTCATTACAGGCTGATCACAGTAGACCGTAATAATGCGTTTTGCTTCAGACTTGTGATATTGACGAGTTCCATGTGCCAGGGACTTCTCAAGAACGGAGCCTACGGACACGTGTTTGCAGAACTAATCAGCAATAGTTGTTATGGGTCTACTTTTTTAATCATTCTGATATCCTCCGGTGTCTCGCTGAAATCCCAGAATGCATTAGCAGAATTTTATAAACGAACAGAGGAGAAAATTTACAGTTCCACGCCAGGATTTCAACACCGGCACCACAAATTGTGACTCCGATATCCTACCTTTGAGCCACTCTTCTCTTTCTCCTTCTTGCATGGTATTTATTACAATGAGTAAATATGGTGCACAGATACCATATGCAGTATTGCGAGTACCAGATAGTCATTACTGCTGACAGGATAGCCAGCGCAGTACCTACGAATAAAATAATGTCCTGGAAGCAGCACCTCTCTCACGCTTAAAACTCGAAAGGAGCTAAAGACCTGAATAAAAAGTGGGTACCAATCTGGCTGTCCATCATTTTGTTCATAAATATCTTTCAGGTGCATAATCGTATGACTGAAATGAACGTTTGAACACTGCCTTATTCTCTACAAAGATGTTAGTTTCTACTGAGATGTTCTCCCGAGAGGATTGCAGAATGTGTTTCATTTAAATTTTCAGTATCCACGATATCTTGTCGCCAAATGTGATGACGCGCCACTTGACAGGTCTTCATTCGTAGAGCTGCATTGCTTGAGGAAAACTCGTGACGCTAGAACCGGAATGCAGGAACTTTCAGCCACTCCCCCGTTGCGGCAGCCTGAAAACTATCGAGCTTGGCCTCTTGAGCGATAGTTAAAACGATGGGTTTTCGCAACTCTGCCGCTTATTCGTGAACCAGCACTGAGCTGAATTGATGTAAACGTTGTTAGTGGCAGGAAGCTATAAGCAGGATAGACAAAGAGAACAACAAAAAAAGTAATGCATTGTAAGTGAAAGTCCAGTCTTTTTTTCTTTTTCGTTTATTGTCACTTGAGCAACCCACAAGCGTAATACACTTCGTTGCTCTATGTGAAATTATCACGTCCACTCACCCGCCGCTAAGGCTATGATGTTGCGCTGCAAAGCCCGAGGTCGCGGGATCAAATCCCGGCCACGGCGGCCGCATTTCGATGGAGACAGAAATGCAAAAACGCCTGTGTCACGTGCATTGGTGGCACGTTAAATATCCCCTGGTGGTCAAAATAAATACTGAGTCCTCCAGTAAGGTGTGCCTTATAATCAAATCGTGGTTTGGGTACGAAAAAAACCCCGGAATTCATTCATCACGTCCACCTATCAGGCGATACCGCTGGTAGAGGAACACTCCAAGAATAGAAACATCTTGCTCGGTGTAATGGCACCAACGGTAATAAAAAACGCTTAACCTTGCACTCGGCCGCACAACGCTTGAAACAGCGAAGCGGGGCGATCGTAGCCCAGCATTTTCGGGAAGTGCGCGGGAACTTTTTTATCATATTATTCATCATGATAACTTCTTTTCGCGCGTCTCGGACTTACAGCCGTCACTGCGCATTGCATAGCGCAGCTTGCAACACCGACACCGCGTTGCAATGCCGACAACGCGTTCCAGCAGACCCGCTCAGTGAATGCGTCTCTCTCGCTTTCATAGCACGCAAAACCTCTTCACCTCGAAGAGCACGAGCGTACGAACGCGCCAGCTGTGGACGAAGACGACGACGCTCGAACGCAATCATATGGTTCGCATAAATGCACCTTCTGCAAGCGTGGCTGTATATGGTATGGTATGAAGAACTTTATTTGGGTCCTCAGGAATCAGTCTGGGACTGATGCGGGCCGCTCCCACGTCGGGACAGAGAGGCCGATCCCTTCTGCCGCCACACGGGCCCTCTGGACAGCCCCGAGTTGATCTGCCAGCACTTCACTGTGCAGCATCCGCTGCCACCACCGTTCACCTTGAGAACCATCACCGGCCAACGCCGAGCAGCGCCAGAGCATGTGTTCTAAATCGACCAAACCCTCACACTTACTGTAATAGACTGAAACCCTACAGTCCGGATTAATTTTATTCATGACTACCGGGTTAGGGTACGTCCGTGTCTGCAGAAGCCTCAATGAAACCGCCTGTGGCCTATTTAATTTAGAATTTGGCAGGGGGAATGCCCTGCGTTCTAAGTAATAGTGCTTGCTGATCTCGTTGTAGGTTAACATCTGGTCCCTGAACTCAGGAGCGGGAGATCCAGCCCCATCAGGGAGGGCACGGCACACTAATCCTCGTGCCTCCCTGTGCGCCACCTCGCTGAGGTTACGCGGGGCTCTCTCCACTGACCCCATGTGCGCCGGAAACCAAGTAACTGTATGCGGAGTGATATCCCTACCCTGCAGCAATCTGTAAGCCGGTTCCGCAACAAGTACCCTCTAGAAGCCCTTAATCGCAGATCGCGAGTCACTATACACCGAAACTCTTCCTGAATCAAGTAGTGCTAAAGCAATAGCCACCTGCTCAGCAACCTCCGGATCCTTTGTATAAATGGAAGCGGCATTTCGAACGCTCCCTTTTCCATCTACCACCACCACCAAATAATCATCTTTCCCATTAATCCATGCCGCGTCAACGAACGCAGACTCCTCCTCCTGATCCTTTGCTTCTCGCAACAAAGTCCTAGCTAGCTCTCGCCATCCACCTCCCTACATTGTGCACAGGGTGCACATTCCGCGGAAACGGACGAACCATGATAATGGTCCGAAGGTTAACGTTCAACTCGTGTAGCCGTGCCCCATCGCGCGACACAGCCACCGATTCTCCGATTGACCCTAAGATATACCTACCCGCGGGTGTACCTAGCAACCGCTCTCTCTGTGCCGTACGCTGAGCCTACTTGAATACGTCGCCTACTTTGAATGAACCTTATTTCTGCTTCTAATATGGATAAGAAATTAAGGACGGGGTTTTAACGATCGAAACAAATAAAAAAGCCCAAATGGCTAACCTCTGACGTTATGTATATCTGGTCATTTACTATCAGCTTTAAGCTCTCTTTCAACCACCGCGGGATTTCGTTTCTTTTTACACCAAAGTTGACTTGTGATACTGCAAGCAAAACTACACAATAAACGTGTGTTCTCATCTCACTTCGCCCACAGCTCCACAGGGGATCGACTGGTGTTTGGAACATATTACACCCCATCAGCATGATTCCTTTAGGAATAGTCAATACACGGCGTCCTTGGGGTTCTTGTATTTCCAGTGAAGTACCAATAGTTTTCATTGCATTCCATTCTACACTTAGTACATGACAATGATCACAGAAAATGAACAATGAGGGACCCGGGCGAAATATAGCCTGTTGGAGGACAAGAAAACAATTGAATGGAAGATGACATTACGAGTTGCGCTAGCAATTGTTAAATGGTTCTGACACCTCATTATGAGTGGAACGCTGCGGTGGCTTTCAATAGAACAGGTTGGTACCGCTTTAGCTGTCCTGTCGGATAAAGTAACTCACAAGATGGTTACGACTCTGCAACGTGAATGTTAAGCGTTAGCTGTGGTTTGGGCTGGGCGCCTTCACTCCCTATCTCGAGGTCGCCAAAGCTGTTAGGAGTCTGAAGGTTCCGCTTCTTCCAGGACATTTGAGTGTAAATTGTGTTTTATAGCGTTCTAGTTTAAAGCACTACTACGCTCCTCTCCGGTGCTCGAGCACTTGGCGGTGTTCTAAGCATACCCTGGCGCAGCAGAAGGCGCTTTGATGACGACGGCATGACGAGAATGAAATGACGATTCTGAAATTATCAACAGGGTATAACGGATGAGAGCGTGAGCACGATGGCGTGAGTACAATGGGTTGACGGCAAGTGTATGACTACGATGTCGTGGCGACAGCTGTATATGGCGACGATGGCCGCGACGACTGCGGTATAACCAAATTACAAAGCTGGAATGACGAGGACGAAACGACTACAACGGCGCCACGATAACTGTGCGACGACGGTGGCAAGATAACGCCGTCACAATCAAGATTGAATGAGGACAGCCTGATACGATGGAATCACTAAGAATGAATGGCGTCGATGGAACGACGAATGCGGTATGACAACTATATAGTGACGACGGCTGTATTATGACAGGTGTCGCGATGAATACAGCGTGACGATGACTTTATGATGCGCATCCGATGACGAAGATGTCAGTGAGATGGCTTGGTAAAAAGTGTATGACCACGATGGCACATATCTAGTGACCTGAAGGCATACCCAGTGGCATATACTCAGTGGCACATACCCATAATAACTGTACGCTGCGCTATCTCCGGCAACGACCCACTACTGCAGACGGCACCAACGGCGTAAGACTGAGCCATGAACTAAAAAAAGTTAACGCTTTAAAAGACGCGCTTATAAACATGGTGATGATGGCCCCAATCAAAAGGCGTTAATTGTAGACAGTCGTTTCTATATAACTAGGCAGATTTAGCATCGCATCTTGCCTAATTGTTGCCTAAAAGAGGTGCACATAAATGTGGGATCAAGAAATATTATTTAAACACCATAACAGAGATAAAAATAATTACATCTAGCTGTTTTGTTATAATTGGATGTGATAATCGCCCTTGCTCAGTCCACTCAACTTTACCTCCACAATACTATGTAATAACAATGAGTTTTGGACGAAAACAGTACAAACCTGGCTGCCAGGTTTCAAAGGCGCACCTTCCTTACAAATTACGGCGATAATGCTTAAATGCCTGTCATCTTCGTATTTGTGACAAAAGCAATGAACTTAGGCAAACTTGCAATCAGGCCACGCCATTCAAAGGGGCAGTTATGTAAGAGATCTACCAGACAAGTATGTGTACTCATTTCACATCCTATATGCAATGAAGAAAAGACATGTCCGAGCCACAAAACTCTCATCATGCAAGAGAAGAATCATAAAAACAAATTTAAAGAAAACCCATATTTGTTTGTAGTAAGCGCGGACCTGGGCATCGAGGAAATGGTCAGACATTTGTTTGCTCAGGACGCGCAAATGCTTAACTCAGTGTATAGATTTTTTTATGACCGGCTCACTGTGTTTAACGCCGATACATGTTTTATGCAGCATAACATGGCCGACCTATTTATCCAAAGTGGTGGTTCCTATGGCAACGCGTTTCAAAACGTGCGCCGCAGCCTACTCCCGCTATACTCGCAAACAGCCTTTGGACGACACGATTCTGGTGGACCGCTTTGTTTTCACAGTCTTGTCTCTATGCGTCTGTTTATCTACATGCAGCGACCTTCGTATGTGAGGTACATAGCGATATCTTGTATTTTCCAGCTTTGTTTGCAAAGGAGCATATATTTGATTTTCACGTCCATCTTTTCGATGTTCTCCTGAATATTTATTACTTCGTGACTGGAAACTAGCCACACACATACTCAGTAAAGTGAATTTGTCAAACTTACGATAAAATTGTGTTTTCATGAAAATACTTAACTATTTGCGCATTTATGCGGCTGCGGCATACCCCTAGTTTTGTGGGAAACACAATGAAATCAGCGAATGCGCCGAGAAACACTAAATGGAATTAAAGAGCATGAACACACAAAAGCACAAGTACACAAGTCCAAGATGTCACAGAAGATAGGCCATGAACGCGCACAAACACTTAAACGTATTGACATGGCACAAATAGTGCGTATGTATAAGGTCTTATATAGAGATGCTTCATATCTGTTATTATGTGAACATATTACATTATTGAGTTTGTGTCATATATGTAATTAAAGATCCCCAATAGGGAATACTTGACATTGTCCGCGCACACACCCGTAAGTTCACATTATTATTCAGGGCCGGCTCCTATTTTTTGTTCTGCTGCCTGGAAACTGGATAATACGTAGGTTCGTTTAGACTCGCAATTAACCTTAGTATAGCTACCTCGCTAAACAAACTGCTCCACTGCTCCCGACCGCTTTTACGGAGTTAGACATGGTACCTCCTCTCGAATGTCACTTCTGTTTACATCAGAAAAAAAACATTAAAGAACTACAGAGACCGTGTAATGTTCTTTCACACTTCTGGTGATGGCACTCAATTTATTATTTACGCAAGTGTTCAAATCAGTATACAGAGTTATGATGTTTCCAGAGCCATGGTACTTTCTTCGTGCATTACTGAAGGCTTTCGGGTTGCGTGAAGAGCTTGGTTGTGAAGCTGACATCAAAAGTAAAGCTAACATGCTTAGAGTTTCCGGCTGGCGCACTTGAAAGCGCCAGCTTCCTAAGCAAGGTGCTAAACATTAATGCTGCGAAGCGGCCACTAGCCCGAGAAGAGAAGGTCATAAAAATTAGAATGTTCAGCAGTGCACCATCCAAGCTACATAGTTTATTGAAACCAAGCATGAAATAATAACTGCAGTGGAAATGATAATTGCTCAAGAATATGTTGGGAATTAGACGCGGGTATCTTAAGGATGGCCGATTTTTGTGATGGAGACCTGAGCCTGATAGGCCATCACCATAGCATACTGGCATGTGGGAGAAATTCAGCAAGCAGTATTAGAGGGTAAAAGGTCCCGAGGTGAGTAAGAGGCACGACAAACTATGGTGTCGCTGTTATCTGAATTCTCAACTGTCCGGCAGGTGTCTCCACCTCACGAAAAACATTATACATAACACATTCCCAAAAGTGCTCATTCATGTATTCAAATAAAACAGTTGTCATTGGGAAACGTAATTATTGCGTTAATTTATCCCTAATGTTCATTTTGAGGAAAGACACAACAAAACCCCGCGTATCGAAAGCGTCATGTTGGGATTGATTGGGCTGCGTATAGCAGAATGTGTGCCTGTGCTGTTCATGAACATTTTATTATAGTGGCTTAGCTTTTTCGTGAATAATTGCTTTATTTTTATGAATGTTTTGAGCTGGTAAGGAGAAAGCAGCACGTAGAACTAACTTACTTGCACTTTACTTCACCTAGGCTTTTGAGCCGCAAGTGCGAAGGAAATACGCTTGAGGCATTTGCTCTCGTCTGCATAATTATCCGCGCTCAACCCGTGCCCGTAAGCAGTTCTTCTTCGCGGCAACTTCGTGGATAACGCAAGCACTTCAAAGTGGTGTTTATGATCATTCTGTGCTGCTTAAGCAGCATCTCCCAGTATTTGACGCAGTGCGGTACTTTTCTCCAAGGTTTCTTGAGAAGGATATTGTGGTGTTTCTGATCCCTTAAGTTATGTTGTGACCTGTGAGAGCTCGGCTGTTCGAAAGGCTAACGTAGGAGACACATGCATGGCATGCATGTCTGGTGCAGTTTTGGCGTGACAGTTCGACCGTCTGGCGCTGCGTGATGCCTGGGCAGCAATACCGGTCATAATTTTGGTCATGGGCGTGGTTACCACTCCTCGTGGCACGTGCTTGAGCTGTGAAAAAAAAAGGGGGGGGGGGGGGAGAAGAGAAGATACAAAATTATCGCGCATTGAAAAAATTGACATTCAATTGAAAATTACGCCGACACGCGAATTCCTGTCGTGAGCGCCATGCCGCCAATGAAAAATAATTTCCATATTCTTGACGCCTAATACGTGTAATGTGTACCTAAAGCACGGTACACAACCTTTTTTCCAATGCCACCCTATAGGAAGGCAAACGGGTGCGACACTGAGCTAAATGGTATTGCATCTTGCAGATGGAAACAGCGGTAAAACGAGCTATGACTCAGACACACACAACACGAGCGCTATGTTGAGTGCTTCTGATCCTTCCTTTCTAGCTCTGTTTCCACTACAAGATCCCAAAGGAATGCTGCCGCCGTGGCCGGAAATTGAGCGCGCCACCTGGGGCTCTGCTGCTGAACGCTTCTGAAACCGTGTCACCGTGGCGGGTATTTACTTGATCTGCTGCGGTGTTACAAGTAGAAAAAAAGCATCGGCCTTACCAACGCGTGCTCCCCGCCGAAACGAAGTGTCAACCGAAGAGGAGAGCAGTGCCTTGAGACTACGCATCGTTTCAATAGGTCGAGTGGCAAGGCGAAGTACAAAGGCGCCTTGCAACCCCAACTTACTTGGCTGGAACGAAAAGGGGAAGCTTACTATTCAAAGACGTCTGCCACGCTGAGGCAGGAAAGAAAAGTAATACCACAAAGTAAGGCATGAACTTTTGAGCTGTGTTTCTGCCGAGCTGTCTGCATGTTTTACTTCAGTTGTCGTGGTTTTCTTTCATGCTAAGGACTTGCATTTCCCGAGGCTCTGTTGTCGTATCTCTGGTGAAACGCTTCTGTTCTTTTATGTTCTTTTCTGTAATATTGAAGGCTTGAAATCTGTATATTGTAAGGAGGCACGCTGAACGGGAGCTCTTCATTTTTTTTTCCACTTCGTAATCTTCTCGCCACCCTGCTGGAGCTCGATTTCGGATTCAGGGCTCGCGCCGAAAGTTGGCCGTTTGGGGCAATCGAACCTTGAACATCTTTCTTTAGCGCGAGGACATTTGGTTCCTTTCTTCTGTTCGAGTGAAAGCAGAAAAAGGCTTGATTGAGCGCATTTCGCTTTGTGGAAAGTACTTTTGGAACAAGAAACTTCACCGGGGCTCAACACATAGCCTACTACAAGCAGTAATCGAAAACGCGCAACTTTCCAGAGAGCAGCTTTAGGGTGCCTTAGCAGTTTCTGCATAAAATGAGCAAGAAATAGCTTCTTTTTTTTGTAGAGTCAGCTCTTCATGGCTTGCACCAGAGTTTGTTCTCTGGCATCCATTCTCTGGCAAGGCAATTTCAAGTCAAGATGCTCGATATTCAGCTGTTTGCTACGGAAGAACCAAGGGAAATATACAGCAGCTTTACAAAAGATTGTGCAGACAGTGCTGAAGGTCGTAAAGGTGTCTAAAGTATATCATAACGCCGTTAGTGGTAACTAGAAATTGGGAAAGTTCACAGCGCACTGCTCAGGTAGCACCGGAGTGTTTTTGTACTACTTTTACTCCTTTAGCTTTCGGGTTAGACCTACGTAATATATGACGTAAAATTGTAACCTTTATTTACTCTTTCTTTATCATTGATCAGAATATGATAACAAAAGGGAATTTAAATGGCAAGCATGCGAGAGAAATTATTTAATCTTTTTCTAAAAAATAGGAAAGAAACATGGAAAAAATATTGGTTGTCTTTCGAACTCCTTAGCTTCAAAAAGTTTTTAATATCCGTCTTGTGTCTCAGTGGCTATGGCACTCTGCTGCTAACCACAAGGCTATAAATTCATTTTGTTGCACCATCACTTGCGTTCCTATGGCGGCTGATTGCAACACGTGTCCTGGGCTTGTGGAAATTATACATAGAAACTGAGATGATCAAAGTGTACTTTCATCCCTACGCTACCGAGAGTGTGCTTGCGTTGTTTCTACTTTGCTCTTACATCATTATTTTGTCAAAAGCCTGTTATGTGTAGCCTCCCTCTAACACAACCTTTCAAGTCAACTAAAGGGCTAAGCTCAGGCTATGCGTCTCAACGTGAAAGACTCACAAGTTAAAGTCAATGTCCCCTCGGAGAGCACACATAAACCGAGTTGTGAACAAGAACGCAGTAGTAAACATATGGAACATTTCAAGTTGCAAGTTCAGTTTTTGCTTCTCTATAAGTGGAATAACCAAATGATGCAGTTTTCTTCCAGCATATAGAAACAATTAGGATTAACTTTTTTGTTAGCTCTCCCAATTTGTAAGTACATTGTCAGTTCAAGCGCGTGACAATATGTTTAATGGCGGAGATCAAAGCACAACTACAATAAGTAAAGTGCAATCAAGGACACGAACTGCGCGTCGTTTACCGTACTTTCGTATTAGTCTCATAGCAATGTTAAGTGCTGTGCATTAGGCTTTGACTTCTTCGTTACGGCAACAATTGAGCAAGGGCAATCTTTGTAAAACTTTTTTATTAGACTTGGCTATTAAGTACGTATATTTGCGCATTATGCAACCTACTACACAGGTTGGGAGGTCCTAACTTGATCTATCTGAAGGGGAGCAAAATTTCAGTCCCTTCTATCTTTGGCAACGATATATATCTGGGCTAATGTATGGTTTCTATTCGAAAGCAGCTCCATTGCAGGTTTTTAGGTACTTTCATTTGCGGCAGGTTAACTACCACAATCTCATGGTAAGTAGGGGCAAATTAACGGGGGGGTCAGAAAGCATTTATTTTAATGAGACCGGAGGAAGGTAGTTGAGCCCTGCTAAATAATGAGGAAATGTTTTCCTGAATAGCACCACATACAAGCACTTCATACGTTCACTCGCTTAGTTATTGCCCTTAGCGCCCCCAGCTGTTTCGGATGAAAGGCCTGGTGGAAAGAATTCACTGCTCCGAACATTTTATGTCAAAATAAATTGCTTTGGTCCCTATTTCCTTAAAAAGTGTCACCGTATTAGCGAAGCAGTGGTTTCCGGAGGAACTACGCTGTGAATGTTCCTATAGCGGCATACTGCAGGCGCCGGGATATCTTACCATAGGAAATTGCGCTGAGCCTTCCCTAAGCTTATAATCTCTCATAAATAATGCACGAAGGCTAGCGTTGCATTATTCCCCCAAGAATACGGTAATCACTGCCACCGCAATGTTTCCCAGTTTACGTGTGGGAGCATTTTCATCGCTTATTGTGGCTTATTGTATTTCTGAGATAATACCTAGACCGATGTTAATAAAATTTGTTGCATTTGAGAGAGAGAGAGAGAGTTCAATTCTAAAGACCGTTGGAAGCGGAATTTCGATTTAGGGCAGGAGTGTTTTTGAAATTTTTTTAAAAATTCGAAAGTTCACAAAAAAATAGAAGCACGAAGTTTACAAATTATTACCTCTGCATCAACAACAGAGATCGCGGTTCTGTAAACGGCATCCGTAAATTGATTCAGTGCGGACAAATTCCATAGGTCAATTTTTAGCTTATACGAATTCATTGCGTTGTGTGCAATGGTTTTGCAAAAGCTCTATTTCTATATTACTAATGTTTTTGAGAATTATGTGTAACATATGAATTTTGTCCGTTTTAGATGTGCTATTAGAGGCAATTTACATAATTCTGATATTATTTATTTATTGCTGAGTTACAGAGTTGTGAACTTGGTAGTTTCGTTTTCTGAAAATTTTCGATTTTTGCCAAATTTATATAAAAAAACTGACGACGTAAATAAAAACATTCGAAACAAACAGTCACTAGATTTCAAGTATTTACTTTAACTGCAATAAACCTCCTCAGATTTGGCGCAGCAGTTGCCGAGAAATACGAATTCTCCTTTTACATGCATTTAGATAACAGAACCCCAGCTAAAGCTTCCTCTTAAGGTTAAGTCTGCTTGAATTCACCGACACTCGTCTCCGCTACCGGTTTTATGTTAGATTTAAATAATTCATGAGATACTTGACAAATGATGACAAATTTTATTGCCAATTTACCAATTTGCACGCATAAAAATTCGGCGCGACCCATCTCATGATGACTTTTGACGGTAATGCGTTTAGCATTGAATCAGTGAAGGGACACAGCGTACTGCCACCTTCGAAACGAGTTACGTATAAGGCGTGTACTGGAGCGGGACGCCTCCATCGCGCTTTCCTAAGAACACTCGCGCCATCTAGCGCGACCACAGTCAAACGTGCGCGTAGCCTCCGAAATGCATGGCGCGTGGGACGTGCCAGCCCTTAGAAACGCGTCGTGTGGCGACCGGGCTTCTTAATGCGACCGAACGCATTAAAACGTGAGAACAGTTTGACCACCTGGACTTAACGTAATTAGCGCGAACGTTTTGTCCATCTGTTCGCGAAAGCCCCTCAAAAGATATAGGCTTAAGTAAGAGAGAGCGCGCACCACACTGTGGCACGCCTGCGGTTAAAAAGACGTTCCACATCCGCCGTCGTGGTCGCGAGCGACGCTGCCTGTGGGGACCGTATTCACTACACATACAGAAATACCCATGAAAGTGGACGGCAAGATACCGCCGCGGCAGTTTAATTATAAAGCACTGCACGCGTAATGCGCGAGATTGGGCTCAAACCTGAAGCAAATTGGTTTTTCGCCTATATTCATTTTCTTTTGGCATATCATTTCTAGATTTTAAGTTAGAAAAAGCCATCAATTTCTCTCCACACTTTCTCTCGCTTCAATGGCTATTTGCTTTCAAGTTTGAAACGAAGTAAAATAGATTCCTCGCATTTCCTTATTCTTTCAGATCGCAAGGATCGAGCCTAAGGGATAGCCGAAATAACCTTCATTCCCACATTACTTGGAAAACACATTTAGATCTTCGCACTTAAAGAATACCCTCCATGTGTGACTTTCCAACAGATTTTTTTTTCTCCTTAGAGCTGTGAAACTAACTTTAGCGGTACATTTGAAAGTGTATGAAGTATTTCACTAAGTGCTTCTTAAACCGAGCGTGCCGCAATTTCTCTTTGTTCCTGTCTATTACATCCGCCCCATTTTTTGTGCTATATTGTACGTTCGCGCTGATCAGTGAAACACCAAGTGAACAAATGTACTGTAATTGGCCGCACCTGCCCTTTTGTGTCTGGACAAAGCTCCCTTTGTGCCATAACGTGCAACGGCAGATGGTTTGCATTAAAAATTTAAAAACTCCCGGGTACTGACGACCTTCAGTGCGTGTTCTAGACTTGAACCCGTGAGGCAGAAAGTGAAGAGGTAGCTTCGCTTGATTCGCGGGGGAGCCACTGGGAGAAGTATGCTGATTAGTTCTGTATTTATTATGCGAAGGTAGGTGTCTCATTTCAATAGTCTAGTGATCCAGATAACTGTCTTTAGATATAAGAATGCTGTAAAATTCTAGTAAAACCAAAGACTGCAGAAAAAGAAATATATAAGACAGCTAAAACTAATTACTTTCTAATGGGGGACGCAGCGACATATTTCACGTTGACGCAACTTTTATTTTGATCTAGGCTATATAGTCAAAGTTGATATACACTTCTGGAGAGCGTGTTAACTGAAAGACACTGAGTAGTTCTTTATTTACGAAGTTCGAAGGAGAATTCTTAGTTCGAAACTTCCTCGATATTTCCAATTTTCGGCGCCCTGTAACAATACTGCTGGAATGAAAACATTCCTGTTCTGGGTCCGGTAGCAATTCAAGATCGCTGGTATTTTCAAACAAAGCACTGAAATATGCAAATCTATTCTCATTTTACTCCTCTACGGGAACCTAACAAAATAGCGCAAAAATTAGCACGGAGAACAAGAGTGTGATGGATCGGAAAAGGTAGTTTAGGAGTCCAGGTACCTGGTAATGAACACTTTTTTAAACTTAACTGCTAAGTGCTTTGTCAAGATTGTGAAATTTACGGTGCTGGTCACACCACAAAATTGGTTTTCATTGTACTCTGCAATAAGTGACTGGTACGATCGCGATTAATAATCGAGTTTACTCATTCACAAGATCTCATATTAGCTATAGTGGTGGATAGAGAAGAAATAGCTAGTCGAAGCCCGCATTAGACTGGATAGTTACAAGCCTGGATGTGTGGTTTACTAACACGGGAGAAAACAACCACAATAGACGCTTTAAAATACCAACGTAAATTTCGGAGCAACTTGTAAAATTAGGGCACCATAAAAATCAGCATTGTAAGGAGAAGCTGGCCATCGCACGTTTTATAGGATTATTTCAGTGTACAACCCATCAGTATATAAAATGGCGGCACGAATGTTATTCCCCTGACAGCGTATCTGACAGGATAACACCCTTTAGTGCTTTACACAGAATGAAACGCTGCTTGTTCCTTCAATGGACAGCCGAGGTCTGTGGAGCAAATTGGCATTAGCACAGAATTCCGTTTTCTCGCATTCACCAGAACAGATGCAGTCCTCGCACACCATTAAAAGAGAATCAGAGCCCGGAAGTAGGACGGCAGGACTGTTTTTTCCTCTTTTACAGCCGCAGTAATCGACTCGACTCCTTACTTTTTTAGTTCAGATTTCTGCCTCAGAGAGGACCGTTTATGCCATAACAAAAATCAGAAGCAAGAGCGAGAAACGAGCTTAAAATAGATCCTTAATGGGGGATTTCATATGCCGCCTTCTCCTCAATCAGACATGCCGGTGCGCGATAATGCGTCTGAGAAAAAAATTGACTCGTCGGGAACACAGCACGCTCCCCACAGTCATTGGCCACATGCCAGGATTTCCAGCTTTAATGCAATCTTCTGTTTATTCTTGCGGGCGCTGATTCTTCTGCCTTGATTGCCACTGAATACCCGCTGTGTTTCGTCGAACTCTGCAATAGAATAATTACCCGTGATAAGCGTTTTATTACGATAGCTATTATATGGGCACTCCAGGCAAATTTCCACCGTCATCGTCGCCGTCGGCGTTGCCGTGCTGTTCCGTATAAAGTCCAAGTACAGTAATGTCACTGCCGCGCACTGTATGTTGCAGGTGCGAGTGAAAGCTTGTGAAGGTGAGCAGAGTGGGATGGCGGTTCGATCTATTCCATGGAAGGAAAGAAGACGGGGAGGAAACCCTCCGTGTTGCATCACACGCACGACAGCAGGGGGGGGGGGGGGGGGAATTCTACTCCGACTGCGTCTGCGTATGGTGAAGCGTGGCCACGCAGGGCCCTATCTTGAAAGTCGATCTGCGCTGGGTACAGGGTCCAGAGTTGGCTGTGCCGAGCTGTGTTAGCTTCGTGTGCGCTGTGTCCGCACCGCTTAGTTCGCGTTGAAGCGAGTCGCAGCTGGAAGGACAATTCGCTGACTGCTACTGCCGCTCTTCCACGCGCCAGCGTTCAGACAGCGAGTGTCCGCGGTCATCGTGTGAGACGTGTTCGTGTTTGTCTGGGCACGCGTAACAGCATGCTTGTTGCCTTTGTTAGTAAGCGAATGTTTACAGCAGTTTATGCAGCTGATAAAACGACGAACCTTACTTCGTATAGCTGTCTAATAATTAGCTATCGCAATCAAAGCTTCACTTCTCGGCCAAACTGAGACTTTTTCTATTGGTGTGCTTAGTGCATCTATTTTTTTTTTCGCATTGATCTTTGTCGACGACATTCTTCCCAGCAACAGCAGAAAGCACCTATACCTAAACCACAAGTCTTCATTGAGGAACAACTTCAACACCCACAAAATGATTCCATGCCGAATGCCGAAGATGCTCTATCGCGATTGTACCTATAAGAAATTTTAGCGTTTTGTTTCGCTTAGGTATGCACCATAGACCTGTATCCGCGAAAAAAAAAATTACGCTAGACTTGTATATAGGAGAAAATTCCAGCCAATCCTCAAACTGGTCGTCTCATTAACGAAGGCGGCCAGCAAATACCAAACATCATTTACGAACGAAAAGGTTTGGGGAATTCACCCTCCCATGTGCACATTTTGAGGCAAAATATGCAATGACCACGCAGTGCACGCGCGCATGATTGCTTGAGCAACACATTCGTTGCTTTCTGTTCTCGTTGAAATTTTTGTAAAGCATGAGTAGCATGCGCACGAATGTATGTTTACGTGCCTGGCTAACATTGCAAACAGCTGAGCAACCAGGCCTTATTCTGAGCTTTCGAGTAATGTTTGAAGCACGTCGCTGGTCAATGCTGCTGAAAATGAAACAATTTATCAGGAGAACAGTGAATTCCTGAAAAGAAAGTTGATGAATAAGCAATCAGTTCGCAACCAAGTTCCAACTTTTATCACTTGCCTATTCAGTATTTCTTGTGCTTTTAATCAAATGACCTTTATCCACAGTGTCAACAACAGCTTTGTGTACATACGTAATAATTGCAGTACCTCGCTATCCTTTTATTAATTTCTGCAAAAACATACGCAACATTCAAGCAGTCTTTTCTACCCCGGAATCAGCAATCCGGATGCGGGCAATGTGCTGTGCAAGAAGCGACACTGCATTGGCCAGGAAGAACAGTTCCACTGTTATCTTGTAGGCAGTTGGAAGGCCCCCAAAATCTTAGACATATTGGAACTGCATTATAACAGTCAGGTGTGAGCACCTATTTTTCGTGCTAGCCTTCTTTCAGAGCTGACTTGTTTCATTGAACACACTTCTCTTTGTTGTGTTATTTCTATGCCAACACGCACAAACTCAATAGGAAGAAATCGCCACGGCGCGGTTCACAAATGGCGCTAACCTTGCTGGAATTACAGTTTTGCTGCTCCGTGTATGAAGCATTCAATTTGATTCGTTTCCTAGTTCGCCTGCTGTATTGTCTTTTGATGTATTATGTCTGCCGCAGGTAGCCCAAGGCATTCCTCATTTTTTAGCAACGACAGGCGTCTCCGCCCATAATCGACCAGTTGCCAACTGCAGCTCTAAAACACGATTTTAAAGCCAAGCTTTCTTTGCTTGCCCTACCGAGCATTCGCTACCGTGGATGCTGGTTGGTGCTTCGGTCTTGTCGAATATTTCACACTTAACAGAAGAATGGAATTAGGTGCCTGACGGTGGGGTCGAACCTCTGTTCCCCAGCCCAGCGGAACTATGATCTATTAAGGCCACAATCGCACGCTTACTGCTATGGTACCAATTACAACTAGATCTTTGAGATAATAACCAATCACGTCGCGTGCGTGTCACATTAAGTAGCATGGGTGCGCGAGAGGACATGCACACCCGTGCGCACCCAAGACGGAAGACTGAAATGGACAAACTTATAGTCTTTGATTAACCGCATCACGAAAAATTCGCTTCACATAAAATTTCAAGATGTACCTTAAATCTGCGTAATGTTTTTCGCCGCTTATCTATTGAAGAGACCAAAAACTATTGTGTACATGTTATTGATCTTACTCATAGCCAGTTTATCGTTCTCAGAACACTTGCGCTTCATCATCATCCTGATTCGACAAAAGTGCATAGACCTGTACTAGCTTTGCTTTATCAACTTGTTTAGTACTACTACAATAACTTCTACCTCTTTGTTAAGGCTGGAGGGTACATGTATGTTACGTGCTATATTTTGTAAATTCGTACCGCCTATTTTCTCGTATCAGCATGGCGTCTGCAGCTGAAGACGGGACCATAAATCACCACAGTTTGTCTCTCCGGTAGCACTCCCGCTAAGCCCTATGACATAACAGGAGACGCCTGATAATTCCTCAAAGAATAATTGCTAAGGTAGGTTCGCCCTATGAGACTCATATGTAAAACGTTGTCATGGTGAGTTTACTGGCGCAGCCTACCTTGATCCAGAGATTCCTAACACCCTCTCATACTCAGCAGGTCTGACGGCCGCCCAGGTCAAGTTCTCGCTGTGGCTGAAAATTCATACCCTATGGTCAACTGCTCAGTTTTTTTAGATGAGTAGCAATTACTTTGCCAGAGTGCCCAATTCATGTTATGGCGTGAGAGTATGTTATAGGGAATAAGTTATTAATAAGGTAATAATTATTTTATAAAAGCTATCGTCTGACAATAAAAATTTTT